>NW_006159898.1:837421-872249 GCF_000334495.1 Tupaia belangeri chinensis | reverse complement strand
TCTCCTCCCCGAGTCTGGGGCACACACACACACACACACACACACACACACACATGCCCAGCGTGATTTTCAAGCCTCTGGGTCCAGGACTCAAACCAAGGTTGTGGGAGTCCAGTGACATAACTGCTATGCCATCTGCTGGCCCCAGAGTACTTTCTTCTTTTCTGTTGTCTACTTAACTATGACCTATTACTTTCTGGACTATTCTTTCTTGACGTGTAAGTAATGTTTAACCCCCAAGCATGACTTACACAAAAGTGTGTTCAGTCATTTCTAGATCTTGTATTTCCCTTTTCATCTAATTTTATGTTTTCGTCTTTGAAATATACACAAGCAATATTAATCAGCAAGGCTGTCATCATTACTTTATATAAATCCTGTCTTACTTCTTCCATGGTCACACCTCGTTTTATTTCAATCTGGAGACTGCATGTGGAATGAAGCGTACATTCCTGAGTGACATCTGGCCCCTTCCCAGCATGAACAAATAACCTATATCTAGCCACTTACAAATGCCACACAAAAGAACAGGATCTTTCTCAGGCAAAGCTTTTTTGGGTCATTCTCTAATGTGGTTTTAATTGCACATTATTTTTTCTCAGTTGTAATTCATTCGCTACTATGAAAAGATTGACTGTCAGAGCATACATTTTCTTAAACACTGGAGTGTGAGGGGAAAACTGAGGAATGCTAGACTTCTGCATTGAAACTTGGAACAAAGCAAACTAAAGAAACTATTTTACTCTTCTTATAGATTATAAATCATTGCTTCGTTTCAGAACACAGTGTTTTTTCACTATTCATTTTATTGAAACCGATTCAGTTCACTGTTTCTACTCTGATGATACCTGATAAATTCTCTATGTATTTTAAAATATTGTCAGCTTGCTTGTAGATGGGATGGAAGTTTATAAGACAGGCAGCAGAGGCAGGCAAGAACAGTCGCCAAGGCAGTGGACATACTCTAGCAGCAGTACTTCTAAGAATGAGTGCCTGTTTTTTTCTTAGTTAACTCGAGAGACTGCTTTCAACTCCTACATGCCTGTGCATATGAATTTATAGCCACCAGAAGGCCCATCCTGAAGGGCCAATAACCTTGGAAGCTCAAGGGAAATGATTTTCTAGACCTTTTTTTGTTTTAGGAAGTAACTCAATTTAGAGCTCTCTAGGAAGGCTCGTACTAATTAGGGAAGAGAGATGAAATCTTATCACAGATACATGACAGCTGAATCAATGAATGGTATCCCTTGACTAATCTTTAGAAATTAAATTAATAACTTATTTGGCACTGTGTAAACACAATGATAAATTATATGTTCTTACATATCAGAGACAGCATTAACCAAAGTTTGCAGTCTCAGGTTTATTAAAATAGGTTTTTTAGATGGCAAATTCTTTGATGGGAACCAGCAGTTAGCGTAATGGCGATGTCGCTGGACTCTCACGTAGTCAACCGTGGTTCATGTCCTGGACCCGGTGGCTTAAAACTCACGCTGGGTGCATGTGCGCGCGTCCCCAAGATCCTGAGAGGAGAATGGAGGAGAAGGGATTGTGGCGTGACCATCCCCCCCGGGGGATGATTTCTCGCTTCCTGTCTCTATGTCTCTCTCTGTCTGTCTGGCGAGCGCATGTGCCCTATAGCGAAAAACCTCTCCAAAAAAAATTAAATAAATAAAAAACCAAAAAATTCTTTGATTTACTGCATTCCTTTCTTCTCCGTTTTCCTCTTAGGATTTTAGGCACACACATACACATACCTGGTGTGAATTTTAAGCCACTGAGTTCAGGATTTCAAGTGTGGTTGACTATGTGGTAGTCCAGTGACATAACCATTAGGCCATCTGCTGATGGCTAGTTCTTAATGATTTTATAGGTTTAATTTTAAAACCTACTAAATTTGAGGTTTTATAAAATTTTAGTAGGTTTCCTCAACAAGAGGAGATTTAGGAGATTTCCTTTAACAAAAGAGTTGGCTTTTTTTTTACCTGCTGGTTCCTTTATATTATTTTTTTTTAGAGGTTTTTGCCTTAAAATGTGTTCTCGCCAGACAGAGAGAGAGAGAGAGAGAGAGAGAGAGAGAGAGAGAAAGCAAGAAATCACCCCCTGCATAGGGGGATGGCCACACGGCAATCCCTTCTCCTCCATTCTGCTCTTGGCACGCACACACATGTGCCCAGCATGAATTTAAGCCACCGGTCTGGAACTCGGACTGGGGTCGACTACATGGGAGTCCAGCAACATAGTCATTATGCCACCTGCTGGTCCCAAGATTTACTTTTGTGAGCTCAAATAATGAAACTGGGTTTTTTAAGTTGGAATATGGTTTATGAAGAAATGGTAAATCATTTTATTAATATTTATTCAAGAGACAACTTAGAGAAAATATCTTTTAATAAATCATACACAGGGCCAGCAAATGGCATAGTGGTTACATCACAGGACTCCCACATAGGGAACTGCAGTTCAAGTCCCAGACCTGGTTACTTGAAACTCTCCCACATAGGGAACTGCAGTTCAAGTCCCGGACCTGGTTACTTGAAACTCATGTCAAGTGCATATGCATGTGTGCCCAAGATCCCAGAAGCAGAATGGAGGAGAAAGGATCGCGGCATGGTCATCCCCCTTGGAGGATGATTTCTTGCTTTCTTTCTCCCTGTCTCTTTTTTGTGAGCACAGAGGCCTTAAGGCAAAAACATTCCCCCAATGTAAAATCAATAAGTAAATCATACATGTGAATGCTCCAGATATCCTAATATGACATTTTGTTAATATCCTAGATATACAACTTTCTCCCTTGACAGGAAAATCACAGAGAAAATGTCCTGTTTTTCATATGGTTTAATATGATTTCTTTTTTTGCACCATTGTAGTTGATGTGAGAACTTTAATTTAGACTCGAATAAGCTCAGCTTTTCAAAGACCAAACCTGTTAAAGAGGATTTAAATGAATCTTTTGGCAATCCATTTTAGAGTCATTTGGAGGAGGACATTTAGCTTTGGTTGCCCCCTGAGTCCACCTAAACTAACTGATCAGCTT
The DNA here is from genome assembly GCF_000334495.1 of Tupaia belangeri chinensis. Taxonomy (NCBI): domain Eukaryota; kingdom Metazoa; phylum Chordata; class Mammalia; order Scandentia; family Tupaiidae; genus Tupaia; species Tupaia belangeri. The sequence continues at coordinate 869,212 of NW_006159898.1, read as the reverse complement.
CTGTGACTTCCTGCTGTCACAGCCATTAGACAGCTAACTTGGAATGTCCTTCTCTCTCATAATGCCAAGGCCAGGTGTCCTCTGGGCTGCTATCTTCTGAACTAATGCATGTTCTTTTGTAAATTAATCTTGAACTTGAAACACTAACTTGACAAATAGCATTTACTGATTTTTAAATGTATGCTAAGACAGTTTTAAAAATCCTGGTGGGTAGGAGAATTTGGATTTAGGTAGGTAGGGATTTATAGACCAGTTTACAATGATTTATTCTTTCAAAGATTTCTGAGATGTGAGCTGGGTACTGGCCAGATTCTCATGTTGAAGCTGTGAACTAAATCAACACCTAGTACTTAGGGGACTGTCATTTACCTTTTAGTCATGCACTCTTGGATAATTGCAAAGTAAATAGATCACCTGGTACCCCCATATGCTCAGGGTCCCCTAGCCCAGAGCCGCTGCCATTCACTCTGATCAAGGTTGGGCTTTTTACCAATTAACTGTCTTACAATCCTTTTAGAATACTGAAGACATGGATGGCTTTCGAAACCTTCTTATCTGAAGAACACAGTTATTTTACAAAGAGACACTGGTATCGTGTCACACTGGCTCTCGTTATTGCAAGGAACAGCGAGGAAAATGTTTGTGGTCGTCTTTGCTTAATATTCAATACAAAGTAGCATGAGGATGCCAGAATCTATTGTTAAAATTCGACAGTGCTGTGGTTAATATTTAATTTCAGTCACTTATGGAGGCACGGAAGCCACCTGCCTGATCTGAGCCCATGAGCTATTATGTACCTGGATTTGCCCCAAGGCTAGGCTCACGAGGCGGGAAGAGGCAGGAATGGAGTCTGCCAGAGCAGCAGGGCTTCTCCCACCAGCCCTCTGGGTGCAGGTGCGGCCTCCCAGTCCCACTTGGATGCATCATGCTTTTCATTTATTTCCTGATTGATGGGTTTGTAAGTGAAATAACCCCTCTTTTTAAAACAAACTCTTAATTTCTAAAATACTTTTCATTTCTCTGCCAAGATTTCTCATTCTGTCATCGTTTCCTATGAATCCTTTAACACATTTGCAACAGCTGTTCGAGAATTCTTGCCTGCTTATAGGAACAGTTGGGCCATTTATGGGCGGCTTCTATTGATGTTTCTTTCCTTTTTTAAGTTTCTTTATTTCTTTCATAAGGGAGCAGGCCAGAGAGAAAGAGAGAGGCCCCATTGCCAGGGCCTCACCAGGCTGCGAGTCCCCCTCTCCAGGCCTGTAACCCGTTAGGATCCCGGCTGTCTGAGCACTGCAGCATTTTTAAGCTGCCTCAGGGATTCACATCTGTGACTAGACATACTGTTTCCATCCTCACAGGGCCTGTTCTCTACCTGCTGAGCCATAGATTGGACCTAACCAATAGTTTTAAGAAGTTTTTTATGGGGATTTTGCTCTACTTCTGTGGATTCCACTTTTCCAGGGCTTTCCTGACAGCCCAGCTATTCTCCTCAGCCCAGTAGAGCTACATCTGCCCGTCTGAACTGTTTCCCTGGACTCCATGGCGGTCAAGGAAGTGCCCTCAGGGGACCAGGGCTTAAAGATGGTGCTCATCTATTTTGCATTCTCTCTTTCAAGGATTGTACTCTCTCTATGCCTTATTTTGTCTTTCTTTCAGTACATCAAAACATTAAAAAGTTTCATTTTGCTTGAGTTTGTATTACCAGAGGGAGAGTTAGTCTTAGATAAGCTATTCTGCCATTACCTAAATGGAGATGTAAACTTTAAAAAATTAGAGTACATATTACATACACAGGCACCAAATAAGCAGACACATAGAAATACCACCCACATAGTCCTTTTTTGGGTTTTTAAAATTATATTAGCTCACATTCATTGATTGCTTACTCTCTGTTAGGAAGAGTTTCTAGGGTTCTGTATTTATTGAATGATGTTTGTAAAAATTATCAAATATTTATAGTAGAAGGAAAAGTATGGGGACCAGCAGGTGGCATAGTGGTTAAGGTGCTGGACTCCCATGTGGTTGACTGAGGTTTGAGTCCCAGACCCAGAGGCTTGAAATTTATGTCCAATGAGTGTGCATGCAGGCCCAAAATCCTGAGAGGAGAATGGAAGAGAAGGGTGATGATGTGGTTATCCCCGGGGGTGTCATTTCTCACTTTCTGTCTGTCTCTGTCTCTCCAGCAAGTGCACACACCCTTAGAGAAAAAAATCTGTCTCTCTCTCTCAAAAAAAAAAAAAAAAAAAAAAGAAAGGCAGGGACCAGCTGTTGGTGTAATGGCTGTGTCACTGGACTCCCATGTAGTTGACCGTGGTTCGAGTCCCGGACCGGTGGCTTAAAACTCACGCCGGGCGCATGTGCATGCATGCTCATGATACTGAGAGGAGAGTGGAGGAGAAGGGATTGCGGAGTGGCCATCCCCCCTGGGGGGGGGTGATTTCTCGCTTCCTGTCTCTTTGTCACTCTCTTTCTGGCAAGCACACATGCTCTATAGCAAAAACCTCTTAAAAAAAAAGAAAGAGAAAATCCTGAAGCAGTGTATGTACCCATCAAGCAACTTAAATAATTAATAATACAGAGCTGGTCTTGCTTCTCTTATACCTCATGCACATCTATCCCATCATACTATTTTTAAAGCAAATTCAAGGCGTATATACATTTTATTTACAACTAGTTCAGTATGAGTCTCTAAAAGATAAAAGATTCTGTTTTATCTATTTTTCATGTAAGGAAAATGTTACCAAATTTTAAAATAGTTCTAGGGTTTAAGCTAATTAAGGGAACCAGGTTCCTATCCAGGGCAGCTTGGAAAATACTCAGGGCGTATGTGCATGTGTGTCCACAATCCAGACAGCAGGAAGAAATGAAGGAGAAATGGTCGTGCCCTGACCAAGCCCAGTTTTCTCTTTTTTCCCTCTCTGTCTTTCCAGCAAGTGCATGCACCTTCCAGCAATGAAAAACAAACAAAAAATGACTTCTTTAATGTTATCCATATTCAATTTCCCCCACTTTGTTAGCTTTTTATAGTATTATTTTTCCTTCACATCTTACACTTTAGTTCATAGGTTATTTTTCCCTTTGATTTTCCTTACAAGTTATTTGTTGCAGACACTTTCTTATTTGTATTATAGATGTCCCCCATTCTGGATTTCATGGACAGAGTCCTGTGATGTCACATTGCACTCACCCTGTCCTTGTGTATCTTAGGAAGACCTACAGGACTGAAATGATTCGTGTTACAATTTTGGCAGAATATTTCATAGGAGTTGTCATGAGCTTTCTTTTGCAGCACATCAGGAGTCCATGCTGTCCAGCTGACTGTCTCTCTATGATGTGAAGGTTGATAAGTAGGATCAGGTGTTCTCGGCCTGATTCATGTATTGGAGAGTTTCTCAACAGCTTTGGATACTATTGTTCAAGCAGCCATCAAAAGTCTTTGCCTAGGGAGTACTTAGTTGATGTTTGCTTCGTTTAATCTCCATTTATTTATTGAACATATGTATCTCCAAACACTGCGATAAGCACAGGCGGTACAAGGAAGGGTAAGAGAGTCCTTGCATGTGAGCATCTGCCATATGCCCTGCCATAGCTGTGTCCCTGTGTGAAACGAAACTGCCTTCACGACCGCAGGCTTTCAGGGACTAAGAAAAAATGCATAATGTTGTGGGCATTGAGGATTAAAAATTAAGGTTGGAGTTGTATAAAGACATCATTATTTAGTATTGGGTAAACTGGACTCAGTCCTGGCTAAAGGACTCTGAACTATCTATGTATGGTGGAAATAGAATTGCAACTAATGGTTTGGTCAGATTTGTTTCATGGCAAAATAATACAATGTATAAAACCTATTTGGTACATTGCATTACACTTTCCTCTACCACTAATCTGTTCTCCATTTGGCATGAGTTTAGTTTACGGACAAGTTTTTCTTTTAGTTGTTTCTATAAGGATATTTTTTGTTTTTTTATTGAACATATTTTCTTCATTTTCTATTCTAAAGTGGTCTCAACATTTACTACACATCACTTAAGCATTTAAATATGAACTATTTTTAGTTAATGTGGTGAATAATAAGTTTGCACAATTATGTTTTTGAAGTTCATCTCGACTTTCTGAGATTTAATATTTACAATGAACATTGAATTGCCGGTCACTTAGAACAAGAATGCCAGGATGTCACGGTGCATGTACCCCTGAAGATAGGTATCATCTAGGATTTGCATGCACTTCCTTCAACGGTGTTTGGAGTTTCTTCTGCTTCTCTAGCAATGTCCCGGGTACATCAGTAAACAAGAGGCAACAATTCCATTTATGAAACTTACATTCAATTTCTCCCAATTTTCTTAGTTCTTTATGGTTTTATTTTTTCTTCACATCTTCAATTTTAGCCCATAGGTAATTTTTCCCTTTTATTTTCCTTACAAATTATTTGTTGAGGACACTTTCTTGTTTGTATTATAGATTTTCCCATTCTGGATTTCATGGATAGAATCCTATGATGCTATATTGGACATCACTCTGTCTTTGTGTATCTTGTAAGCCAATAGGAAGACCTACAGGCATGAAATGATTCATGCTAAAATTTTGGCAGAATATTTCATGGGAGTTGTCATGTGCTTCCCTCTGCCTCATCATGTTTATTGAGAATTGAAATTCAACAGGTAAATGTTCTTTTTCCCTCTAAAGCTTCAGAAGTTATTGAACATCATTCTATACTGATGAAAAATGATTTTTATAGTATACCTTAGAGGATACAAAAAAGGAAAACTGAAATGAATCTGTGCAGAGTTAAAGAAATGTGAGGCCACACCGGGCGCGTGTGTGTGCGTGCCCAAGATCCCGAGAGGAGGATGGAGGAGAAGGGATTGCGGCGTGGCCATCCCCCCGGGGGGTGATTTCTCGCTTTCTGTCTCTATGTCTCTCTCTGTCTGTCTGGCAAGCGCACGTGCTCTATAGCGAAAACCTCTCCAGAAAAAAAAAAAAGAAAAAGATTAAAAAAGAAATGTGAGGCCAGACAAAATGGTGCGTTTGGAAATACGAGCTCTTTGCTATATCTCTATTGCAAGATAAGTTTGTCCCGGTGGCAAGAGAGAAATTTGGAAGACATAGAAGACCTTGACTGTCTCTAAAATGGCTCTTGACACAAGTAGAACTTCAAGTCTTTGCACTTTTTAAATTCTAGCTCTTTCACCTCTTACCACAATTACTATGAAAGCAAAATTGTTATTGCTCCCTCAAATTTTTCTTCTGTCAGAATGATACAATTTTGTAACTAATTATTTATTTAACTTTATTTATTTCTTTGTTTTAATTTGACCAGAAAGAGACAGAGTGAGAGAGTGAGAAAGAGAGAGAGAGAGAGGCAAAGTGAGAAAGCAAACTGCCAGGTCTGGAACTTGAACAGCAGTCGGCCATGTGGGAATCCAGCACCCTTATCCACCATGCCACCTGCTGGTCCTGTCTTATTATTAAAACAAAAACTTAATAAAGGCTTTATATTCTTTTATAATCCCAAAACATTATGTAATGCATGAAACAATTATGTCCTGATACAGTGAATACAGCGATGTAGAGTGGCCTTCTATTATTATCTCTGTATAAGGAGCATGTAAATTTTGTCCCCATTATAAAATAGGGCTTGGAGTATTACAAAGTAGAATTCATTATTGATGTTAATTAATTTTTCTTTATTGATGTTAATTAATTTTTCTTTTGCTATAGGGCGCGTGTGCTCGCCAGACAGACAGAGAGAGACATAGAGACAGAAAGTGAGAAATCACCCCCCAAGGGGGATGGTCACACTGCAATCCCTTCTCCTCCATTCTCCTCTCGGGCTCTTGGGCACGCACACACACGCGCCCGGCGTGAGTTTTAAGCCACTGGGTCCAGGACGTGAACCACGGTCGACTATGTGGGAGTCCAGCGACATAGCCATTATGCTAACTGCTGGTTCCCAATTAATTTTTCTTTTAAAATTTATTTTCTTTTACTCATTATGCTATTGACTCAATATATAAAGAAGGATTAGGATTCATCTTATTTTTTAAGAATTAATTAATTAATTAGTTAAATTTGCCAGAGGGTACGTGTGCTCAATGGAACAAGACATGGAGAGAGAGAGAGAGAGAGAGAACCCCTCACTGAGGCATGGACACGCCACAATTCCTTTTCCTCTATTTCTTTCTCCTTTGGTGGTCTTGGGCACACATGCTCCTGGCATATTTTTCAAGCTACTGGGTCTGGGACTTGAACACCAGTTGGCCATGGGGTATCCACCCACCTTAACCACCAGACTACAGACTGGCTCTCAATTTATATTTTTATTGTTTATTTATTTATTTATAAAGCCAAAAGGCATGTGTGCTCATCAGAGAGAGAGAGAGAGAGAGAGAGAGAGAGAGAGAGACTGAGACTATCCTCCCAATGTGGATGGTCACTCTGCAAATCCCTTGTCCTTCATTCCTCCATCCTATTGAGATTTTAAGAACCCACACAGCTGGCATGGAGCCAGGATTTTATTTTAAACACCATTCCATGTGGTTGGGCACATGGAATCTGGCTTCCCTTAACCATGAGTCTGTGGGACACAATAACTATGTTTTATTCCAATGAACAATTTATTGTTTTTCTATAGAATTAGAAAAATGAGTTTTCTGGGACCAGAAGTTAGCATAATGGCTATGTCTCTGGACTCCCATGTAGTCGACCATGGTTCGCGTCCTGGACCCAGTGGCTTAAAACTCATGCCAGGCGTGTGTGCGTGCGTGCCCAAGATCCCGAGAGGAGAATGGAGGAGAAGGGATTGCAGTGTGGCCATCCCCCCGGGGAGTGATTTCTCGCTTTTTGTCTCTCTGTCTCTCTGTCTGTCTGGCTAGTGCATGTGCCCTATAGCAAAAACCTCTTCAAAAACAAAAAAAAAAAGAAAAAGAAAAAGAAAAATGAGTGTTCTATCCTCTGTTATGATAAAAACCCTTACCCCTCCATAGGATTCTATCCACACATCTTAGAAGTTTTCTAGACTTCTTAATTTATCTCATTCCCAATATCTGGTCTGGCTTTCTTAATTCTTTTTTTTATATCATTGCCTTACTCATATTGGAGTATTTCTTGTTTATTTATTTTAGAGAGATTTTTGCAATAGGGCGTGCACACTCACAGGAGAGAGAGAGACAGAGAGACAGAAAACCAGAAATCAGCCCCCAGGGGCATGGCCACACCACAATCCCTTCTCCCCCATATTCCTCTCAAAATCTTGGGCAGACGTGCACATGGACTTGGTGTGAGTTTAAGCTGCTGAGTCTAGGACTTGAACCATGGTCAACTAACGTGGGAGTACAGTGATATAACAATTACACCATCTGCTGGTCCCCTTTCTGTACTGTTTAAATTCTAGCTCTTACATCACTTACCACAATTATTATGAAAACATAATTGGTATTGCTCCCTCAAATTTTTCTTCTGTCAGAATGCTATTTTAATGTGCAAGTTGTATCCTATTACTTTAATGCTTAAAACCGCTTAACAGATCCTTGCGTCTACAATGTAAGGTCTAACGTTTTTTAGAGACATTCAAGGTCTTCCATGATTTTCAATTTATTTCTTGCCATCGAGTCAAACCTATTTAGTAATCTCAACATACTGAAGAAACTCTAGTTTCCAAATACACCCTGTCGGCTGGTCCATGTTTCTTTAATGCTGTGTAGATTCATTTCTATTTTTCCTTCTTTATAATCTCTATTAGAACTTCCCTAGCTGCCCAAGGAGAACAAGCCACTTCCTTCTTTTACTCCCACGGTGTGCAGTATATATAGACTCCTTTTCATTAATCAGTTTCTTTCATTTGCTTGTTTTGTTCAGTTAAACAGTCTTCTACTAGACTTTGGCTTCTTGAAATCAAGCACCTGGATCATGGTACGCATCTAGTGTTATTCTGTTTAACGAAACAGTGAAATAATGAAAAGGAAAGCAATTAAGGAGTTGAAGGTAAAATCATCATTCCCTCCACTTTTGTTTTCCTATTCTTCTCTCTTTTTATTCTCTTTTCCTCTTTCTCCCCAAAACCTTGGAATAGGAACTCGAGGCTGCCTTTCCTTTTAAGAGTTTAGATCTTACTTCTTGTACTTCATCCTCCCATAAAAATGGTCTTGTGTTCAATGGTCTTCCCATGGGGCCTTTCTCAGTAGTTCCTTTGCTCAATTGTTTCCAAATCTGAACAGCTTTCAGTGGGTGGGTGGGTCAAGACCACAATAAAGCCCCATGGGTTGAGAGTTTAGCATAGATTCTGATGTTGTAACTTTGTTAACCTCAGCCTGGATATTTACCATTTTGAACCCTTGGTTACCTTATCAGTAAAATTGGAACAACACCGCTCTCCTTCAGAGGGTAGTTATGAAGATTAGAAATTGCATATGTAATGGGGCTAGCAGATGGTGTGGTGGTGAAGGTGCTGGACTCCTACATGGCTAGACATGGATTTAGTCCCACACCTGGTGACTTAAAACTCGTACCTGCAACATGTGCATGCATGCCCAAAATCTCAAGAGGAGAATGAGGAAAAATGGATTGCTATGTGGCCATACCCCTGGGGAGTGATTTTTTCCTTTCCTTCTCTCCGTCTCTCTCTCTCAGGTGAGAGCACACACCCTATAACAAAAATCCCTCCCCCACAAAAAAAGAAAAAGAAATCGTGTAGGTAATGGACCCAGCAGATGGCATGGTGGTTAAGGTGCTGAATTTCCACGTGACTGACTGCGGGTGGAGTCGGGGACCTAGTGACTTACTTTCTCACTTTCCTTCTCTCTCTTTGTTTCTCTCTGGTGAACACATGGGCCCTATAACAAATTTAAAAATAGTAATAAAGGGACCAGCAGATGGCATAATGGTTCCACTGCGGTTCCAGTCTTGGACTGGGCGGCTTGGAACTCACTCTGGGTGTGTATGTGTGCCCAGGAGACACAGATATGGTTTATTACCTGTTGATGATGATGATGATGTGTATAGTATTCTCAGCTCAGCTGGACTGAGTGTCTATCATGCTGGGTAAATTGTCTTTACAATCTAAATGATGTATAGCGATCAAATGTATCAATAATAATACCAATAATCACTGAAAAAAAAAGAAGAAAAAGGAGGAGGAGGGATTATGGTGTGGCTTTCTCCCCTGGGGAGTGATTTCTATCTTTTGTCTCTCTGTCTCTCCAGAGAGTGGGCATGCCTTATAGCAAAAATCTCTCTAAGATAATAATAATAGTAAATAAAATAAAGTAGATAAATAATTTAAAAATATGCAAATTACTCATATAAAATGCAAGTTCTGGACTAACTTTTCCCTTGTGAAAACTTTGAATGTTTGTAGTGGAAAAGCATAAAGGGAAAGCACTGAGAAAAATGTGGAAAATATCTTTATTAACTTGGGCTGTTAAATAGGGCTCAAGAATTGTATCCTCAGTTGTGTAGAACAAGCCTCCACAAATGTCATAATCTCCACCAACTATTCATATTTTAGGCATAACTAGATTAATCAAAAATAAAGGTTGCATATTAATGTTAAATTTTATATTTCAGATTTTTATAACCATTTAACATTTTTTATGTTTAAGGTTTTTGGATATTTTGTGTTTTAGTGCTTCCAAAGTACTGAAGTATTTACAAGTATTTTATAAATAAACAATCTTTTTATGTTATTAGTGAGGCTCTTCAAGTCTTTGAAAATCAGTGTCTAATGGAAATATTTTGGGGCCAATAAAAATCAGATTCACGATCAGTTTGGGCTTGAACATTTAAAAATATAGGTAGTGTAATCTAACAATGGTATTATATCATTTCATGGTTTTAAGCTTTTTTTTTTTTTTTTGCTAATGATGGAAACCTGAATATCTCTTCATTTAAAAAAAAAAAATGTCAGTGGGTACATGTACTCGCCAGAGAACGACAGAGACAGAGATATGGGAAGTGATCACACTGGAATCTCTACTCCATTTATCCATGTTATCAGGGTTGGGGGCACATACACATGTCTGGAGCACTTCTAAGCTGAGGAATCTGGGACTTACTTCATGTATCTAGCTCTCTTAGTCACTAGACCATGGGGCTGGCTCTCTTGACTCATATAATGATGGAAATAAAATTATTGGAATCATAATTTGAGGAATTGGTTGTTAGCTTTTTCTCAATTGTTATTATCAGGGCTTCGGAGCCCCAGACTTGCATTAATATCTCAATATTACACTTGGTTTATTTGGTTTCAGTTCCTTCATGTTTCTTTCTGCCTGATGATGTGTGAGAGCAGATGTTAATGAAGCAAACAAGGTTTCCAGTCAAATGTACTGATATTATTCATCATTCAACCTTTTTTCTTTTTAAAAAAATTTTAAAATTCTGTTTTTATACATTCAACTGCCATATATCATTACAGCTTATAAAATGAATTTTCTCAGCATGAATACACTGTATATTAGCACAGTTAAAGATATTATCATACACATTATCTTCAACAGATAATTTTCTCTTTTCATGTCCCTTAAATGTTTTGCTTCTTTGTTTTTCCCTTGATTCCCTTCCTCTCACCCTCCCCCATTTTCTACCCTCCTCCCACACTGTCTCTAGTATCCGCAGTTGTTCTCTATGCTTCTATGTCTTCCAATCTTTTAGTTTCTACCACAGAGTACAGATATTTGGTATATATTAAGTAGGGACATATACCTCTCTTTCATGGTCTGGCTTGCTTTGCTTAGCAGTAAATCTTGCATGTTCCCCACTTTCTATCAAATGCCAGAGTCTTATTGTCTTTGACAGCTGAGTAGTATTCCATAGTGTATTTGTGCCACACTTTTTCAATCTGTTCATATATTTGTGAACATTTTAGTTGGTTCTAAGTCTTAACAATTGTGGGGACCATCAGTTGACATAATGGCTATGTCGTTGGACTCCCATGTAGTTGACCACAGTTCAAGTCCTGGACCTGGTGACTTGAACTCATATAGGGTGAGTGTGTGTGCATGCCCAAGATCCTGAGAGGAGAATGGAAGAAGTAAACCAACCAACCAAACAAACAAACAAGAAAAACAATTGTGAATAATGCTGCAATGAACATGGATGTGCAAGTACTTTTCCGACTGAGTGTATTCCTATCCTTTGAGTGGATACTCAGGCATGGAATTGCTGGATCATATGGCAGTTCTATTTGTAGATCTTTGAGAAACCTCCATATTGTTCTCCACAGTGGCTATAGTAATTTACATTTCCATCAACAGTGTGTGAGATGTTGAGCATTTTTTTCATATGCCTTTTGGCTATACATATATATTCCTTAGAGAATTGTCAGTTCAGCTCATTTGCACATCTTTTAATTGGGGTGATCTTTCTTGGGGGGGGGTGTTGTGGGAAGTGAGGTACTTGGGTTCCCTCTGTATTCTGTTTATTAGTCCCTTATCTGAGGGAGAGTTTGCAGATATATTCTCCCATTCTCATGCCAGTTCACTCTAATTGTTTCTTTTGCTGAGCAGAAGCTTTTTAATCTGACGTAATCTCACTCGTTTATTTTTTAGATTATTGCCCTTAAAGGGTCATATTTAAGAAGTCTTTGTCTGCTCTGATGTCTCCCAGAGATTCCCTTATCCACTAGCAGTTTTATAGTTTGAAGACTTGGGTTTAGATCTTTGATCCATTTTGGGTTGATTTTTGTTGATGGTGAGAGATAGGAGTCCAGTTTTACTTTTCATCAGGTGATTATCCAGTTTTTCCAGGACCATTTGCTAAAGAGATTTTCCTTTTCCCACTGGAATGGCTTGTCTCCTTTGTCAAAAATCAGCTGGCTATATGCTTTGGAGTTTATTTCTGGAGTCTCTATTCTGTTCCATTGGTCCACATGCCTGCTTTTGTGCCAATACCATGCTGTTTTGATGATCTTTTGCAATATATTTTGGGGTCAGGGAGTGAGATGCCTCCTACTCCACACTTTTTGCACAGTATTCCTTTGGCAATACAGGTCTTTTATGATTCCAGATGAAATCTGCGATTTTTTTTTTCTAATCCTGTAAAGAATATCTCTGGTAATTTGATTGGGATTGCCTTAAATTTGTATATTTATTTGGGTAAGATTGACATTTCGATTATGTTAATTCTTCAAATCCAAGGACATGGCATTTCTTTTCACTTTTTTGTGTCATTTTCAATTTTTTCTTTTCTTCATTTTTTTTTAATAGATTGCATCTGTGCATACATGAGAGAGAGAGAGAAAGAGAGAGAAGGAAGCAACCTCAGCAGGGTTTCATTATGCCATGTCTGCCCTCTGTACCCCTCAGGATCTTGGAGGCCTGAGTGGGCCAACACAGGCCTGGTGCATTTTCAGAAAGATTCAGGAATCTCAACCCTAGTGGGCCATATGGCTTGCAGACTTGCAGGGAACTTGTATTGTGACAGTGCCATGGCAGTCTTTGACCCTGAATTTTGATACAATTTTTTTTCTTAGCTAAATTTGTAGCATATAGGCTTTTGTTTTCTTGTTCATAGAACCTTCTAACAAGGAAGAAGGCAGAGACAAAAGGAAAAAGGAAGGAAGGAAAGAATGAAGGTGGGAAAGAAAGGAAAGGAAGGAGGGAGAGAGGGACGAGGGAATCCGGTGAAATCCTTAAAATATGTCTAAAGTAAATAAATTTTAGTTAGCCAATAATTTTATTTTTAATTTAAGTCAAATGCTGCTACTAATTCTGTCCTATTTACTAGTTTTTCAAACAAATACATGGCAAACAAGTCTGGAATTGGGCAATATTTGGAGACCTGTTCGTGAAGAAGTGAGAATAAGGCACATCTATTCAGCAGAGGTCATTGACCCAGGGTCAGGAGGTTACGTTTGCTAATAAAGAGGGAGCGAAAAAAATCAAAGCATGGATTCTTGTCTGGAAGAATTGGGGAATACGATTGTTCACAATAAAGAATCATCCAATAATCATCACAGAGTCATAACTGGGCCTGAAATCAAAGGTTTTTCTAAGGAATGAGAAAGAATCCTATTTATCAGAAATCAGGCTAGTATTAAAGTGAATAAAAAGCAAAACACCTAACTGTTCAACCAGAGTTCCTTCTGAACAGAGTTGGATTGTTCCCAGAGTACATCTTGAAATCAAATACACAGTTGGGAGTAAAATATCTTCTGCTATGGAGAAAATAGAAATTCATGGCTAGAGAACATGCACGCAGGGCAGTGGACAGTGGAGTGGGAGGAGAAAGAGACTGGAGAGTAGGAAGCAGGGACACAAGACTTACCCTCATTTGTAAGGGTCAAGGTTGACTTACCCATTTGGCACAATAGGTTTTCAACTAGCAATACTTCCAGAGGTCCACAAAAAATTTTAGTTTCTTTCAAAATCAGAAAAAGAAGGTTAATTTTAGACTAAAAAAAAAATAAATCTATTTATATCAATGTAGTCACAAAATATAATTTTGTCACTGTATCTACAAAAAACAGAGGAAGAGACCCACAAAGGCCAAAATACCCAAGGGCCCATGAAAATCATATTGCTGCCTCACCTTGCTGCCATGGCAGAGTCAGTAATCATTGGCACTTACAACCATATTTTCCCTGATTTTCTCTGTTAGAAAGGCCTACAAATTAGAAGATTCACCTTTCCAGATTCTCCTATAGTTAAGAGTGGCATGTGCCCAATTCCAGGTTATGGGATAGGAAAAAAACAAAAACAAAAACAGAAACCCAAGTAGTATATCTGAAACAACATTTTAAAATAGGGAATCATAGTTATGTTTGCTTAGGAAAATATCTGATTCATAGTAAACATTCAAAAATAACAGTATTTTATTACTGAAAAGATCACTGAACAGAAGTGAAAGAAATGACTTCTGACATTAATTTTTCATTCTCCACTTATTCCTTAGATTCCAAAAGTATTGTCTGGCCTGGAGACCATAAAGGTTGGGTGAATCTTCCTTAATGGTAGAATGCCCTAGAAAATAGTAGAAAGTGCCAAAGGTAGCCGATCAAGAACATTCGAAGCCCACAAGAGACTAGCTGGCCCCTCACAGAGACTGGTGTTTCATGGCAAGGACTAAAGTCATTACTTGTCCCAGAAGTTTTGAACAGAGGTGAAATTCTGAGGATTTAAAAGTTGGACAGCCTATTGGTTTTGAAAACAGTTGCTGTTTGGATTGTGTGTAGATGTTGGTGATACATGTTCTCCAATATTCCTCAAGTTTTCATGTGGCTAGTAGTGATGCTGGTAAAATGAGGTGGGTTGGTAGTGTGATACAGATTCTAAAATTCCTAAAATGTGCTGGAATGGTCAGACAGTGCTATTGTTCCACCCCCTTCCAACTTACTCCCTCATATTCCAATCCTATCTTCCCTATCTAGACCATACATGTTTAAGTTACTCCAATGCACAAAAGCATTTGTGATTCCTATTATTTACAGTAAAATTCAAGTAATTCCACAATTAAGTCCTACTCTATTTCATATCTTTCACTTTGCCATTATGTATATTTTTTTCTCCCACCATTTGGTTCTTTTCAAAGTACCCTGATTATACCATGCTGTGCCCTGCTGTTTGAAATCTCCTTCCCAATATTGAATTCTTGTTTATATCTGATTATTATGGACCCAATTCGAGTCCCTTCTCCATTCCTGAAGTCTTTTCAGCTTCAGTGACTTTTTTTTTTTTTCTCCTTAGAACTATTATGGCTTTCCCCCTAATTTTATGGCCTATAATCTTACATAAGGAGAGATTGCATATCTCTTAGCACAGTACAGGAAAGTAAAAAAGGAACAGAAAAGCGTTAAAAGAGTATTTGATTTTAAATATGTATATTTTGAATCTCCTTAGCAAGAGTATACATTTCTTGTAGAAGCTCTGTGTATCTCATGTTTGCTGTATGTCTTACAGTGCACAGAACAGCGAGGTAAATGCTTGGTAGAAGGCAAATGAATTCTTGAGAGCAGTGATTGTTTTCAAGTGGCATTCTGGGAATGCTGGAAGTCTCCCAAATACTTTCAAGGAAACGGAAGCTTTAAAACTATTTTTTAATAATACAAAGATATTAGTTTCCCTTTTCATTCTTGTCACAAGTGTACCATGGAGTTTTCCAGAGGCGACAGAACTGGCGACGTTATAGCAGATTAAATGCATGAGCAGGTGTGAGACTCCAGCTGTCTTCTTTCTATTCGCTAAACACTTAAGAGATTGGTAAAATGTAAAATAACGCGTTTCTCACTAAATTTCTGTGGTTTAAAATACACTTGTTTTTCATGTTCTAAACCATTAATAGTGATATGTAATGTTTTTTTTTATCTTTAAGATGAATAAAAATGTACATGTTTTTGAATTTTCCATTTAGATTCAGAAAATAGTAAAGATTAATAAGCATAATCTGTAACAACAGCTCTTTGGACTCTCTGGTGATTTTGCAGAGTATTAAAAAAACTTGAGTCTAAAATGTGAGGACTTGCTAAAGCAGAGTTAAGCCTTGCTGTGGAAGTTCAATTCAGAAAGGAGGAAAGACGAGACACAGTGAGGTGAAAGGGAGGCTGCAGATACCACAAGTTCTTACTGTGAAAAAAGTGGAGGGGTGTCAGACAGGAAGTTCAGCAGATTCCCTTGGAATGAGAAGATAGCATGGAAGTCTAAGTGTCACACATGCAGAGAAATTAAATCTAAAAAGCTGCCAGTGCTGCTTTTCTTAACACTAGCATGCCCCATTTGTTGAATTTCATGCTGTATATTTTAGCTATTTCTATGGATTAAAAATTTACATGAATAATTACTTTAAGTTCAAACTTTAATTTATTCTGAGCCTGTAGGAATGTGGTGTTTAAGGCAGCTGGATCACACATGGCCAACTGTGCCATTCGAGTCCTGGACCTGGCAGCTTTAAAAACACAGTGGGCACATGTGCATGCCCGAAATCCTGAAAGAGAAGTTGAGAAAAAGAGATTGCAGAGTAGCCATCCCTAATGGGAATGCTTTCTCCCTCTCCTCTCTGTCTCTCTCTAATGAGTGCATGAATTCTCTAGCAAAATTAAAAAAAACTATAAATATTATTACCAATAGCAATCACAGTTCACATTCTTTCATCTACCTGTTTCTTATACAATTTTGCCATTTCAAGAGCTGAAATGTAGCATAATCTATTTCCAAACAAATAATGCCTAACATCTGTTGCATGTACGGTATGTTTAAAATAGGGAATCATAGTTATGTTTGCTTAGGAAAATATCTGATTCATAGTAAACATTCAAAAATAACAGTATTTTATTACTGAAAAGATCACTGAACAGAAGTGAAAGAAATGACTTCTGACATTAATTTTTCATTCTCCACTTATTCCTTAGATTCCAAAAGTATTGTCTGGCCTGGAGACCATAAAGGTTGGGTGAATCTTCCTTAATGGTAGAATGCCCTAGAAAATAGTAGAAAGTGCCAAAGGTAGCCGATCAAGAACATTCGAAGCCCACAAGAGACTAGCTGGCCCCTCACAGAGACTGGTGTTTCATGGCAAGGACTAAAGTCATTACTTGTCCCAGAAGTTTTGAACAGAGGTGAAATTCTGAGGATTTAAAAGTTGGACAGCCTATTGGTTTTGAAAACAGTTGCTGTTTGGATTGTGTGTAGATGTTGGTGATACATGTTCTCCAATATTCCTCAAGTTTTCATGTGGCTAGTAGTGATGCTGGTAAAATGAGGTGGGTTGGTAGTGTGATACAGATTCTAAAATTCCTAAAATGTGCTGGAATGGTCAGACAGTGCTATTGTTCCACCCCCTTCCAACTTACTCCCTCATATTCCAATCCTATCTTCCCTATCTAGACCATACATGTTTAAGTTACTCCAATGCACAAAAGCATTTGTGATTCCTATTATTTACAGTAAAATTCAAGTAATTCCACAATTAAGTCCTACTCTATTTCATATCTTTCACTTTGCCATTATGTATATTTTTTTCTCCCACCATTTGGTTCTTTTCAAAGTACCCTGATTATACCATGCTGTGCCCTGCTGTTTGAAATCTCCTTCCCAATATTGAATTCTTGTTTATATCTGATTATTATGGACCCAATTCGAGTCCCTTCTCCATTCCTGAAGTCTTTTCAGCTTCAGTGACTTTTTTTTTTTTTCTCCTTAGAACTATTATGGCTTTCCCCCTAATTTTATGGCCTATAATCTTACATAAGGAGAGATTGCATATCTCTTAGCACAGTACAGGAAAGTAAAAAAGGAACAGAAAAGCGTTAAAAGAGTATTTGATTTTAAATATGTATATTTTGAATCTCCTTAGCAAGAGTATACATTTCTTGTAGAAGCTCTGTGTATCTCATGTTTGCTGTATGTCTTACAGTGCACAGAACAGCGAGGTAAATGCTTGGTAGAAGGCAAATGAATTCTTGAGAGCAGTGATTGTTTTCAAGTGGCATTCTGGGAATGCTGGAAGTCTCCCAAATACTTTCAAGGAAACGGAAGCTTTAAAACTATTTTTTAATAATACAAAGATATTAGTTTCCCTTTTCATTCTTGTCACAAGTGTACCATGGAGTTTTCCAGAGGCGACAGAACTGGCGACGTTATAGCAGATTAAATGCATGAGCAGGTGTGAGACTCCAGCTGTCTTCTTTCTATTCGCTAAACACTTAAGAGATTGGTAAAATGTAAAATAACGCGTTTCTCACTAAATTTCTGTGGTTTAAAATACACTTGTTTTTCATGAACTAAACCATTAATAGTGATATGTAATGTTTTTTTTTATCTTTAAGATGAATAAAAATGTACATGTTTTTGAATTTTCCATTTAGATTCAGAAAATAGTAAAGATTAATAAGCATAATCTGTAACAACAGCTCTTTGGACTCTCTGGTGATTTTGCAGAGTATTAAAAAAACTTGAGTCTAAAATGTGAGGACTTGCTAAAGCAGAGTTAAGCCTTGCTGTGGAAGTTCAATTCAGAAAGGAGGAAAGACGAGACACAGTGAGGTGAAAGGGAGGCTGCAGATACCACAAGTTCTTACTGTGAAAAAAGTGGAGGGGTGTCAGACAGGAAGTTCAGCAGATTCCCTTGGAATGAGAAGATAGCATGGAAGTCTAAGTGTCACACATGCAGAGAAATTAAATCTAAAAAGCTGCCAGTGCTGCTTTTCTTAACACTAGCATGCCCCATTTGTTGAATTTCATGCTGTATATTTTAGCTATTTCTATGGATTAAAAATTTACATGAATAATTACTTTAAGTTCAAACTTTAATTTATTCTGAGCCTGTAGGAATGTGGTGTTTAAGGCAGCTGGATCACACATGGCCAACTGTGCCATTCGAGTCCTGGACCTGGCAGCTTTAAAAACACAGTGGGCACATGTGCATGCCCGAAATCCTGAAAGAGAAGTTGAGAAAAAGAGATTGCAGAGTAGCCATCCCTAATGGGAATGCTTTCTCCCTCTCCTCTCTGTCTCTCTCTAATGAGTGCATGAATTCTCTAGCAAAATTAAAAAAAACTATAAATATTATTACCAATAGCAATCACAGTTCACATTCTTTCATCTACCTGTTTCTTATACAATTTTGCCATTTCAAGAGCTGAAATGTAGCATAATCTATTTCCAAACAAATAATGCCTAACATCTGTTGCATGTACAGTATGAGCTAGCAGTCTTTTAAGTTCTCTGCACGTATTAGCTCATTTAGTCCCTGGAAATTTTATGACATAGCCACTTACATTACACAGATACAGAAATCAAAGATTATAGAGATTCAATAATTGACTGAGGTTACTCAGCTAATAAATGAGAGCCATAATTCACACAAGGCGACCTGGCTCTGGAGCAGTGCAGCACAGGCATCCATCCCGGAGCTTTCACAAATATTTACCCTTGGCCTGTGCTGTGGCCTGGTGATTAAGGAACTGAGTCCCACATGACTGATTCTAAGGTTTGAATCCTAGATCTAATGGCTTGAAAAACAAGCTGGGCGGGACCAGCAGTTAGCGTAATGGCTATGTCGCTGGACTCCCATGTAGTCGACCGCGGTTCGAGTCCTGGACCTGGTGGTTTAAACTCATGCCAGGTGCGTGTGTGTGCGTGCCTAAGATCCTGAGAGGAGAATGGAGGAGAAGGGATTGTGGTGTGGCCATCCCCTCTGGGGGGTGATTTCTCACTTTCTATCTCTCTGTCTCTCTCTGTCTGTCTGGCGAGCGCACGTGCCCTCTAGCAAAAACCTCTCCAAAAAAAGAAAGAAAGAAAGAAAACCAAGCTGGGCACCTCTGCATGCAATCCCCAAATCCTGAAACAAGGAAGAAATGGTGAAGAAGGGATTGTGGCATGACCATTCCCAATGGGGGATGCTTTCTTGTTTTCTGTCTCTTTCTCCAGCAAGTACACACTTTCTCTGGCAAATCAGAAACAAATAAATCTTTATCCTCTCCCTTTACAATAAAAAACAAAGGTATTTTGGGAGGATCTCTAATTGATGAAGTTAAGTAAATTGTTAGTAAACCTTTAAATATTTTTAAAGAATTATTTATTTATTATCATTATTTTTCAATTTTGACCAGAGAGAGACACAAAGAGAGAGAGAGAGATGAAAGTGAGCAAGCCACAAGGTCCAGGACTTGACTCATTGTTGACCGTGTGGGAGTCTAGTGCCTTTAACCACCATGCAAGCCTTTCTATTTATTATTATTTATTTAATTTTTGGAGAGGGTTTTGCCAAAGGGTGTTGTGTGCTTGCAAGAGAGACAGAAAATGAGAAATCACCTCCCAGGGGGATGGTAATGCTGCAATCCCTTCTCCATTCTCCTCTTGGAATCTTGGGCACACAAGCACACAAGTGCCCTGAGTGAGTTTAAGTCACTGGGTCCGGGAGTTAAAGTCACATGGGAGTCCAGCAACATGGCCATTACGCCAACTGCTGGTCCTGCATCCTTTATATTTATAATATTAGAAGTCATTTAAGTTGCAATAATACCAAATATAACTGTTCTAGAATTAGGACATCATTGCTGAGAAGACTATATTTTTGCTAAATTAATCTCAGAATAGGCACTCTCTGAATGTCTTTTCTTCTTTTTATTTTAAAAATTTAATGATGATTTCTGGTATACATATAATCAATATATATCTCTGCGGGCTACAGAATGGTTTTTAAAGGCATGAATACAATATACAATAATCAAATCAAGTGTATAGTTGTATTCATCTTCTTTAACATTGCACATTACATTATGTTGTGCACATTTGTTAATAGTTGACTAGATGTTTTATGAAAAGTATTAAATTGCCCATATTTTTTTACTTTGCTGTGATACACCATCTTGGAGCTTCTTTCTCTTATTTACATGCATTCTTGTGTCCACTACAAATTTTATAATAAACCGCCTATCCTCCCCCGATTTTCTCCTGGTCTATAGCATTTTGTTGTCCCTATTTCTATGCTTTGAGTCCTTCGGTGTCCTCTATAGAGTGTGAACATTAGGAATACACTAATCGGGGACATACGGTATTTGTCTTTCATAGACTAGCTTATTTTACTTGGTGTTCTAGCTTATAGGTTTAACATTTTGAGCCTAATGACAGGACTTTGCTCTTCTTAGTGTGCCATTGTGTATATGTACCATATTTTTCTAATATATCCATCAGGTTTTGGGCTCTTAGGTTGAATCTAGGTCTTAGCTTTTGTGAATAATGCTGCAATAAACATGGATCTGACTGAGCAATCTCCTGTACTTTGTGTATACACCCAATAGTGGGGTTGCTGAGTCATGGAGTATTTCTGTTTATAGTTTTTCCTTTTTTTTTTGAGAGAGAGATTTTTGCTATAGAACATGCTTGCAAGAGAGACAGAGAGATAGAAAGTGAGAAATCACCCCCCAGGGAGGATGACTGTGCCACAATCCCTTCTGCTCCATTCTCCTCTCAGGATTTTGGGTACACACGCACAGGAACCTGGCATAAATTTTAAGCCGCTGGGTCTGGGACTCGAACACCACAGTCGACTACATGGGAGTCCAGCAATGTAACCATTGTGTGATCTGCTGGTCCTTATTTATAGATTTTTGAGAAATCTCTGTACTGTTTTTCACAGTGGCTACAGCAACATACATTCTCATCTGAAGTGCACAAGGATTTCCTTTCTCTATAATCTAGCCAGCACTTTTTATTCGCTGTGTTCTTGTTTTTACTAGTGAGTGCATGCATTCACTAGAAAGAGGGAGAGGGAGAAAGCACACCCCCATGGGGCATGGTCATGCCACAATTTCTTCTCTGCCATCACTCTCTCCTTTTGAGATTTTGGGCATGCACATACATGCATCTGGCATGTTTATCAAACTTCTGGGTTCAGGACTTAATGATGCAGTTGGCCACATGGAAGCCAACTTCCTTATTCACCAGGTCACAGAGCCAGCCTTATTCTTTGTTGTTTTGTTTTGTTTTGTTTGTTTGTTTTTGATCATAGCAATTCTGGCTAGGGTTAGATGCAAGCTCAATAGTTTTTACTTGTATTTATCATTTTAAGGACTTGTTCAAGCTATCTTAAAAGTATAAAATCCAAAATCTTATCTCTAGAGTTATAATTATTTCTAACTCTCCAAATTATGTGTAGGCTGTTAAGTGTGAGAAGCTATGACTCAATATTTGCATAATAATGATCTAATTGGCAAATAAAATGCTGTGGAGGGAAGTGAGATGGCGGGGAAGTGCTGGGGTTGGAGACAATTACTTTACAGCAGAGTAAGTCTGGTTGTGAAATTGTGACCAGATTGAGGGTCCAGAAAGGTTAACGTGAGTATTCACCCTTTCACAGCTGCTATAAAGGCAAATCTAGGCTCTGGCACTGCCAGGACTTTGTTCTGGTGCAGATTCACTGGTGCAGACTTTTCACCATCCTGGAAATAGATGATGGATTAAACCTTTAAGCCAATAGGGTGTGACTTTCTTTTCTAACCAAATGTTCACTTGGCTAATCAGCTCCACTCATGCAAATAATTAATGTGAAAGGCTGTACATCAGAGCCTTCATTAATCTACCCTATTCTCTTTCCATAGAGTTCAGTCAATGAAAGAATTGTTTTTAATTTGTGAGTTATTATTTAGTGCCTCAGAAACCTATGACTAATGCCTTGAGGTAGCCAGATGTGCTACATCTGCTTCAGCCATGTGGTTCCCCTGGGCCTTCCTCAAGGTCTAAGCCCCTTGAGCAGGCAGAATCTGCTGGATCAAGGAATGTGAAGGGATCCAGAGAAGGCTCATGGCTCTGGCTGGGGAGAGGGCTGAGGTTTGCATCTGTTCACTTCCTCCTGTTTTTTCATGTCCGGATTTTGGATAAAATCAGCTCCTAATGAATTGTCCACTTTTTCACCTTTCCTTTTTCAGATTAGACATTTAGAATTAAGAAAATTAGAAAAGATGATGTGTGGAGTGGGGAGGAAAAAAAAAAAGAGTTGATGAAAACCAGAAGAGAAAGCTGCCTGATGGTGGCAGAGCTTGGGTGGCAATGCGTAGAGATAGGGATCACCTCCAAGGTGACTCAGGGTTAGCACTAGCACTGGAGATAGATAGCCAAGCGGGTTCTCAATTCCAGGGCAAGCATTCCAGCTTAAAGACCTGGGCTTCCCGAGCAACAAATAGAAAAAAGAATCACACAGTTGAATGTGGCTTAAATGCAGGATATCTGGCATGTCTAGAAAATTTTCTAACTATAGTGTGTTTATTTTTATGTATTTATTTTTATGATAGAGAGAGTGTGTGTGTATATGACAAAGGGAGAGAGAGAGGAGCAACCTAATCATACTGTTCTCCCTTTTTCCCAGTCCTCCATCTTTTCAGGATCTCGGGCACCCATGTATGTGCCTAGCATATTCTTCAAACCCACACTCGCCCTATGGCTTCCAGCCTTGTAGGGCACTTGCATTACCACTGCACCGGAATAGACTGGACCGATTATAGTTTTGACAAGAATATTATCACTCTGCTCTACTAACCAGTATTGTGCCTGTTCCATTCTTAATGTATTCTTTTCTATCATTACCTAATTTGAAAGAACTTTGTTGTCTTGATGAAATAGAGTCCTCTTGAAAAATAAATTATAGTCTAGTTAATATGAAGAAGACCCATTCTTAGCTTAATTTTGTAGGAAATAATTGCTTCAAGAATGGAATTTTCTTTTAACAATCATGTATATAATGATGCATATTTTGTAAGTTATATTTCTTCAAGTTCAGAGATTTAGTAAGCACATTTCAACTAGTTCTATTTTGAAAACAAAATGAATACTTCCAGATAATGTGGGAAATCTAATTATTCAATAACCTCCTTAGGGTTTTACTCTATGTTATGACAGGATTAATATATTCATTATGCTTTAGACATGAGGAAATAGTGCAATTAATACTCATAAACATGAAATATGAAAACTTATGCTTCTGTGTTGAGAAGTGTCACGTCTAATTGAAAAGATGCTGGCTTTACTGACATTGTCATTAACAGGACTTACACCAATCTAGTAACGGTTATAGATATGAGATTTGCTTCTGCTTCTAGAACAAGTTTATAAGAACACTTTTATTAATTATTTTTCTAATTTTAGGTTTTCTTGTCTATGTATTTGAAATATTATTTGAAGTTTTCAGAAATAGATAAGAATTAGAAAATATACCCCATTGTGCAGATTTATTGTTTAAACCCTTTGTTATTCTTTATTTTCAAATTAAAACAACTAACTAATTGCATTCATTATCCATTCTACTTTTTTCTGAGCTCAACTATCATTTTGAAATTTTCCTTTGTGGCACTTAAATTTTTATTATGATTTTTATATTCTGGAGGAAGATGATTATGGCTGCATATTTTTAAAAACTAGTCCTTAGATTATTGTTTCAAATATATGGCTACTGGTTTTTGAAATCTCTTATTATGTTAAGAGTATGTAGCATTAAGAAAGAACTCCTCTAAAGAAGGGACAAAACTAACTTTTTATAAAATAAAATACAGGCCCACTGTGGTCATGTAGACGGTAGTGTACTGCTCTGCAATATTGGAGACATGTAAAAAACCTGGGTTCAGGTCCTGGTTTGACCTGAAACACGCTGGGTGTGCACATGCGCACCATCCGGGCAGGCTGGCAGGCTGGAGAGGAAGAGGAGGTTTGCTGTATGACAAGACCTTGTCAGAGGTACCTGTTTCTCTCTTTCTCTCATGAAATGAACAAAGTAAAGACACTTTAGTTAAATATAAAATACAAATTACTTTTGCAGAAAACAAAGCAGTGTTCCTACTTAGTAGAATAATACTTCTGCTCTTATAAGTCTGTAATGATAAGACATTGCTGAGAGATTTCCTGTTTGGCTAAAATTCCAATGGTCCTCTAAAAGGGCTGGGGGACTGAGTGGAGCTGTCAACCTAAGCAAGGAGGGCTGGAAAATTCTGTTTTGAGACGGAACTGAGGCAAGCCAGTGCTTTTCCATCTAAGATGAAGCTAGTAGAAGGTCAGCGGGAGGCAGGGAGTGTGAAGCAGAGAGAGCTAGAGCAGCGGGCTGGCATGTGAAAGGTCTGTGGCAGCCTGAAGTCGTGGACAAGAGCATCAGGCACCCAGTCCATGAATGAGACAGGCGCAGACCCTTGCTTATGGCAGAGGTGAGTCCCCCAAGACAGCACGTGGGACAAATGACGACCAGATCTGTGTCTTCCCGGGCAACACGTGCTACTGCATGCCCTGAGCAGCCGCGCACAGTTGTCCTGCTGCACTGAAGCCCAACTTCAGGACTCCCTCACGGCCACTGAGCCAGGAGTGACTTCACTCCTCACTCACTTCCGGACTGGCTTTTCCTTGTCCTTAATATCTCAGTTACAATCATACCTCCTCAGGCAGGTTTTCCCTAAGCATCCAATAAAAAGTAAATCACTTTTATTCTCCATTGTAGAAATTTTTTTATCTCCCCTTATGTTTTTTTTTTTTTTTTCTATAGAGTCTATGTATTCACCAGAGAGAGACAGAGAAGGTGAAAAACTACCTCCCAAGGAGGATGGACACACTGTTTTCACTTTTCTTCCAATCTCTGCTTGGGAGTTTTGGCACATGCACATGTACCTGGCATGATTTTCAAGCCCCTCGATCCAGGACTTAAACCTCAGAATCAGTCATGTGGGATCCAGTGCCCAAGCACCTGAGAGGAGAATGGAGGAGAAGGGATTGTGGTGGTCATCTCCCCTGGGAGGTGATTTCTTGCTTTCTGTCTCTTTCTGGTGAGTGCATGTGCCCTATAGCAAAAACGTCTCAAAAAACAAACAAACAAACAAACCAACAACAAAAAAAAACAACAAAAAACAAAACAAAACAAAAAACTGATCAGTGAATTGACTAAACTGAATGGGGGGTAGACTACATTGGAACAGAGGAAGAGCTAGGGTTTTCAAGAGCCCACTGACTTCCAGGAAGGACAAACAAGGTGACTTCAATATGGAGGCAGGAATCGTAACTACCCTTTTTCCCTTAAGAAATGAGGAAATAAAGCAGGGACTGGTAGGGTCAAAGAACTCGTATAACAGGCACGCAGGATAGCCCAAGGAGGAAGAGGTTTCCTTGGACTGAAACAATGAAAGATTGGGAGAGACTGAAGTTCCTGAGTGGAGTTGGTGAGTTGAGCTGGTGCCAGTTTCAGTGTGGATTGGGTTAACTGCAAGCAGCAATATCTACAAAGGAGGGAGGATAAAGATGGTAAAAGCAGTCTCACTGGAGCCCACCACCCCCTATTCTTTTATTTTTTTTTGGAGAGGTTTTTGTGATAGGGCGTGTGTGCTCGCCAGAAAGACAGAGAGAAACAGAGAGACAGAAAACGAGAAATCAATCCCAGGGAGGATGGCCATGTCGCAATCCCTTCTCCTCTCAGGATCTTGGGCACACACGCACACGTGCCCAGTGTGAGTTTAAGCCACCGGGTCCGGGACTCGAACCTCAATCGGCTACATGGGAGTTCAGCGATAAAGCCATTATGCTAACTGCTGGTCCCTACCATCACCTATTCTTATTCACGTGGATTTCAAGGACCATTACTTCCATGATTTTAAAAATTTGTTTTAATACCTACTTTATTTATGGCTTATTTTTATTTTCTGGGTTTTTGTCGGTTGGTTGTTTTTCCTTTGCTATTCTAACTTTAGTTGTGGCTTGCTTTAGACAAAAAAAGGCCAGTGAGGAGATTGGGAAATAATACCCTTTTACACAAAAGAAGGTCTTAATGATGGTCGTGGGTAGGAAACTGCCCATAGAAGATGCATGGTGTTAGCGTTATCAACAGCCAGGTTGGTGGGCTCTGCATGAAATTGGACAGAGGATAGACCTTAGCAATGCCTAGGAAGAAGCATCCTCGATTCAACCTTGAAATTTAAGCTTGTAAGGGATCCATTCACTGCAATGAATTATTTCCCTAAAAATAATTCCAACTGATTAAATGCAGGTTGAGAAAGATAAGTGATGATGAAAAAAGAATATTCTGTGAGGCTATAGCATTTTTATTTGATTGTACATTTGATATCTTTTTTATTCACTCTAAGTTTGTGTCACTCAGAATTTAGTGTTGAGATAATAAAAGACAATTTCCTGATAGCTATATTAAATTCAGTAATCTTATTTCCCTTGCCTAAATGATTTATTTCCAGTTCATTTTTGTAGTCTAACAGAGTTTGTGTTTGATGACATATTTTTTAGAGTTTGGGGGAGAAGTTTTATGTATTTTGTGAATACTATTTTATCTACTTTATATATCTAAAATGCAAAACATTTTCTTATTTGATGCAATTGCACAAGGTCATCATTGCATATGGTTTTTTTGTCTCAGAATTTCCCATCCATTTGCTGATGAACAGTCAGTGGTTCTGATTCATGCTATGGCTACCTAGCTATCACTCAATTGTCTCATTTTCTGGAAGATTTGGAGACTATATGTATGATGCTACTACTATTACTACTGATTTTTACTATTGTTCTTCCCTTTCCAGTTGCAGTTTACTCACTTGTGTCCCAACTCTTTTTCATTGGTTTTGATCCTTTGGGAAGGGCCAGATGTGGTCATAAAACATTATATGGGTTACCAGTATATCCTGGCACTTGGGAACGAAAAGGTCCCTTCTACACTGATGCTGCAGTGAAAAAGACAGACGGAGAGGAGGTAGGTAAGCCCACTTAGCATCATGGTTCTCAGCAATTCAGGATATCTGGTGAATTGCTATGGCATCATATAGAGTCAAGATTTAGAGCCATTCCCTGGCATATTTCCAAGTCATTACTAATAATTGCTCCCTAGGATATATAAGCAGTGCCCTCTCATCATGACACACCAAAATAATAAGCTGTTATTTAAAATTTTCTAATAAAGTTTTAAAATGATTGGTTGATGAACCATTTTTGCATATCAAGCATTTTGTTTCAAAAAAAAGCAAATAATATATGCCCTATCTTTCCATGTGAATCCTTTCTACTTATGAAAAAAAAAAAAAAAGATTCTTCTAGATAATTAGAATTCAAAGTACCAAACTGGTCTTTAGAAAGATTCAAAGCAGAAGGAAATGACTCTAGGTGGGATTTTCAGAATTCAAAGTCTTGGCCACGTGAGCTCCAGGCCATTTCTGGTTGCCAAGTTGTGGGCATCCTTGGGCCAAGTTGTAATGGAAATCGTGGAGAAAGAGGAACAGAATTGAGACAAGACAAATGCCTGTCCTTTCGTGAATAATAGGAGTTACATTAGATTGACATAACACACTTAAGGGTTATTTCGGCAAGTAACACATTTTGAAAAATAGCTTTTTTTACTTACATAATACCAATAATTTGATAATATGAAAACAATAGACACTTAGAATATTGGAGCTAAAAGGAACTCAATAATCACTTAGCTTCAAGCTCCTTAGACAACTTGAGACAGACTGAACTCTTCAAATAAAGCTTTTGAACACCAGTCCCATGTTCTTTTGTGTTTAAATTAACATTTTTTTTCAGAATTTTTCCCTGCTGATTTTTAGCAGAAGGATGATAGTTACTATGCAGAGTACTCCTGATTTGTCACCACATTTCCTGCCCTGTATCTGGAATGTGAACTTTGGAAGGGCTGGGTGAGTGTAGACAGGATGCAAGCTTCAGTAAGAAGAAGATATGTTGGAAATGACTGGGACTTACAACGAGAACTACTCTGATGCTCGTGGATCATGGGTTTTTAGAGAGAGAATTTGTCCATGTTGAGTGTCACAGGTTCCTCTAATATTTTCTCCTCCATCATAACGAATTATCTAAGAAAGCAGTCAAAGTGAAGAGAAAGTGTTTATTCCAGATAGAAAAAGATCTAAGTAACATAAACTGTAAACTTGAGGTCAGAAATTATTTTCTAAAAGAGACAAATCCTTTTGAATCCTGAAGTGACAGTTTGCACTAAATTTTATTTGTTGAAAAGGTAGCCTGTCCAAGGCTGGCAGTAAATAAGAGAAACAATGAACTAGGATAGGAAAAACGATGCTCTATTTTTGCATACCATCTAAGACCTGTTCTAGAATAGCTTTTATTTAGTTAGTTATTTTTGGTTATAGGGTGCATGCACTTTCTGGAGAGAGAGAAAGAGAAAAATCATCCCCTTGGGAGGATGGCCACCCCACAATCCATTCTCCTCTCAGGATTTTGGGCATCCATGCACATACTCCCAGTGTGATTTTCAAGCTTCCAGATTCAGGACTTGAACTTGACAATTGGCCATGTGTGATCTTACCACTTTAGCTTCCAAGCCACCTGCTGGTCCTAAATTAACTTTTAGAAAGTTTTTCTGCATAAAGACCGCATTGAAGAATATGAGATATGAAAAAAGAGCACAATGAAATTATTTATTTATTTATTCACTTATTTATTTTGTAGAGGTTTTTGCTATAGAGCGCATGCGCTTGCCAGACAGACAGACAGAGACAGAGAGGCAGAAAGTGAGAAATCACCCCCTGGGGGGGGATGGTCACGCCGCAATCCCTTCTCCTCCATTCTCCTCTCGGGATCTTGGGCACGCACGCACACGTGCCCAGTGTGAGTTTCAAGCCACCGGGTCTGGGATGCGAACTGCGGTCGACTACATGGGAATCCAGCGACATAGCCATTACGCTAACTGCTGGTCCCCAGCACAATGAAATTTATTCAGTTGACACATTTGAGTTGGTTAAATGATTTAATAGAAGAAATTATGAGGAAATGTGTGATAAGATTGTGAATTCCAATGACTAATTTACTTATATTTCCTTCCTTCCTGCTTTCCCTTTGTTTGTTTCTTTTATTTATTTATTTATTTATTTATTTGAGAGGTTTTTGCTATAGGGCACATGCACTCGCCAGACAGTCAGAGAGAGACAGAGAGACAGAAAGCGAGAAATCGCCCCCCAGGGGGGATGGCCACGCCGCAATCCCTTCTCCTCCATTCTCCTCCATTCTTCTCTCAGGATCTTGGGCTGCACACATACACACCTGGCGTGAGTTTAAGCCACTGGGTCCGGGATGTGAACAGCGGTCGACTACGCGGGAGTCCAGCGACATAGCCATTATGCTAACTGCTGGTCCTGGATTCTCTGTCTTTGATTGCTTCTTTTCTAGGGTCCTGGGTTTACAAGGCAGTAGTGAGTTTAAGATACTGTATTCCTAACCCACCCTTATTTTTCAAATATTACTGGATTTAGCCCTTAAGTGTGAGGAACACATCAGAGAAAACAAGTGTATTCAGATATGAACATTTTGAGCACTTTTGTTTTATTTTAAAGTTAGGTTCATAGAAGCATGTTTTATATACAAAAAACCATGATAATCTTTTTTTTTAAGTCCATTTATTCATTTATTTCTGTGAGAGAGAGAGAGACATAGAAGAGAGAGAGAGGTAGCACCCCCAACACAGTTATGACACCAAGACCCAACTCCACCTGTGGCCAGCCTCCAGGGCATGGGCACAGAGGTGCCAGCTATGCTCAGGAAGGGACCCTTTCCATGGGATTTCTTCTCAGAGCTCTGACTTACCTCAGCACCACTGTCTGGCCTCTAGTCCTTTAAGGGTATAGTTTGATGAGTTCTGAAAAATGTGTATAGGTGTGTATACTCTATAGAACCTTTTTATCACTAATGTGTTTCTTGTATTTATTCATGACTCACTATTCATGGCTTCTGGTAACCACTGATCTGTTTTCCATTTCTGCAACTGTCTGTGTATTTTATAAAATATCATGGGCTTCATTAACATAGAAATTTCTGCCCTCAAAAGATATCACTAACAACTTGAAAAAATAAGCCATAGACTGAAATGTTTGCAAAAGAAATATTTGATAAGTAACTTATATCCAAAATATAAAAAGAACTTGTATAACTCATTAATAAAAAAGAAATTCCATTAAAAATTGAAAAATTAAATACTTCAGAAAAGAAAATATATGCATATTAAAAAAACACACAGACTTGTGCTTAGCATCATTAGTTACCAGGAAAATGCAAATAAAAAATGAGATATTACTATATCTTCACTAGAATGACTAAAATGAAAAAGACTAATAATAAAAAGTATTGAGGAGGTTATGGAGTAAACCTGAATACTCACACATTGCTGATGGAAATACAAACAGCAATATAAATCAGTCTTAAACTGCCCATTACAGTTAAATTTTTTTTAATTAAGAAATATTTAATTTTTAATGATCTACTCAATTAAAAATTAAGTGCATAAACACATCCACATATAAAGGCAAAAATCCTTTAAATACATGTATACAGTTAGTCCTAAGATCTTTTTTTAGGATAAGAGACTTCTGAGAACTGAAAGATTGATCATAATCAGGACTATTCCTCTAATTTCTGAATGGTAAATGTAAATCCATTCCAGTGCTCCAAAGCAAATGTCACTGATCTATGAAAAATGTCTTCACGTCTATGAACAGAAGACTTTGAGTTTGGAACAGGACTGTGGCTAAGTTGAAGAATCTGAACAGTTTTGTTTCCACTGTAGTTCTCAGTTTTCTTTGTGATGTGAATTAATAGTTGGATGGCTCAATAATATTGCAAAAAAGAATATCTGTTTCTCTTATTTTCAGAATGACGTTAATGAGGAAAACAATCCCTGTAGCTATACCACAGTTTAGTCTCAGGAATCTTTCTGTCTAAACAGCCACACAACTATTGACTCCTGTGGTTCTCTACCTCCATTAGAGAAATGGTCTGAAGAAGGTAGAGGAAGACTGGATTAAAAAACACAGAAGTCAAGACAAAGACTGGAATTCGGGGAGTTAGTTCTCAGTTTGTACTTCGAGTCATTTTCCAATCTTTGCTATAGATTCTCATTCTTGACTTTGCATTCTTCTTGGGTTATTTTCTATTCTGTTCTTCAGTGACATATTGATGAGATTTTTTTTAAACACACAAAAACATTTTTAATTAATAAACAAAACATAAGAAATTTTTACTTATAGAAGAGTACTCATGACATTTTATTTACATTTTAAAAAATTGTTTGACATACAGTTGTCATAAAGTCTAATTTTCCTATTTTACATAATATAAAATAGGCTCTTTTTTTTTTTCTTTCAGGATTTTGGGCACACACACACACACAGGCAACATGTTTCTCAAGCCACTGCATTTAGGGCTCAAACCACATAGTTGGCCATGTGGGATCCAGCTTTCTTTTTTTTCTTTTTTGAATTACTAAAGACCTTAATTAATCTAAATGTTTTCATAGCAAACACAGCTGATGTATACATTTCCATGAACACAAGTCTAACTTTAGACATCCTATAAAGTAGCACCTAGCTGGGGCTAT
>NW_006159898.1:807832-836064 GCF_000334495.1 Tupaia belangeri chinensis | reverse complement strand
AATTCCTCTTTTAGATCTTGCAAGAATTTCCTCATCTCCTGGAACTCATCAACTTCTTTCTCCTTTCTCTTTAGCAGTTCATTGTCTCTCTTCTCTTCCATCTCTGTTAGCTTTGACATTATGAATGCTCTAAATTCCTTATCAGACATTTCCATGATTTCCTGTGACTGCTTGTGGATGAAGAGGAGTTTTTCTTTTCCCTTGGAGGAGAGGTATTTTCTTGCTTTCCCATATTTCTTGTGATCCAGCGGTGATTTCTTGTCATCTGATGGATGGTGTGTTTCTTTCAAATTCTTGAAGTTCAGTCTGAATGTTCAGGAGCAAGCAGACAGGTGATCTAGAATCTCTTTGCTGTTCTGTTGTGATCACTGGTGCAGCAGATTCAATAGATATTGAGGAATATTTTAACTCTAATAGTATTTGGATGTTTAGCTACAGTGCCTTTAGTTCGCAGAAGCTACAGTGCATCTAGTTCGCAGAAGCCATGAGGAATCTTCTTCTGAAGGCCTGGCCTCTCCTGCCGTCATGGACACCGTGTCTGGCAGAGCACGGTCAGCATAGCGGCAGGTTCTCCCCAGCGACCACGCAGAAGGAACTGAGCGCCACCCATATTGATGAGATTGTTATTTCTGTATCTCTTAAAGATATTTATAACAAGTCAAAAATATTTTTGTGCTTTTAATTTAATTTAGTTGGCTAATAAAGAACTTACAATAAATAAGAAACTTAAAGAAGTTAAAATTTTAAATAGATAAAAATCTGACTTTTTGTTGACATATGGGAAGCAAAGGAAGTTTATTTTTTAGGATATTGGTGTTAATTTTTATAGTAATGTAGTGGTGTAATGTTATCCACCAATTAGTGGTTAAGTACTTAGAACTTTCAAACACATAACTTATGGCATGTAAATTAAAAACAAAACAAAAGTCCTCAAAATTTCCCCAAAGATCCAGAGATGAGATGCAGACTGTGACAGATAATGCTAATGGTACTACACATAACTTACATAGTCTCACAGAAGGAGAGAAAACAGACTGTGACCTCATTAACTTGGAATAATTGTGATTTGACTAGAAACTATAAAACTAAATAAAAAGGAAACATATATAAAAATTTTACTTTAATCGATACAGTTTTCCTTTTGTCTTTTTCTCTAGGGCATATACGTTGACAGTTTTGAAACTGCATAGTGACACTGCACAAATAGGGACCAGAATGAAAGTGAGGGAGTTAGATTTATCTCTGTTGGAGTGAAGTGACAGGCAAGGCAATAAGCTAGAATGAATCATGGACCAAAGTCAGAAACATCAACATGAACTCATGTTTACCTTAAAATAGATACAGACTAATAAATCAAGAAGCAATTATAGATATACATGTATACATGCCTTAACACACACTCATAAATATCTTCACCTGTCTTTTGATGGGCTTGCAAGAAGTGACACTCCTGTAGTATTGAGTTCAACCAGCACCAAGTCCTTGATTTCTAACACCATTCTCCAGAAGAAGAAACCAGAGCTCCTGGGAGAAATGGCTGATTCTAGGACTGCATAGGGAATTTACAAGATAAGTCTGAAACATGTATTTTGTGGTATGAGAAAGTAAGGAAGTACTCAACACAAAACAAGGGGGGATATGCCACAGGGCCATAAGAGGCCACTGGTAAAGCTCTCAACAGCGAAAGATGAAACAATCTAAGCAAAAATATAAATAATATTTTACTGAATCTCATCACTTGGTATTGGTGTATTCAGGCTTTACATTTTATCCTGATTCAATCTAGGTAACTTATATGTGTCCAGAAATTTGTTCATCTCCTCTAGGTTTTCTCATTTGTTGGTATATAGTCACTTGTAATTTTTTCTCATAATTTTTTGTATTTTGGTTTTAATACTACCAGTTTCATTGCTGATTTTGAGGTTCTCTCACCTCCTGACTTCAAAATATATTACAAAGTGGTATTAACCAGAATAGCATGGTACTGGCATAAAAATAGACCCATAGACTAATGAAACAGAATAGATAATCCAGAAAAATATCCCCAAATCATACAACCAATTGATCTTTGACAAAATGGACAGGACAATTCAGTGGATAAAAGAACATCTTTTCAACAACTAGCACTGGAAGAACTAGAGATCCACGTGCTGAAAAATTAAACTGAATCCCTATCTCTCACCATTAGCAAGAATCAAATAAAAATGGGTCAGGTATTTAAATATAAAACCTCGGACCAGCAGGTGGTGTGGTGGTTAAGATGCAGATGGGACATTCCTCAAAATATGTGATCAATATCTCTGCAAAACATCAAAATGAACAAAAACACGGAAAGTCTGAAAACTTATTACAGACCAGAAGAGGTTAAGGAGACATGGAGACCAAATACCATGTGATATTCTAGATGGAATCCTAGAGCAGACATAACGGCATTAGGGAAGAATTAATAACAGCCAAATAAAGTATGGAGTTCTGTTAATAGCAACAAGCCAATATTGGTTATTAGTTACACCAAATATACATAGTAATGTGCTATGTTGATAAGAGGGGAAATTGAGTCAGGATATACAGGAATACTCCGCACTAGCTTTACAGCTTTTATATAAATATAAAACAAGATTTAAAAGCATAAAAATGAATTGATAAAAGTTTTATTTCCTGTCTTTAATTGTTTCTAAAATTGAAGAAAATAAAAACTGGTATCAATAAACTGAAGAAATAGAAATGATAATCATGTTCCCTAGAGAAATATGGAGGATGATAATTAGGAACTACTTCTAATATCTTATTTAAAATTTTATTGTTCTGTCACACATCAGGTAGATGCTAGGTAGATTAAAAACAATGTTGCCTATAACTTACCTGTAATGTAAATTATAGCAGGAATAAGGAAATAGTTTTTTAAAAGTTTCTGTTTAATCTCACATCATTCCTGGTCCTTGGCATCTAAATGACCCAACTTGGATCATTAGCTTACTAGTTTAGTGCAATATAAACACAATGTTGTCATCCAAAGTATTTCTGTCTTACCAAAGAATGGAAGAAATCAGTATATTTCTAACTTTAAGGTGGAGTTACAACTCTCAATTTCTTCTTCCTTTTTTTAGCACACTCACTAGATAGCCTAGAAAATCCCCACCACCATATATTATGCCATTATGCATACATCCCCTGTGAATTTTTCAAGCTGCGATAGACACGCCTCAAACCACAGTTGTCCATGTGGGATCCTACTCCCTTAAACACTAGGCTATGGAGCTAACCCACAGCTCTCATTTTCATGAAATAAGATCCTCTTTCTTAAGGGCATGAAAAAATATAGTGAGCAACTTTTTTAAAAAAAATCTTTCTTTTTTTTAGAAAATAGAATCGAAGTATCATTGATAACAGAAAATAACTTTAGTGAGTTTCAGACTCTCTGGATATTTTTCAAGTAATATTGAGAGTTGTGAAAAGAAAGGGAGAATAAAATCATATGCCACTACCCTAGACAATCCCCATCCTTTTTGCCTCCCTGAAGTAACATGGCATCTCATCAGTCCTGTTCAATAAAACACAAATTGTTTACTGAAAACATTCTGGAAGTGAATTTTAATATACCTTTTGGGACTTTTAAGACCTCAATTAAAATTGAAGTTAACTTTCAGCAATATGTGGTTCTTTGAGAGAGCAGTGATTCATGACACCCGTTTCTTGGGAATCACAGGAACAGATGTTCTCAATACCACACACGATGGTCATGTCAACTTCAAAATGAAGTGGAGAACTGAGGCAGCTTTCCAGATACTGCTGATCACAAAGCAATTTAGGGCTCAATTATCTAGATGTTGTATGGGATCTCCAACCCTTGAAATGCTCCCCTTGGCAAGTAAAATACTTTTAGAGAATTTTCACAGAGACCAGACGAGGACATAAATAAATGTATGGTCATAGACACGGTTCAAATATTTTAATTTCCTTGAAACAGCTTTAAGACTTAATTAAAAATGTTGCTAATAGAACTCCTCATTTAACTCAGGCAGCTGCATCAGAACTTCATTAAGAGCAGAGGATACAAATAGCAGAACGACAAATAGTGGAGAATTCATAGACTCTCAGTTGGAAAAGTCCCATAGAAGCAGGCTGTAAGAGGTCCCATTTCCTGGAATATCCCTGGTGTACTCTATTTGTCTCAGTGTCATTATGAACCATCTTAACTCTCAAATGTTTTCTGGTTTGAATTAAATGTTCATTCTATTTCAAAGTTATTGAGTCCAACACAAATTCATATTGTTCTTTCAATATGATGGTCTGAAGTGCAGCAAAGCAAAGCCAATCTAGAGTGTCACCACTCATAATAGAATGTCACTAACCAAAACACCTCATTTCTTATCCAACATGTCTATAGTTTGTTTTTCTTTTAACAAAGATATATCTCCTGAGATTTCTAGGTTTTAATGAAAAAGTATCATTTTTTTAAACAGGATAATTAATGGGAAAATAAGGCAAAGCATAAGGCTGACAAATCCTCTTAATATCACCAATTAAAGCAAGTTCTAAGTTGTAAGTTACTATGAAAAGCAAATGAGTTTCCCAATACTGGTCTCTAGAGTAGGCAGATTATAAATCATGGAAATGCAGAATGAATGGGGTTCTCCATTTGATATGCCTGAGCCTGAAGGCATTGCAGAGAATTCATTGAAGCTGGAGATGGAAAGAGAAGTAGAGATACTAGAGATGGAGATACACGATGCATGCATGTGTGTGTGCCTGTAAGAGAGAGAGAGAGAGAGAGAGAGAGACAGAGAGATCTTGGGAAGGAATGCTTTTGCATCATGTAATCTTTTTTTCAGAGAGGTTTTTTTCTATAGGGTGCGTCTGCACTCTCCAGAAAGACAGAGAGAGAGAGACAGAGAGATAGAAAGCAAGAAATCCCCCCCCAGGGGGGATGGCCACGCTGCAATCCCTTCTCCACCATTCTCCTCTCGGGATCTTGGGCACACATGCACATGCTCCCGGCGTGAGTTTAAGCCAATGAGTCTGGGACTCGAACCATGGTCAACCACATGGGAGTCCAGCAACATAGCTATTATGCTAACTGCTGGCCCTGCATCATGCAGTCTTCAACCTTCTTTTGCTCAAGTTAATCCCTTCTATTTTTGGGGCATGGCCAGATAAGAGCATGACCAATGATATCAGAAGAAAGTTCAGCCCTCTATAGGCTACTGTGCTACGCCGCTAGAGAGGAGGAGTTGAGCCTGGGCTGCCTAGTTTATTCTTTTCAGCTGCACCAGTCAGTAAATCTGCAACAGGTGGAGGGGCTTATCAGATCAATAATGCTGCCTGGAAGGAAGCATCAAGACTACACAAGAAGAATTCTCCCAAGAACACTTTAATTGTTAAGGAGAGAAGAGAAAACATCAGTGTCTTTAGTGGTTTAGTTCTTGTGATAATCATGGTAAAGCAACATTTTCGGTATGAAGTTGTTTCCAGAAAAAGTAGATGAATTTCCCAGCATTGCTGTGGAGGTGGAGCTCCTTGGAGTCTGCTCCTCAAATTGGAGATTTAGCTTCTCTTTCTGACATCTAATAATTCTCCAAAATATCTTCACCCTGAGCATGTAGCCTTTTCCGGGCCTACTTCTCCAGTTTGATGCAACTAACATAATGATGCTATCAACAAACGGGCGACATCGTCGGAGCAGGTTACCCATGTTATCTGGTGCGTGAACTGTTTTATGCATGCGTCTGCGGGGTAGTACTGTACCTGAAGAAATTTTATTTTGCAGATTGATTGTTCACATCGCTGTGATCTCACATCACACTGTTGGAACCAATTGCATTATCTGCCACAAATCATCATGTCTGCAGGGTGCTCATTCTCAGTCAAAATTACAGACTTCTTATCTATTTGTGGGGAAGGTGAAAACAGGGGTGTGCTGATGAGTTTCAAAGCTGAACACATTGATTCATTTCCAGCAAAGGGAAAGGTAAGAAGATGACATGTTTCCTATCCGTGGACTGAAGCCAGAACCGTCAGCAGTATGTTCTGTTTTACATTTAGATTAAATGCTCTTTTTCCCAGCAGCTGCCTGGTGATTACCACAGAGGGGATTTCGATCAGCATGGTGAGAGCGGTGATTGCATTTCCTCCTCAACTACTCCGTTGCTCTTCCCTTTGGCTTCTGAGATATGCAGGGACGAGAAGGCAAGTGTTGATAACTTCCCTGACTCAACCCTTTGGGTACTGCTTTGCTTTGGAAGGAACTGAGGCTTTAGGGGTGAGATGGCACTCACTTGGAATTTCAGGATACACAAGGCCATGCCCGGTGGCATTGACCAAAGCAGCTCTACAAAAAGAAAAGGCAATGTTTTGGACATGAGTTGATAGCTTTTCACTTTAGCTTAAAATTCAGATACCTTTGCATGCTTTATAATGTTGGCCCCTCCCCATCAAATATAGAACTCCCAATTTTTTATGTTTTTGCTGAGTATCACATGGGTTGTTCCTATTCTTTAACTCTTACATTTATTGTAGATTGTTCATTTTTAGTTGTTTACTTATTCATTATTTATTGTTTGAATGGATACAACAGATCATCAGCATTTCTTGCTGGGGTCTCAGACTATTTACACAGTCACCAAGCAACTTGGTTATAACACATTCTGAATTATATGAAGTAGCATTGCTTATGCATCCGATTACGTGATGTAGTTTGTTTCAGAAGACATGGCAGGGAAGAAAATCAATAACAAGAGCAGAGAAGCAGTGCATTATTCCTTCCCCACAACTCCTAGGAACATCTGGTCTCATTAATCTCTAGTGCCTTGCTCGACGGGATAGACACATCCGCTTCTCCATTCATCTCAAGCATGGTCCATTGAAAATTGCCGTTGCATAGCAATGTGGGCAGATGCTTATAGTGCACATGTTTTTCAAAGTGTTCAAAAGGGGCAGCATTGTCCAGCGGGGTGAGAATGGAACACAGTGTGGTTTACCTTGTGGTCACTGGTACGAATATGGCCCAGGTCAAAAACAACTAGAAGATCAGTCCAACCAGTTGGGTGGTCTCAGCTAATTCCTTCCAGATCACCAACATGGAATAAACGGTGATGATCTTAGACTGAATTACGTCTAAGCTTTCAAAATGTGACTTCTAAGAGCCGTGGCCTCGGACATCTGGTACAGTAGACTTATTAGGGAATTCTCTATTGGAACTTCAGCAAATAAATTACATTAAAATTCAAAATGGAGTTCACCTTATACAAATTCCAGAATAAGACTGAGATCTTTTGTAGGTTGGTTTTGATAGATCATTACCAAAGTTGCTTGGAATGTTTACAATGAAAAGTGACGGGGCCAGCTGGAAGCATGGTCCTTAAGGTGGCAAAATCACACAGTTCAAGTCTTGGGCCAGGCAGTTTGAAAAAACACTCTGAGCAAGTATGTGTGCATGCCCCAAATCCTGGAAGGAGAAGAGATGGCAGAGAAGGGATTGTGACATGATCATCCCCCGTGAAGTCATTCTTTCTCATTTTCCTACTCTCTGTCTCCTTTTCTCCAGGAAGTGCACAAACTCTTTGGCAAATTGAAAGAAAGAAAGAAAAGATGACAGATCTTAAAATCAGACAGATTGAATTATATTTATGGCAGTCAATTTAACCAGTCCTAATCATGTGAAAAGTGATTTTGCCTCCCTAAAACTCAATGTCATGATGTACGCAACTGAGATCAGATTGTGCACTTTAGCCCAGCCTGGTGGCATGGTCCATAGCAAACTGAGCTGCAACACTGGCTGCCTTATGACTGAGTTCAGGTTCACATTTCTGGGTTGACTTCAAAACATGTGAGGCACATGCGAGTGTGCCTAAGATCCTGGAGAGCTGCAGGGCCAAGGAGAGGGGATCATAGCTCGATGAGACCCTCTCGAAGGTGCATTTCTCCATTTTTCATTCTCTCTCTGTCTCACTCCAACTTTCTGCCTTATGTATGCACTGTCTCTATAATGAAGAAAATAAACAGAAAATTGTCCACCTTCTGGAATTGTGAAGATTAGATTAGAGCATAGAAAGCGTACCGGAAACATAGCATTTTCCTTAACTTTCTTTCCTTATCAAAAATGGGTGGGTGGGGACCAGCAGTTAGCGCAACGGCTATGTCAATGGACTCCCATGTAGTCGACTGGGGTTTGAGTCCCTGACCCGGCGGCTTAAACTCATGCTGAGCACATGTGCGTGCGTGCCCAAGATCCCAAGAGGAGAATGGAGGAAAAGGGATTGCGGTGTGGCCATCCCCCTGGGGGTGATTTCTCGTTTTCTGTCTCTCTGTCTCTATCTTTCTGGCGTGTGCATGCACCCTATAGCAAAAAACCTCTCCAAAAAAAAAGAAAGAAAGAAAAAAAAATGGGTGGGTAAGATTTACTGCATATCCAAATTGCTTCTATTAAACAACCATGGAGGGACCAGCAGTTGGTGTAATGGCTATGTCGCTAGACTCCCACGTGGTCGACCGTGGTTCATGTCCCGGACCCAGTGGCTTAAAACTCACGCCGGGCGCATGTGTGTGCGTGCCCAAGATCCCGAGAGGAGAATGGAGGAGAAGGGATTGTGGCGTGGCCATCCCCCCTGGGGGGTGATTTCTCACTTTCTGTCTCTATGTCTCTCTCTGTCTGTCTGTCTGGTGAGCCCATGCGCCCTATAGCAAAAATCTCTACAAAAAAAAAAAAAAATCCCATGGATCAAATTACCTTTTTTTTGGGGGGGGAGGGTGTAGAAAGAAAGAGTTGCAGCAATGTCAGGAACTACTTCAATGGTGACAACTGATGTTGCTGAGAAAGTGCTCTGGAAGCATTGATGAAGTCAGGCAGCTGAATTCAGGTCCTGAAATAGGAAGAATGTAGTTCAACAGGCAATTTTAATATAGCACTTCTTGCTATGAGCACATTTCTACCTCACTAAATTTTTTTGTTTGTTTTAGGTTTTTGGCATAGAGCACATATAGTTGCCAGTTAGAGACAGACAGAGATAGTGAGAGGGAAAGGGAGAAATCACCCTGGAGGTAGGGGGATGACCACACCGCAATCCCTTCTCCATTTTCCTTCTGGGATTTTGAGCACACACACACTCCTGGCTTGATTCTCAAGCAGATTTTGCTATTCAACGAATTGTTTCTCAGTTTGTGAGAGAATGTTTCAGCATTTATCAGCCCTTCCTCATGGTAAAGAACTGTTTTGTACTAAATATGGCAGCATATCCTTGAGAATATGAGACTTTCAGAAAGAAGGACCCTCTGCAAAGTTCTGAGAAAGCTCACAAAATAGGTCTTACTCTAATTATGGAGGTAAATTTCTCTTTTTCCTACAGGTTTTTATATTTTTCAGAGCCCAACTCAATTTTCATCTTTTTTTCATGAAGTCTGACTTCTTCACTCTTTGATCTTTTCCTTACATTCTTACAGCATTTAACATCAGTAGTTACAATTTATCTCTTAATTGTACTTTGCCTTGAGTAACTCATTTATCTTGTAGATGTACTGCTCTCTTTTCCCCTCTAGATTTTCAATGCTTTATAATTCTGGTATGTACTACTTGTCAAAATTCCTAATATAGTGCTATTACCAAAAAAAAAATGTGATCATAAGTACTTATTGATTGATTAGTTAATATATTTCTGTTTTAGCTTTGGTGTACTTTTTCCAGACATTCGCAAAGAATGCGTGGGTACATTTTGGTACTTACTCCTATCTGGTTCTCTTCTTCCTGGGTGCATGGAAGCACACACTTCCTAGTCTGCTTGCATAGCCATGTGACTAATTCTGGTTAACAAGGTTGATGAGTCCTATGAGTTGAAGTGACATGTCACTTCTAGACTGAGACAGTGGAAAGCCCACATAACTGGGGAGGCCACATGTGGAAATGGTGAAGACTCAGATGGAGTGGCATGGGTCACTAAGTCACTGCCTGGGACACCTGTCCTGACAGTCATTAGATATGTCTTAGGAGCACAAAATAAACACATGTCATGTTAAGTCATTGGCTTTTTGAGTTTAATTTGTTATTACAACATAATTTAGCTCCTCTTGACTAGTTGTATTGGGGAGTGTGATGTGCCATCTAGACTCTACTTCTCAAAGGTTCTCCCATTTTTCTAACTGACTGCTGGCTGTCCATAGCTGAATCTCTCTCTGGGATTTGCATTAGTCAAAGAGTTTTCTGACCCAAGGCTACATTGCCTCTACAGGGCACCTTGCATTCAATTACTGGCAGAAGAGGTAGAATGAAGGTCCAACCCTCTTGCCTCAATATTTGAAAAAAGCGCCTCAAGCCACCTGTGCCAACTGCATTTAAATCCGCCTCCTCTCCTTGCTCAATCCTGCATCTCTTACTTCTTTATAGATATTGCTCTCCCCAGGGAGAACTTCCACCAAACCTTTTGGACACGTATCTCAGAGTATGTTACCCAGGGAACTAGAGCAAGGGTACTAATAGTGTTGTTTCAAATTCCAATATTTAAAATATTTTAAGTATTATAGTGCTTTCTAAATAAGTTGCGATTCTGTTGGGTAAGGATAATTACGGTGCTTTAAGATCATTATAGTAATCTTCATTTATAAATAATTCTAGGTTAATGTGACATAATAAAAGCACCCTTCTAACATTCTATCTTGATTTCATCTCACTCTCACGTACAGCTAGGCTGCCTTCATAATGCATTGAGTTGTCAAAAGTCATGACACATTTTTGCCTAGAAAATCATAGAAAAAGAAGTAATAACTTTTCCAACAAACCAGTAGTTACTGACTTCTTTTTTTCAGCAGATTAGAGTTCTCTGAGGGCAGGAGATATTTCAACGCTTTTCAGAGTTTACCACAGTAGCTAAAATAATGCCTCATATCGAGTAGGAGCCCAATGCAAACTTATTAAATATCATCTTTGGGGACTGCCAATAGGCCCCATAGCTAGGAACTGCTGTTTCAGAAAAGGTTTTGTTTTATGTTTGTGAAAAGAAGTGAAGCAGAAGGGACAGACTGACACCCATCCCATCTCCTATTTTCACTTTAACTTGGAGAGGACAGATTCAGTACATCAAGGAGATGTATCAACATGTTTTAGTGAAACATGCTTGGGAATATTAGAAAAAGAGAATCAATTTCTTTTTCTTTTTTTTTTTTCCTTTAAGAGAGATTTTTGCTATAAGTTGTGTGCACTCATCATGACTCAGAAAGACAGAAAGTGAG
The DNA here is from genome assembly GCF_000334495.1 of Tupaia belangeri chinensis. Taxonomy (NCBI): domain Eukaryota; kingdom Metazoa; phylum Chordata; class Mammalia; order Scandentia; family Tupaiidae; genus Tupaia; species Tupaia belangeri. The sequence continues at coordinate 824,850 of NW_006159898.1, read as the reverse complement.
AAATCACCCCTGTGTGTGTGGGGGGAGGGATGGTCTTGCTGCAATCCCTTTTCCTCCATCCTCCTTTTGGGATTTGGGATACACACACACATATTCCTGGCATGAGTTTTAAGCCTCTGGGTCCAAGACTTGAACCTCGGTCACCTTGTGGGAGTCCAGTGACGTAACCATCATGCCATATGCAGGTCCCGAAAGAGTCTATTTCAGCCCTCAAAGATATAAGTTAATTTGTATCTTGGGAGTGAACATTCAAAACCCAAACCAAAACAAAACAAAATATAACAAAAAGAACTAAAGCAATAATGAAAAACAAAACTTCAGAACTCAAATAGTTTGAAGAAAAAATTATGAATGATGCTGTAGTTTGAAATTAATCTCATTTATAGCAGACTTCACTAATCATTCCACATGTAGGCATTGTTTTACAGAGAAAAACTCCTAGCAACAGAATCTTTTGAAGTACTTTCTACCCAGCTGTTTTGTATGCAAAATAGAATTACATGCCTGTGTTCGATATTTTGTTTTTGTCCTGGTCTGGCTACATCTGCTGGAGGAGATGGAGAGAAGTCAGCATGGTCCCAACTGGATCATTAATAGCCAGCGGACAGTGAAACAGGTAAGGCAGTGAAAAGGCGACCTCCTCCACTGGAGAAGTCCTGCGTCACCATGTGGTCAACATACACAGGAAAGCATGATATCACTAAAATTTGTGCTAATTTTCCCCCACAATCACAACAGGCTATGCTGAACAAAGAAGGCAGAATTATTCGACTGCCTGCTAGTCAATTAAAGACTCATGTATTCGTGGACAAGAAAAAGAAATCAGTGGTCATCATTCTGTAGCACATTTCTGTGGAATTGCTTCATAATGACTCCTACTATTCCAGGGATTATCTCACCAGATTCGCTGTGATAAATCTTCACACAGAGATAGGAAATATAATGTCATTACAGGATGTTGGAGAGCTTAACTCAAGCAGTTAGGATGAAAGAAGCATAATTTGACTTCCTGAAATAACTTCTATCCAACCCTTCCCAATACTTTGCAACCATACAATTGCTGCCTAAGTCACTTTGCAAATTATTTTATTTTATTTCATACATACCATTTAAGTGACTTGACTTAAGTCATGTAATTTTTATAAAAAGGATTATTTTACTTGTGAGTTCTTCTCAAAGTTAACCCTCAGTCTAGAATAAGTATATTGATTTTTTTTTTCTTTTTGCACTCTATGGTTTAAGGCACATGCAAAGATTCCATGAAGTGTATTTTGTTAATAATTGCCAGGAATGTGAGAAAATAGACAGTAGAGGTCCAATCAATGGGGCAATGATTGGAAATTAAATTGTGATTTTTAAAGTGTATTTACTTATTTAATGAGCAAAAGGGGGAGAGAGAGAAAGAGAACTTCCAAAAGACTCTTGATACTGCAATCCACCTCCAGCCTTCAGCCAGCCCTGGATCATGGGCAAATATATGCCCAGTGTATTCAGGGAAGTCTCTGGATTTGAACTGAGAACCTTCTGAATTTGTCTTGAAGAATGTTGCATTTTACTATGGTAGCACCCTCTAGCCCCCAAACAGTTCATTTTAGCTAGATGTTTTAACTTGCCAAGGTGGCAATGTTTATAGTAACATTTAGAGGCAAAGACCACCTGTTATGTTTCTTTACCACGAATCCTTCCTGTAGCTATTGTCTTCTCTATTTCTCCCTGTTGAATGTGTACTACTCATGTGATGATTAATCTTGGGCATATACTTGACTGGACTGAAGAACTCCTGGAAGGCTGCTTTTTATTCAAAAGTCACTTTTAGGGAAAGTCCTTCCTTGGCAGCCTAGTTAAAATTTCACAGCATCCCTGGTATACATTCCTAGGACATGGTAGTTCTTCCAGAAATATGTGTAAAGTAAGTGAATATACTGCGTCCCAGTAATCATCCCACAGTTTCTCTTACCAAGTTGAGCTCCAATTTTGTGTTCTGCCCTATTCTTATTCTTTTTTGTTTGTTTGTTCCGATTTTTGTTTTTGCCACAGGGCACATGCACTTGCCAGGGAGAGACAGTGAGGAGAGTGAGAAATCACCTCCCAGGTGGGATGATCTCACCACAATCCCTTCTCCACTCTCCTCCTGGGATTTTGAGCACATACTTAAGTGTCCAGCATGATTTTCAAGGCACCAGGAACAGGACTGGAACCATGGTTGGCCAGGAGGGAGTCCAGTGCCTTAACCACCATGCCACTTGCTGGCCCCTGTTTTTAGTAAGGTATGTACCCATTAACTTCAGCAGAGGACTAAAAGCAAAGGGAGACAGAAGGAGCTTATCACAGACTCACCCAAACAGCAAGGAAAGCCAGGCTCTGGGAGCAGAGTGTGGTAAGCACATATGAAAGTGAATCACCTCAGAAACATGACTCATCTGTACAGTGAACTTTGTGTAGTCACAGACAAAGAGGTTGAGGATGCTTTGCAAATAGTTAGAAGTCCCTTAACACAGAGAAGCAGCAGTTCACAGTAGGACAGCCTGTGATCTGAGTGGCAAGGCACATAGTCAGAACTGCACATTTCAGGAGGAAGAGAAAGTTGGTCCAGAAGAAAAACCACACTTAGTAACACCTGTCTACACCTGACTAGAGTTCACATTAATTATAGCAGAAAGACAAAAACAAAACCAAAAAACATGAAGTGAGTATCAGAATTTTGCTGTAAACCATTTTGATTTGTTAGGGGTACATTTGCTTTAAATAGACAGAGAGGTGAAAGATAGATGGATAGACAGATAGATATAGACATAGACAAAGATAAAGAATTACACATGAATTCTGTAACATATGCTTAGATATTTTTTATACAGTCCAAAATCATCAGGGACTGAATTGAGTAAAACTTACTGCTATGGTTCTTGTACCCCCACCAAAACTGATGCTATAACTTGATACCTAACGTGCAGGGTTGAGAGGTGCTCGGTTTATGGGGGCGGGTCCCTTAGGACTAGATTAATGCTGTCTCCGGGAGAGAGGGAGCTCTCATTGATTAGCTCCCATGAGAGGGTTGTCATGAAGCAGCCAGCCACTGGGGTGGTTCTGTCTGCGCATGTGTTGGCTGTCCGGCCGCTTGCCCGAGGACTGAGGCAGGACATGGCCCTCCCCGGAGCTGAGCAGATGCCAACCTCATGCTCTTGGAATTTGTAGCCACCAGATTTATGAGCCAAAGAAGGCTGTTTCTTTACAAATCGTCGAGTCTCAGGTATTCTATTATAGCAACATGAACGGACCAAGGTATTTACTCACCCTGACAGTTAGGATACGTACATTTAGAAGAGTTATTATTATTATTTTTTAATTCTGTAGGGCACATGCACTCGTTGGAGAGAGACAGAGTGAGAAAGCATCCCCAGGGAGAAAGGTCATGCCACAATCCCTTTTCCATTCTTCACCTGGGATTTTGGGCATGCACACTCACGCACCTAGTGTGTTTTTCAGTTTTCAAACTGCTACGTGCAGGACTCAAACTGTGCATTTGAATGTATGGAACACAGCTTCCTCAACCACTATGCCACAGGCTGGCCCAGAATAGGCAATTATTAAGTGATTGCATCCATTGGTGGTGGTGGGGTGGGGGGAGAAGCACTGAGTATATGCCACATACAGCATGAATAACCAGAGTAGATGTTTTTGTCCCTGCTGCGTACTGTAGGTGAGAAGACTGTGGGAAGAATGAACCATGGTGAAGGGTTCCAGGCCTATTTGCTATTTCTTCACTTGCGTTGTTTTCTATCATTTTACCGTATGATGCCCCTTCACTTCTTTCCTGTTTTTACTCAAACATAAACTTCTTGGTGAGGACATGATGATTCTCCATAAATTTTGATTCTCTCATTTTTTTTTCTTAGAATTTGTCACTATCTTAATAATTGTCTGTTGCTACCTTCATTATAGAGTATAAACTACCTGAGGGAAGGATCGTTTTGTCTGTTTTGTTTAGCACTTTAACTTCAGAACTTAAATAGTGCCTGCAACATAGCAGGAGTTTGTTATTATCATTTATTGTTCAGGAAATGAAAGGAAGGAAGAAAGAAAATAAGGAAGGAAGTGAGGAAGGAGAAAAGGAAGAAAGAGGATGAGAGGGAAGGAAAAAGGCAGGAAGCAGGAAAAGGACAAGGGGGCTTCAGGGTAGACTCTTGAGAGAGAAGACACACTTTTACATTTGAGAAGAGATCAGGAGAGGCTTTGTAAAGATTTTACCTTTGATGAGTCTTGAAAGGTGAGCGGTTTATTTTGAAGTAAAAGCAGAGGGATGTTGCAGAATGGGTAATGGCACCCATGCCATGCTGATCAGCTCGATTTGAGAGCAGCTTCATTGGAACCCTCACTTAACAGCAATCTCCCTACCATTAAATAAGTTCAAACAGATTTTGAAGAAAAATACTGGGGGCAGGGTTATAGCAGTAGTTCTGAACAGGGTGACTTTGTCCTCCAGGGGAAATTCTGGAATGTGGAGACATTGAGATGTCCCAGGATTGGAGAATGCTACTGGAGACATGGTCACAGAGGGAGAGAATGCTGCTGGAGACATGGTCACAGAGGGAGAGAATGCTGCTGGAGACATGGTCACAGAGGGAGAGAATGCTGCTGGAGGCATGGTCACAGAGGGAGAGAATGCTGCTGGAGACATTGTCACAGAGGGAGAGAATGCTGCTGGAGACATGGTCACAGAGGGAGAGAATGCTGCTGGAGACATTGTCACAGAGGGAGAGAATGCTGCTGGAGGCATGGTCACAGAGGGAGCGAATGCTGCTGGAGGCATGGTCACAGAGGGAGCGAATGCTGCTGGAGGCATGGTCACAGAGGGAGCGAATGCTGCTGGAGGCATGGTCACAGAGGGAGCGAATGCTGCTGGAGACATGGTCACAGAGGGAGAGAATGCTGCTGGAGACATTGTCACAGAGGGAGAGAATGCTGCTGGGAGACATTGTCACAGAGGGAGAGAATACTGCTGGAGACATGGTCACAGAGGGAGAGAATACTGCTGGAGACATGGTCATGTGGTGGAGAATGCTACTGATAGAGGGCAGAAATTCCTCTCTGCACTGGACAGCGCCTGCAACATCGGGGTATTTGACCCAAAAGGTCAATAGTGCTGCAGGTGAGAAACTGGTTAGGAGGAAACTGGTGAGATTTAGACAAATCGCTAAAAACTGTGCCAACACTGAGTCTGAGGTTTCTTTGAAAAGTAGGATTTAAAAAAAAAATCATTTCACTTTGGGTATTCAGAAGAATGAAGTAGACATTGGTTATGACATGTCAAAATCTGAGTGCCTTTTAAACTGCAATATTAGCCTTTTCATATGTGATTGTTAGAGTAGGCCTAATGTTTTTTAGTATTAACTATGTCTTAGTGTATTCTTTGCTGCTATAGCAGAAAAACTAAGACTGCGTAATCTATAGTGAATAGAATTTATTGGCTCATAGTTCTTTTTATTTATTTATATTATCATCATAATCTTCTTTATATTACATTGGATTACATATAACTTTACAGTGTATTACATTGCTTTTTCAAAAGGGAATGCCATGCATGTCAGTCAATACAGAGACATTAATCTCCCCACTTCACAGTTCTTGAGGTGGGAAGTTCAAGATAGCATCTGACTAGTACTTTCTTGCTGAGTCACCACATGACAGTATGCAGAAGGGGAAAGAGCCCAAGAGCAGACATTCACTCTCCTGGCCCTTTCTAGAATAGCAGTCATCTATTCATGAGGGTGACATCTTCATGACTTAAACCCTTCTCACTAGGTCCCACCTCCCAACCCTGTCACAATGCGGATTAAGTTTTCAACCACAGTAATATTTAACTACTTATCCTAGAATTTTTAGAAAAATTAGCTATTTCCATGTAAGTTCCCCAAGTTAATGGCTAGAAACATAGATACATTTTTATTGTAAATGTAATTTATACAATATCTTGTCATCTTGATTACAAGGGGGTGTGGATAGCATCCCTATTTTTATCCCATGTCCCCCGCACATGTGCTGAGACAACACAATTCTAACATTTGCAAAGCCATTCCATATTTGCATTAAAAATTTTTTAATTTGTTGTGGTAAAGTGATGTTCTATCAGATTTCTAGGGATTCCTTAGTCCAGCCAAGTTGACACCCAAAACTAACCGTCTCTGGCACTATGGTATACAACAGATCTCTGATACGTCTCATAGTCTAAACTTCATGCCAATGGAACAGCACTCTGAATTTCTATCCCTTCAGTCTCTGGTAGTCACTGTTCTACTTTCAGCTTCTATGAGTTTGGCTCTTCTAGATAGCTCAAATACATAGAATCATCCAGTATTCATTCTTCTATGTCTGATGAATTTTATTTAGAACAATATCCTCCAGATTTATTTGTGGTATAATATGCTGCAAAATTGCCTTCTCTTTAAAGGCTGAATAATATTTCTATATATGAATTAGGTGGTTGGAAAAAAATACATCATGACTTTTCTGACAACCTAATATATACCATATTTTCTTTATACATTCATTCTCAACAACATTTAGGCTCTTTTCTACATCTTAGCATTTCATAAGTTAAAAAACTTAGAGGTCAAAATACCAAGAAAAAATTAAGTAGAAAGGATTTTTGGTTAATAAACAAATAATTTTCCTGTTTTATTAACCTCGACCAGGAATTGCACACAAGGTGACATCGCAAAGAAAAAAGACTCTGAAATATAATACATTTTTATATAGTAACTGTGAGAATAGAAAAATATCATTTTAAAACCAAATCTCAGAGCTTTCTGAGCTCTGCTACTTCCAGAAATCAATAGGAAGGTTCTCATTATTCTTGAGTGGTTCATAGCGGGAACATTTTCTTGAACATAGATTGCAGTACTGCATAGACTCAATCCTCAGCTTGACAGCTCCCTTAAATTGAAATGTAACCCATACTACACTTCAAGTCCCAATAGCTTACCCTGGCTCACATCTACCGTGCTGTTTATACATGTGAAGGTGCAAGTGGGGATCCTGATCCTTTTTCCTGACACCAGTTCAGACATGCCCCAGCCAGTCATTACAGTCCAGATTTCAGCACTAATCCTTGAGGCAAAGGGATTACCAATATGCAGTCTGCCTGAAGTGTTTTGGCTGCAGCTAGCTGAACTTAAACTGGACAATCTGGTTTAATGAGCATGCTATAAATGGAACAAAACCGATATCAAGAAGTCTGAAGACCCTGAAATCAGAAATGATTTTAACTCAGCCCAAAGGATCCCTTCTCAAACACAATTCATGCTGTTCCTTTCCCTTTTATATCTTTCTAATCTTCATCCAAATTTGGGAGTTGGTTCAGGCATCACCTTCCTCATCTTTCCTGTGTTTTCCTTTTTTTTTTTTCAGAAGAGATCCCCCTAAAAAATTATTTAATAAATTATTACAGACAATTGGATAGGCAGGAGACCATCAGTACATTCATTTGGAATATTCTAAATCTGGATATGAATTTATTATAAATACCAGTGAAGAGTATGCTTGAGGAATAGAGCACTTCACCTTCAAACAGTCTTTTTTGCCTACTGTCATTCATTTTAATAATAGACTACTTTTCAGAGTGGTTTTAGGTTTACAGAACAATTAGGTGAGAGGCACAGGGCTTCTGGATGAGTTGTTTGGTCTCCCATACCCTCCCCAGCCCTGTCTCCCCTACCATTAGTAGCTTGCCATAGTGTGGTACATTCGTTATAAGTGAACAGCCAGTGCTGATAGATCGCTACTAGCTGAAGTCCACAGTTTACCAGAGGGTTCACTTTTTGTACCATACCTTATAGGTTTGATGCATGTATAATGTCCTGTATCTACTATCATAGCACCATATAAAGTAGTGCCAGTGCCTTAAAAATCCCACATGTTGTACATATTTATCCCTCCTCCACCCTCCTGAACTCCTGGCAGCCACTGATCTTTTTATTGTGTCTGCGATTTTGCTTTTTTCCGAGGTCACATAGTTGGGATTACATACAATGTGGCCTTTCAGACTGGCTTCTTTCGCTCAGTAATATGCAGTCTCATGACTTGACAGCTGGCTTCTTTTTGTCACAGAATAATATTATATTATATGATGTAAAGAATTGTTCTGGCTCTTTCGTTAAATAAGGAGAACACACATAAGTTTTTAAATTTTGAAAAATAAAAAGAAACAAGAAAAACTTATAAAATGTCACTGAATGAAGCAGTCTGATGACCTCTAAGTGCCTACATTACAAAATATAGCAGAGAAGTTATTGGACAATTTAATGTGCATCTTCCTTCTTAGAATAATATTTAAAAATGAATCTTCTAAGAAAGATTTTGTGGGAATCAGAAAATAGTGAAGTCTGTTCCATAGGGAGGTCACTTAATGCAAGTAGAAGTCTTTCTAGGGATTTGGTAGATATAGACACCCAGCAAAGCCACTCATGCTTAAGGTATGACCAGGTTTTGCTTGCTTCTCTGAAGCGATTGCATGTCCAACCTTGTTTTTACTCTTTCAAATTCCGGAAACAGAAATCTTAGTATCTATAGAACTAGAGTGACTAGGGACTGGAAGAGGTGGGAATTCTAGCATGAGATATTTTGAGACTAAGGGGGACAGTTGAGGAGAGGGGATATGTCTACCTGGTGTCCAGATGACAAGTGCTAAAAAGCACATGGGTTCTAGTTGTCCTTATGTCTGTCTGTAAGCAGAGCTTTTTGCTTAGTGGTGAAGCATTTGGATGATGACATTCCTAAAGTTCAGTGTCCCTGAGAAGTGAGAAGAGAACCTGAGTTCATTACAAATGGCCTGAATGCTTAAGTACAGGCTAAGGGGACAGAGAGCCTAGGTCTGTTAAGTAGTTGTTTGAGTTTATCAGGACCTTCAAACTACTGTTTCCACCTATCTGTAATGCACTAACATTTTTTACTCTGCAGTGGCTCTTTCCTTAAACATTACTGGTGATGCAATTGAGACTGGGGAGATGGGAGTGTAAGAGTACAGGAGAAATGGGACCAGTGTGGTGGTTAAGGCACTGAACATTCCCATATGACTTACTGTGGTTCGGGTCCCGAGTCTGGTGGCTTGCTTTCTCACTTTCCCTCTCTCTCTCTCTCTGTCTCTCTCTCTCTAGTCAAATTAAAATAAAAATAAATGAATAAATAAAGCTAAATATATAATTCTTTAAAAATAAAAAAAGAGTGTAGCAAAAATAAGGTAAGAAGCAATGACTAGTGCCCCCAAGCAGCAGAGTGTTGAGAATATTAAAATTTCCTTGTTGGGTTGTGGGTTGGGTGAAAAGAACATCTATAGAAAGAGACCTGGTTTTAGTTATCTGAAGGAATACTGTGAAGAAAAGTTCAGATAAACAGAGTAACTTGTTGATACCCAGCAAAGATTTCAAGAGGCAGAGCAGGAAGAATTAGCAGGGGTATTGGTAGAGTGTGGAGGTATTGGTTGTCAAGGATAGGGATAGGAACATGGAAGAAGTAATCAATTAGTAGTAGTTACTGAAAGAGAAGGAATGGCTTTGGAAGTAAGAGGGAGGGACGTGATGGCAGAATATTTAGAAGAGGACTAAAAGGGTAAAGTATAATTTGTAGAGAAGACCCCCAAACAGGCAGAAGCAGGGTCCCAGCCTGGAGGGGCACTGGGCCTGGGAACTGCAGGGCTACAAATTTGCTCCAATAGGAAAAGCCAGGCTGATAGTGACTTCTCAGTGTGACATGCAAGCAAAAATAATTTCCAAATTCACATTAAAGTAAGATACACATTAAGAACAATAATTTTAAAAATGTATTGATTACTTAAAAAATAAAGAACTATAGTAAGTAATTAGGATGCAAATCCAAATCCATTTATTTAAAGATTTTTCTAAAATTCAGTGCCGTGTGAAGGAGCCGAGACTATGAGACTATTTAAAGGTATTGTGTTCAGTAATTTATTTACTTATTAATTTTTAAATAAATAATTTATTTAATATTATTATCAATACTTAATTTGCTATAAGACATGTGCCCTCACCGTAGAGGGGGAGAAAGAGAGAGAGAGAGAGATTAAGAAAGCAAGCCGCCAGGCCCATCACTTGAACCATGGTTGGCCATGTGGTAGTCCGGCACCTTAGTGACCATGCTACTTGACGGCCCCTTGTTCAGTAATTTAAAGAGCAAATTTCAGATAAAATATAATCTAATTTTGCAAATTTGATTATATATTAATGTGTGTATACACACCCACCTACACACATACATACACAACCTTATATACAAGAAATAAAAAAGCTGAAAAGTTAACAACCAAATTTTAGCAATTATAACCTTGGAGGATGGGACTGGTATAGAAGTAGGGCTTTTACTTTAGTTTGAATTGTCAAAAAAAGATGTGCTATATATGAATTTTATTTACATCTCGTTTTTCTTATTTTTCAAAACACTAAATACAAAAATAGAGCATAAACCAGCAACAGCATAATTTGGGCAATATCCTGAATTTTGTATCTGAAAATGAAAGAAAAATGCAAATGTACAACACAATGTAACCTTAATGTTCAAATTGCCTTGGTAGATCTCTAAATAACTTCTTTTAAAAAGCATGCACATGTTCATTTCAGGAAGTCACTGTACGCAGTGGAGGATACTCCAGAATTGACGATCATTTTGTATGGAAGGATCCCAGCCCTAGACACTGTATTCGAAGGGGTGGTCTAAAGGAACCCACATTCAGAATTTCCTTTTCTCTCTCTTAATAGCCTAAACATCTTCCTTGCTTACTCAGGTAATGAAATTTAAGATGAGCAAACATAAAATGATGATACTTTTTTTGCTCATTTAAGGAAAGCAAGTGGACACAGAGAACTGCTGAGAATCTCAGCACTGATGTTGGTTCTGATTCTTGGGAGAGCCTGGTCTCCACTCTGCCTGATACAAAGAAGGTCTGTGGAAGTGCTCAGCTGGAAAACACAGGAATGTGTTATGTCTCTGCGATTTCCTGCCCCCCTCCCCTCTTTGTGTCCACAGAGATGCATCCTTTGGTGAAAAGACATCTGTGCTTTCTTCCTTCTCTTCAGGACTGGTTGTCATGATTTAGGACACACAAATGTAATTGCAACTTTGACTGCCTGCTGGTTTATTTCATGCACCTGCTCTTGGAGGAAGGAGAGACAGGATTTTCAGAGACCATTTTGAGACCAGAACTGACATTTGACCTGATATATCCCACAGGAACATGGAAAACAAAAGCACTTATTCATGATGGGTGATTTAAACAACAGAGAACACATTTGCAATTATATTTCCATTTCAACACACGGACTTGTTTCTTTCTCAGTTATAATTTTTTTCTAATTCAAGTCACAAAAGGAAAAGGTACAGATTTCTCTTTTCATGTTTATATCCTTTGTGTTGAATCCTGTGTTGATTTCTAAGTTAAACTTTCGTTTCTTGGGCTCAGGGTTTTATTTTTCAGTTTTCCTATGAGTAACTTGTTTTGGGGTTAGGCATATACATTGCCTGTGGAAATCTGCATATGCATTTTTCCAGTATCTATAACTTGAATTGTTCATAGCTAAAATATCTACTATTTAATAAATTTCTTTCATAGCTGAGTATTAAATAATTCTGAAGATGGGATTGTTACAAAAAGCTGTCCTAAAGAGTTTTGCTACAAGTTTAAGATGGTTAATAAATGGAAGATTGATTGACCAATATTTGGTCTTTTAAATTACTTCCTGTAAGAATGGTTATCCAGTCCCAATTAATTGCTAAGTGCTTAATTTGTTTTAGGGAAATAAACACCAGGTTAAAAAAAAAGAAAATCAGAAAAATTAGATGGTTAATATAAAGAGATTATCCTCTCTTGCTTCTTTTGCTCATCAGAAATTATGAATTTCTCCATATTTGAGGTCTTGAATCAATCTCTACTATTGCAGAACAAAAGCCTAGAATAATTAATTCCTTGTGGACTGTAAATTGAAGAAACAAAGCAGGAGGGAAAAAAATGAGAAAATCTCCAGGTTGTAAATACAGGAGTAATGTTTTGGCTTTCTAGTGACACCATGTATTTGCTAGAATTGATGAACAGCAGATGTCCTGAGACTTGTGAAAACATCTGCAACAATCACTTGAAGGTGAGAAAATAATCTGATTAATTTCCTTTTTTGGTTCCTTCTGTGCTTTCCCTATAAATTATTTTTCAACCAAGTAGCTTTTCTTTCCATCTTTCCTATGTGGAATGTGATAAAAATAAGTTTCACTGTTCCAGGATATTGTTAGAGACTAGTAGCTCAGTCAATTTGGACTTTTTCCCTTTAATTAACAGTGCCCTCTGCTACCTCCATAGATATTGTACCTGTCTTTTAATCTTTAAATATTTTCAATGCTTGTTTATCAAGCTGCTAAGACTTACTGGTATGAAAACAAAGATGAGTTATTTAAGTAATGTTTTACTTGATTCAATGTGGTCTTCCTCGAATAGTTGGTGGAATGGACCATGTAGTTAAGACAGAATCCTACTCCCAGCAAGTTCCTCTGTGGTCTTCTTGAATGTTCTGAGAGTGAGTTGTGTTTATCTGTAGATTCTCTGGGAATCTTTCAAATAGTGGCATTTTCCCTGGGAAGAACTGACTATAGAGGTATGTATCTCTCTAGCAAAGACAGTCAATAAAAATTACTCTTCAAGGAAGTTTCTGTTTGTCTCATGCTAAGATGGAAGAATAAAGTAAGTAATCATGGAACTGCACAGAATTCAGTTCTGTCTGCTTCAGCTCTACTTTCTCTGGACAGACATTCTCCCCTTATGTATGGGCCACAGTAAAAAGTGACCTCCAGATGATGACCTCAAGACAAACCACTTTTATATCCTTTAAGACCAGTCTTATGCCTTTATTGAGTTTACGCTGTTTATCTTCAACCTGAAAAGGGATTTAGAGAAGCGTGATAGACGTTGGGGAATCTACTAGCACTGCACCTAAGCTTCTTTTTCTCTTCATATTCAGTCTTTCTTACTTTTCTCTTCTTGATTCATCTTCTTAAATCTTCAATGTTAATGGCTACACTAAGCTTAAAAGGAGAACTGCTGAGACCAACTCTGGAAGGTATAAACAGACAGCCTGGTGATTGCTGCTGTCTCTCAGTCTCTCTGACACTATAGTTAACCGGAACCCGAGTCTCCACAGACTGACACAGTGAGGTGCACTGTGCTTCTCTCGAAGATTCACCTGGATGACAGCCAGTTTAGCTATAGAGCTGAAATCTGATCACTTAACTCCCTCACACACATGCACAAAAAATAAATAAAAAAGAGAAATATTCTTATAGACTATTCAACTCAGAAGGAGATTAAGATGAGTCTCCTGAAAATGGTAGCTTGCCAAGACTTCTTGCAGAAGTTCATGATGAACAGTAGGCAGAGGCAAGGATAACAGTATCTTATGTGTGGGCAAAAATCCCATCTGTAGTCAAAGGAAAAAAAAACCTCTTCAGAAGATACAGAGGATGGGCTAAAGCTTTCTCTGTAGAGAGCTGAGGAAGAGGTGATCCAGAGGCTATAAACTAAAATCTTCTTCTAGGTCAAAATGAAATGAAATTTCTGATTTGTAAGAAAGAACTGTTTCATCCGTTGGACATTGCCTTGGAGGGATTTTGTACCTACTATTTCTCTAACTAATTAACTTGAAACTGTCACTAAAACATCACATTGTGGAGAAAAGATCCTTGGAAGAAGTCAAGAGAAAAAAACAAATGTTTAGGGATTTTCTGGACTTGAAAAGAGACTAGGCATACAGGGGAAATCTGAACCATTAGCAAAATCTAATAAAGCCCAAATGACCATTATTTACTTCATGTCTGTTTCCTGAAAGTCACTGGACTTGGCTGTAGCGGAACAAGGGTGAATGAGATGCAGTTATGGATTCAGAAAACTGAGTGCCCAATTAAGGAGACACATAAACATATTGACAGAGAAAGGAGGTAACAAAAAATTTTGGTGGGTGGAATTTAGAGTCAGAAAGTGATTAAGACATAGTCAAGGTCTTCAAATCCCACTTAATGATGGAAATTTTTCTTCCTACTTTCCTACCTAGCCAGCTTTTTTGTTTAAGGTTTAAATGTCTCTAATCATTGGATAGTAGAGTCTTGCCCTATGTACCTTCCTTCCCTGTCCTCATAGATTAATATCTGCTTATTAATTGTTTCTCTGACTCAATCACAAGTATATGTCCTGAAGGACATTTGTGTGCTGAAAACTCAACTAATTTCTGTCCCTTGTATAAAAGAAACTGCCTGTACAGTTATTGAACAGATGAATATCAATCTTTCCAGAGGATTATAATTTAGAAAATTAGGAAAGTGCTTGAAAATAAGATTATATAGTGGATAATATTTGGTTATCTTAGTGTGCTGCTACAACCAATTTGCCAGATGTTTATATTGAAATACAACGTATATCTGTGGTCTCTGCATGAGACGATATCAGTAAACGCATACTCACACAAGCACCCACACACACAGACACCTTTTACTATATCTATTGCTATAATAAAAGCAATCTTACCAATATAAATTGCTACAACCTTTCTTCCCTAGTCATTTACTTTTAACAGAATGATGTTAACTTTTAAAACTCTTGAATTTACAGTTCACAATTTGATATAAAGAACTAAATTAGGTTGCTGAAGTATTCAGACATGTCATGAAAAAGAAAGTACAAACATGATTTTTTAAATTATATATAGAATATTTTGGCTGGAAGCATAAATTACTTTTAAGTTTCTTAAATGCATAAAATTCCAAGCATGCCCTATCTAATCTTTTTATACTATATGATTTCTCTAAAAATGCTTGTAAATTTGCATAAGCTGTACCTAGAGGAGAAAGACTACAGTAATACTGTTGATTTTTGCACATGGATTAAATAGAATTGATTTATGAAAAGGTAATACTGAAGCAATGTAAATTAGGGTTAGTATTTTCTAAGTCTAAGATCTCATTTTGGCCACAGACAAACTTGAGTTGAAAGACATCACCCTTCCACTTTCTTTTTTTTTTAATGTAGGTTAGTCTTATTTGTAAAATGTTTATTATGTCTTTAAATGCTGGTTCCCTAAGGAGCATTTTTGTACATTCTTTGGAAAAGAATGAAAATGAGGTCATCTGTGAAGAGAGACATTTTCCCCCTCCTTTCTCTTTTATTTTCTTATTATACTGGCTAGGGCTTCTGTTATGATTTATGTGAAAGTATATTTTTAACTTGTTTTTAAGTTTCGAGGTAAAACATTCAATCCGCATCCATTATTATGTTAGTTGTATGGTTTCTAAATTTTTAAAACCCCTTTAACTATTATGGACATTCTCTACTATTGCAAGTTTGCTAAGAGTTTTTTATTTTATTTTTTTAACTCATGAATTGAGTATTATCAAGTGCTTTCCTTCATTTATTGACATAGTCCTATGATTTTTCTTTTTTTGTTAATGTGATGAATTATATTTATTATTTTTAAAATGTTGAACATATTTTGCATTTTTAGGGTCAACCCCACTTTGTGCATATAGATTGTCCTTCTTATATAGGACTATATTCAACTAGTTCACATGTTGTTGAGGATTCTTGTGTCTATGTTCATGAGAGATATTTTTCACTAATTTTTCTTATGAAATCTTCATTTGCTTTTGGCATTAGAATGTTATTGGCTATATAAAGTGAGCAAGAAAGTATATTCTCTTCTATTTCTGGAGGGAATTGCATGAACAAGACAGTATATCCTTCCTATGTTTTTGGTGGAGTTTACCAATAAAATCCTTTGGGCCTGAAATTTTTCTTTTTTAGAGACACTATAACTATAAATTAAATTTCTTTAATAAATGTAGTACTGTTAACAGCTTCTTTAATAGATGTAGGATGGTACAGCTATTTCTCCTCAAGTTTTAGTAGTCCTGTTTTTTTTAAGATTTATTTATTTATTATTGT
The DNA here is from genome assembly GCF_000334495.1 of Tupaia belangeri chinensis. Classification (NCBI taxonomy): domain Eukaryota; kingdom Metazoa; phylum Chordata; class Mammalia; order Scandentia; family Tupaiidae; genus Tupaia; species Tupaia belangeri. The sequence continues at coordinate 808,874 of NW_006159898.1, read as the reverse complement.
TATTATTGTTTTTCATATTAATTTTGCCAAAAACAGAGAGAGAGAGAGAGAGAGAGAGAGAGAGAGAGAGAGAACGCCACCAGGTCCGGTACTTGAACCATGGTCAGCCATGTGGGAATTCCAACACCTTAACCACCATGCCACCTGCTGGCCCAGTCCTGGTTTTTTTGAGAAACTGATTTATTTCTAAGTTTTAGACTTTGTGGGGATTGCCTCATTCATGATATTCCTATATTATCTGATAATGTTTGTGGTGTTATAGTTCATATCTCATTAGCATTTCTGATATGGTAAATTGCATTTTCCCTGTTTTTTTTTTTTTCTCTTTCTTTCATTGATCTGGCTAGAGTGTTTAATCTGTTTTATTTATCTTCTCAAAAAGTTTGGTTTTGATTTCACTGATTTTCACTTAGTGTTTTTCTGTTTTCACATTCATTGGTTTCTGCTCTTACCTTTATTATTTACTTTCTTTGCTTTCCTTAGTTTTTTTTAGTATTTTTTTTACAAACTTAGATTACTATTTTGAGATGGCTATGCTTTCCAATATAGATTTTGAATGATATAAATTTTCCTATCAACCTGATTTTAATGTAAACCATAATTACAATGTGTTAAATTTTCATATTTATCAATTTCAAATTATTTTTAAAATGTTCTTGAGATTTCTTTGACCCATAGATTATTTAGAATTTTCTTGTTCAATTTTCAAAAATTTGGGGACTTTCCAAAATCTTCATATTATTATTATTATTCTACATTGATTCCATTAAGATCTAAAAATATGCTTTGTATGGTTTCTGTTTCATTAATCCAGTTCACAGCTTGGCTTTGTTTGAAGTTTGTTGCTGCTCTAGTTACCCTCAGTGTACCATGGACTTCAAATTCTTGCAGTAATAACTTGTGTTTGGTGTAGAAATTTGTAGGCCAGAATATGTCTTACCTGGACTTTTGGCCTACTTTTGATGCTTTTCCTTTGGGGAAAACAACAACTAAAAAAATAAAAATTAAAAATAAAAGTAAAAAAAAAAAAAAAACCTGTTTG
>NW_006159898.1:774036-807566 GCF_000334495.1 Tupaia belangeri chinensis | reverse complement strand
TTCTGTTGTTATTGATAATCAATGTGTGTTAGTTCCTAGTAGTTAGTTGCTAGTGCTATCACAACTGGGTGTAGTCTGCTGTCTGATGAAGTCTCAATATTAGGCAGGACTAAATCTTGGGTCTTAAAATTGTAGCCTTCCTAATCCCCTGACCCCTCCATAGTCATGAGCCCAGCACCCAGTCTTGCTTCATGCTCATAGGTATATTTTTTTTGGTGTTTACATCCTTGAACTGACCCACATTTTCTCCAGGATGAAAATGTTTTTCCTTCTTGCATGGTTGTTGTTCCCCAGCAGAATGGACATGTTTCAAAAGCTCTTTTGGATTTTTCTATATCAGTTGAGATTTATGAACGAAAGACTACAAGAGCATACCATCTCCCCTAATTGCTGTTTGTAGGACTTCACACTGTCCCACCAGCCCACACTTGACCTTCACCAGTTCATCTTACAGAGGTCTGATTATGGGTTGGGTCTACCCATGAGAACATGTTTCTCTTTCTCTTTGTCCTTGTAGGTGCCAGTTTCTTCTCAAATTTGGGGGTATTGGTTTGCTCTGTCAAGTCAGATCTCTAATGAGTAAAAAACAAAAAACAATAAATTTTATCTGAGTTTTTTTTATTGTTAAGTGTAAGGGCAACACTTCTTTCAGATCACTCTACACTGAAAGTTCCCACTTAGTTTTTTGTGACACTTTCTAAAAGGAGAAAGCCAGAAAGAGACAAACTTCCCTCCAAATGTGAAATAGTTATTGGTTTCTCTTACTATATAAAATAAACTAGTTAAGAAATGGACAATCAAAAGAGATGAGGCAAGAAGGGTGGATTTCATGAAAAAAAAAAAGCAAGATAGCCTCAACAGGTTAGCATTTTCCCCCTTCATCTAATAGAAAACTTTACATGTAACATCAAGACCACAAATCGCTGTTGAGTCTGGACTCTCCAGAATATCCTCACTCTTGGGAACACAGTAAGATACAGAGTGAGTTCCCCTAGAAGTCAACATTGCGTGAAGTGAGGCTGAACATTACTTAATAAGTATTCTTCATCTGTTGTTAAAATTTGAAAGTTGATGCACCCTTTTCTTTACTACAAGGTTCACTTTATTGTGTTCTGGCAGGCGGGGGACCAGCAGTTAGCATAATGGGTATGGCGCTGGACTCCCATGTAGCCGACCACGGTTCAAGTCCCGGACCCGGTGGCTTAAACTCACACCGGGCGCGTGTGCATGCGTGCCCAAGATCCTGAGAGGAGAATGGAGGAAAAGGGATTGCGGGATGGCTATCCCCCCTAGGGGTTGATTTCTCACTTTCTATCTCTCTGTCTCTCTCTGTCTTTCTGGCTAGCGCATGCCCCTATAGCGAAAATCTCTCCAAAAATTAAAAAAAAAAAATGTATGCTGGCAGGCAATAGATTTGAGTTCTCATTTTGTCCTTGTCAGATTCTGGATACTTTTTTTTTTAAAAATCTATTTGAATCTTAGTTTTATGTGTTTATTTGTATATTTATTGGAGAGTTTTGCTCTAGGGCACGTGTGCTTGCTAGAGAGACAGAGAGGGACAGAGAGAGAAAAAGTGAGAAATCATCCCACAGGGGTATGGCCATGCTGTAATCCTTCTCAGGATTTTGGGCACGCACATGTGAATTTTAAGCTGCTGGGTCCTGGGCTTCTGAGAGTCTAGCACCTTAACCACTATACCATCTGCTGGCCCCGAATCTCAGTTTTTTAAGTATTTGCAAATGGAAATAATATTACAGTCTGAACTATGCATTGAAGTGGTAAGAATCTCATGAGGTAATCTTCTCAAAGACATTTTAAAAGTATAAAGGACTGTTTAAGCAAGTACAGTAATTTCTGCATTACTCCATTATAGTAGATTCTTTTTATAAAAGTTTGTTTTATTTAAGGTAGAGAGCATATGTGTGCATATGAGATAGACATCATCTTCAACAAGGTCTTTTCAGACTGCTGTACCCTTTCTGCAACCCTCTAGCTTTTCAGAATCATGGGTAGGTGCAGAGTTACCCAGCATGTTTTCAGCTTGACCTGGAGATCCAAACCTGGTCAGTTCAGTCATGCAGCTTCTAGCATTGCAGCTTAGTTTATTACTAACTGCACCATCAGGTTGGGTCAGATGACATAGATTCTTTTTTTTAAATTTTTTTTAGATTTTTGCTATAGGGCACATGCACTTGCCAGAGAGACACAGAGAAAGGAAGTCAGAAATCACTGCTTGGGGCCGGGGGCTGGGCGGGGGGATGGCCACACCACAGTCGCTTCTCCTCCATTTTCTTCTCAAGATTTTGGGCATATATGCACACACACCTGGTGTGATTTTTAAGTCAGTGGGTCCAGGACTTGAATCATGGTCAACTACATGGGAGTCCAGCAACATAACCATTATACCATCTGCTAGTCCCGATTATTTATTTATTTTTAAATTATTTATTTATTTATTTATTTATTTATTTAATTTTATTTATTATCACCTTTTTTTTCTTTTTTAAATTTTCTATATGGCACCAGTGAGAGACAGAGAAAGCAAACTGCCAGGTCCAAGACTTGAACCACAGTCAATCACATGGGAGTCTAGTGTCCTAACCACCACTCTACCTGCTGGTCTGTCATAGATTCTTAAAGCTAAATGGGGAGAATTCTTAATTTCAAAGCCTTATGAAAAACTAAAACACATTCTCTTCTATTTATTTTGGATGTGCACTGAAAATTGCATTCTCTCTTCCATTTTTCTCAACTCCTGGCTCAATGTCACCAAGCTGTTATGGTTATTCAACAGTTCCTCCAAAAATTACCACACAAATGTTTTCTGCTTCAATTGTTCCCTACAGACATGTTTTGCAATTCAATATTTGTGTTGCCAAGTCTTTATCATTCCCCACAAATTTCTCAGTTATCTCCAAGGATGGGCATTTGTTGGCCCATGGACTAATACTGTGAGTAACCAGGATGAGACAAGGCAGTAAAGGTAAAACCAATGGGGCTAGGAAGAAGAAAATTCAAGAAATTAGGCTGTTGTTTGTTCTTGCCGGTAATGTTAACTTTCTTCTCTGTAAGTGTCTACCATCAGCAAATCTCTGCCATCTTAAATCTCTCTCCTGTTCTTCTTCATCCTGTCATCCACCTTTCATATCAAGGCTCTTAGTTTCCATTTTCTCAAAACCCTGGGCTGTACTGAGCTTGGGCTAGCACAGTGCCATCTACGGTTCCAAACTCTACATAATTTTAGAATTTGAGGAGAGAACTCCAGTTAAAAAGATAAATTAGTGCTCTAGAGGCTGACAAAATGCCTACAGAAACCTGAGTGACCTTGTGTCCCAACTAAAAACCAGAGTCCTGCTTCAAGTTGCTTTCAATCATTCCTCCCTTGTCTATTCAATTTCTTTCCTTTGATGTGTTGGAGAAAGCACAAATCCCAAGTCTGTCTTGAAAAATGACAATTACACTTTCAATTGTGCTGAGTTGTATGTGAGAAAAACTTTAGGAAAAAGAATATTACAGATATAAAAACTTATATTAAAGAATTCTGAGAACTACAAAAAATGCTATACTAGTTTTTCTAGTCTTTATCAAATAAGGAGACAAAGCATATATTTGATTTAAAGAGTATGATTTAAAAAGCTTGATATTAATTACTGTTTAATATTAATTACTATTTAATAGCAGGCATTGTTGGATAATATCTGGCCACATTTTGAATCTATCTTTGTTAACACTCATGACTAGCATCAAAGAAGCATTCTAGGGCCAGCCAGTGGTGTAGTGGTTAAAGTGACTGCATTCCTCATGGCCGACTGGGTGTTTCAAATGCTAGACCTGACAGTTTGAAAAACATACTGGAATGGGACCAGCAGATGGTGTAATGGTTACATTGTTGAACTCCCATGTAGTTAGCCATGGTTTGAATACCAGATCGGGTAGCTCAAAACACACTGGGCACATGTGCATGCATGTCCAAAATTCTGGGAAGAGAATGGAAGAGAAAGGATTGTGGTATGACCATCCCCCCTGGGGGGCTGATTTCTTGCTTTCTGTCTCTCTGTCTCTTTCTCTGTCTCTCTGGCAAGCAAACGTGCCCTAAAGCAAAAAGCTCTCTCTCAAAAAAAAAGAAAAATACATGGGAAGTGTGTATGTGGGTACCCAAAATCACGATAGGAGGGAGAAATGGAAAAGGAAGTGCAACATGACCATCCTTCCCATGAGGGGGAGGCGGTGCTTTCTCATTTTCCTTCTGTTTCTCTCTGTCTTTCTCCAGCATACGCCCTCTGGCAAAATTTTTCTTTAAAGTCTACATTCTAATCTTTGTCAAATGCTATGAACAGGGAGGGTTACTGCACTCCTAGACGCTCATAAAGATGAGAACATTAAGGATTTTCAACAAATCAAAGATCCTGCAGTGTCATCCCTCATAGCAGTACTATCAACCTCATGAGTCCCTTAACACAGTGAGAACTGAAACCAGCTAGTCTCTACATTAACATGACTTTATTGCAGTCATGTGTTGCACAATGAAAAGGAGATAATCTAGAAACATATTGTTAGGTAGTTTTGTCCTAGTGCCGATCACAGAGTTTACTTATTCGATCTAGATCGTATAGCCAGTTATACACATAGGCTATATGAAATAATCTTACAGACCCACTGTCATACATACGGTCTGTTATTTACTGAAGTATCATCATGAAGCCCATGACTATATCCTAAGAACTTCTTACCCAGGACGACACATTTGTAAACACTGTATTTCTTATTACAAGTTTATTTCCTGAATATCAATGTATTTGAACAATACATTACCTTTCAATAGTTCACTCAGTTGGGATCATCAGACTGCTTTTATCCATTCAAGTTTCCTTTCTAATCTTTATATCTCTGTGTTCATTAATCTTCACAATCACATTTCAACTTCAACCTCACCCCTATCTGCCTTTAAATTAGATTCCCCAATATTTATAGATACTTCTATTTTGACTTGTTTATCCAAGATGCTCCTAACACTTTCTCAAGGCAGTGGTATCTCTTATCACAGTAAACAATAATGTTGGCATTGATAGATGAGCAACTTCATTTTTTGGTCTCTTTGGAAGTTAGTAGTAGACAATGATAATGACCCTATGGATGAAAGTCAAGAAAGACAGTCTACTATAAAAGACTAAGATTTTTCCCCAATAGGCAGGTTCTAACCTCAGCTTCAAAGCTGAACAGCTTGTTTCTAACACTCTTCTTTCAGCAGTCCCTGTCTTCCTGCACCCTGCCTCCACTCCTCTCCTGCTTACAGGGTGGCTCAGGCAGAGACCTTACAAGGTCTTCTCCCTGCCTCCCTATCTCCCATATGCATATCATGACTGTGTCCAGGAGGACAGCAGCAGGTTAAGTAATTCATGAGGAGCTGTTTATCGTTTATAGAGCAACTATCTGCTTTTCACAGAGATAGTCTATGACGATGAAATTAGTGTTTATGAAAATGCATTTTTGAGGGCTTCTATTTTTCTATATATTTCCAACCTTTTTTCCATGTAAAGTTTTAACTTTGCAGATTGCTAAGGCCTAAAATAAAAGTATTTCTTTTTTTTTTTCTTTTGCCAGGCATGCATTTTGCCCTTAAGTATTCAGAAATCAAGGAATCAGCTCAGTTAAAATAGACAAAAGTCATTTTTTCCCTTCTTTCACTAAGAATAAGACAAATGTTCAGATATGCTGTAGCCATGCTTATTGAAAAGAAAATGACAAAAGCCATCACCAATGCAAGAATTATTTGCATCCAAGAGTCTGAATGCTAATCTGTGAGTTTAAAATTTAAATGAGCTCATTTATTGCACATATCTCCATTACAAATCGCAACTATTCAAACAAACATCAACTTCATGTTACATAACTGTCAATAGGGACCCAAATACTGAGCTGCTGTCATTCAAACAGTCTTTTTCATATTATTTGCCTTTCTCGTGATGGTGTTTCAAGTGTGGTTTTAATTATGCTCTTAGGCCTACCTTGTTTCTTCTTGAGGTTTACTCTAGCTGAAATACGGAGCCTGCGTTCATCGACCTCTAATAGAAAGGACCAGGCCAGGACATATCTATGGAGTAGGATGTCTGATGACAGTGAAATTTATGTTTCTCAATTTTATTTTAATGTTAATCATGGCACCTCTCTATAGTACACCCTCCCATTTAGTAAGAAATAATTTTGAGAAGCGGTCTACTCATAGAGAATCCTGTTCCAGGAGTTTATTTTTAGCATTATAGAGGCACGTTAAATAATAATGTGAAATTTATCTTCAAATGTAAGCTAAGAGGGAGTCTTCGAGAAAATAAACTTGTTAGAGTGAAAAATGTACTTTGGAATGCATTTTAGTTTTGCAAGCAAAGGGATTTTTTTTTTAATCTGTACAAGGATGTTTCATAAGTGTTAATAAGATTTATAGTCTCTTGATAAAAACTGTACAGTACTCTGACTTGTTGTAATAGTCATTGACCTACAGACACAAATGTTAGAGGTGCAGTATATAAAATCATTAACAGTATTAAACTGAATGTCACACTTACCTCAGTTATTCGAAGTAAAAAGAAATGTATTGCAAAATGAGAGCAAATCAGCGCATCCTGTTGCCTTCTGAACTTTTTCTGAGTTTGCTAACCCTGAAAATTTTTCTAATGAAAATAAATTCTTTTTTAAATTTTATAAGCACATTTCTATACCTCTCTCTCTCTCTCCCTCGCTCTCTCACATACAAACACAGCCTCTCCCCCGTGAACCTTTACCCACTTTACCTGGCTTCTCTAAGCGACCGCGTTTGGTTTGCTTCTTTATTTCATCATGTGCTCTTCTGGTTATTGCTCACTGAAGAAAGTCACCCTTGTGGTCTTAATATTATGCCCTGTGCTGTCTGCCTTACTCTTTCCTTCTCTCCCAGCAAAGGAAAGTTTAATATCTTTCTTCTTGTTTACTTACGTTTAGGGCTGAGATGTCCCTAGAAAATAAAATTTGCCTGTGGCAGTTTAGGGAACTGAATTTTCATAGTCTGTGAATTTTCGTAGTATGTGTGTGTGAGTGTGTGTGTGAGTGTGTGAGTGTGTGTGTGTATAATGTGAAATTTATCTTCAAATGTAAGCTAAGAGGGAGTCTTCGAGAAAATAAACTTGTTAGAGTGAAAAATGTACTTTGGAATGCATTTTAGTTTTGCAAGCAAAGGGATTTTTTTTTTAATCTGTACAAGGATGTTTCATAAGTGTTAATAAGATTTATAGACTCTTGATAAAAACTGTACAGTACTCTGACTTGTTGTAATAGTCATTGACCTACAGACACAAATGTTAGAGGTGCAGTATATAAAATCATTAACAGTATTAAACTGAATGTCACACTTACCTCAGTTATTCGAAGTAAAAAGAAATGTATTGCAAAATGAGAGCAAATCAGCGCATCCTGTTGCCTTCTGAACTTTTTCTGAGTTTGCTAACCCTGAAAATTTTTCTAATGAAAATAAATTCTTTTTTAAATTTTATAAGCACATTTCTATACCTCTCTCTCTCTCTCCCTCGCTCTCTCACATACAAACACAGCCTCTCCCCCGTGAACCTTTACCCACTTTACCTGGCTTCTCTAAGCGACCGCGTTTGGTTTGCTTCTTTATTTCATCATGTGCTCTTCTGGTTATTGCTCACTGAAGAAAGTCACCCTTGTGGTCTTAATATTATGCCCTGTGCTGTCTGCCTTACTCTTTCCTTCTCTCCCAGCAAAGGAAAGTTTAATATCTTTCTTCTTGTTTACTTACGTTTAGGGCTGAGATGTCCCTAGAAAATAAAATTTGCCTGTGGCAGTTTAGGGAACTGAATTTTCATAGTCTGTGAATTTTCGTAGTATGTGTGTGTGAGTGTGTGTGTGAGTGTGTGAGTGTGTGTGTGTGTGTGTGTGTGTGTGTGTGCACATTTACTGTGTCCCTTAGCTCTGATTCTCTGCTTGACTAAACTTTAGTCGGATCCTTTGAGCCCATTTTTAACCATATATTGTCCTTGGGTCCTGTCCTCAGCCTATATAGCCCAATTTCAGTGAAGACCTTGCTAGGTCTGTTTAGAGAAGATCCTCACCCTTCATATCTCATGACCCTGACTTGTCTTGAGCAAGAATCCTAAATTGGTTAAGCAAGAATTCCCCTATTTTGATGTCCCCGATTAGTATTTTTCTCATTTCTCATTTTTCTTATGTTTCTCAGGAGCTATAAATCAGCAGCCATCTTAATTGTGTAAGGAATGCAGCTTGACCTCTCTCCTTTACAAGTGATAATCTTTATACCTTTCCCACTGGTCCTGAATGAAGTCTTCTTTACCATTTTTAAAAGTGTCAGAATAATTTTTTACCCTCCTCCCCATCATCAAACCTTCAGCCTAATTCTGGATCCCATAACAAAAGTCAAATGGAATGAGAAACTTCATGTTGTGGAACTTTCTAGAATCAATGTCTCCTGACAGCTGTAAGCATCTTCACTTTGGAATTTGTATAAGGAGGTAGAAGCATTGATATGACACATACAATTAGCTAGCATTCTGAGCTTAGCTGATGAATTTGGAGAGGGGACAAGTATAGTGATTTCCCAATTTCTCTACTTCCGATATATAGGCAAGTCTCCTGTTACCTCTTTTCTGAGAGGTCTCAGAGGTAAGACACATTGGAAAAATCTGAATCACAGAAAAAGCGCAAAAGGGCACTTTAAAGAGAACAGCAAAAGGCTGGCTAATAAAGCAAACAAGCATCCGGGGGTACAGACTAAAATTCATGAATAAAATATGGAAGACTGGTCTTCAAAACATAGTCTTTTACTTATTTTTCCTTATTTATTTATTTGAAGTTTTTGCCATAGGGCATGTGCTCTCACCAGAGACAGAAACAGTGAGAGGAAAAGTGAGAAATCACCCCCAGAGGGCATGGCCATGCCACAATTCCTTCTCTTTATTCTCCTGAGATTCTTAGTACGCATGCACACACGCCCAAGCGTGAGTTTCATGCCGCTGGTCTGTGACTTGAAGTATGGTCAGCTATGTGGGAGTCCAGCATCTTGACCACCATGCAACCTGCTGGCCCCTTTGTTCTTCCTTTTTCCTTCTCTTTTCTTTTCTCCCATTATTCATTTCCCTTCTCTAGAGATGTCAACCATTAAAATATCTTTGTATACTATAAAATATAGTATACAAACTGGTACATCTTGTTGCCTTCTGGACTTTTTTTGAATTTGCTAACCCTGAAAAAATTTACTAACAAAAATATATTCATTTTTAAATTTTATAAGCACATTTCTATACTTCTCTCTCTCTCTCTCTCTCTTCCTCTCTCTCTCACACACAAACACAGCCTCTCCCCCGTGAACCTTTTCCCCCCTTTCCCTGGCTTCTCTAAGTGACAGTGTTTGGTTTGCTTCTTTATTTCATCATGTGCTCTTCTGGTTATTGCTCACAGAAGAAAGGCACCCTTGTGGTCTTAATATTACACCCTGTGCTGTCTGCCTTAATCTTTCCATCTCTCCCAGCAAAAGAAAGTTTAATATCTTTCCTCTTTTTTACTTATGTTTAGGGTTAAGATATCTCTTTACCCTGATAACTATTTTGTATATGTTATTTCAATAATCTTCAATATAGTGTCAGAAGTTAATATTACACTTTTTTATAGAGGAGTAGTCTTGGTTGTGCAGAGATTAATTTATGGTAATTTAACTAATAATTGCAAAGTCCAAATTTAAACTCAGTCCTGCCTAAAACTTATTCTTTGGTATGATATCAGTGTTTTTCAAGATTTTTAAAAATATATTTTATTTATTTATTTTATACATTGATCACTATACATCACTTAGCTTATAAAGTGAATTTTCCAGCATGAATACACTTCATACCAGTCCAGTTGAAGATACTATACACATTATCATCAACAGACAATAATCCATTTCTATGTCCCATAAAAGTCTTGCTTTGCTATATTTCTCCTTACTGTCTTTCCTCACACTCTCCTCATTCCCCCACCCTCTTCCCACACTGTATCCAGTATCCATAACAATTTTCCATGTTTCTATATCCCCCAATCTTTCAGTTTCCACTGTAGAGTGCAGACAGTTTTGAGTAAGTGGAGACATACAATGTCTCTCCCTCATAGCCTGGCTTGCTTCACTCAAAAGTAAATCTTCCATATTTGTCCATTTCTATCAACAGCCAGGATCTTGCTATTTTTTTTTCTTTTTATTTATTTTTTATTTATTTTTTTATGGCTAAGTAGTATTTCATAGAGTATATGTGCCACACTTTTTCAATCCACTCATCTGCTCATAGACATTTGGGTTGGTTCCATGTCTTGAAAATTTTGAATAATGTTGTAATAAACATGGATGTGCAAGCACTTTTCTGACTGAGGTTTCTTCTCTTTTTTTGGGTAGATACCCAGGAGTGGGAATGCTAGATCATATAGTTGTTTTATTTGTCGATCTTCGAGTAATCTCCATATTGTTCTTCACAGTGGCTAGACCAATTTATACTTCCATTAGCAATGTAGGAGAGTTTCCTTTTCATCACCACCCCACCAACCCTTATCATTGTTTTTTTAATCTTAGTCATTCTGAATGGGGTTTAGTGGTATCTCATTGTGGTTTTGATCTTCATCTTTCTTATGATGAGGGATTGTGACGAGCAGGCAGATACTGTTTTTGTATGTAGATGCTTTTCAATAGCCCTGCTAGACTAACTTTTGGAAGCGTGTTTCTGTATGTGTCTAAAGCCCACACCATGTTTTCTCAGATTGCCACTCTTCACAAGGGATGTTGAGCATTTTTTCATATGCTATTTGGTGTTCACATGTCTTCCTTCGAGAGTTGTTTCTTCAGATCTTTCCTCCATGTTTAATTTGGCTCATTGTTTTTTTGGGGGGAGTAAATTTCCTGTATGTTCTGGTTATCAGTTCCTTATCTGAGGCATAGTTTACAAAAATATTCTCCAATTCTGAAGGTTGTTGATTCACAATAATTATTGTGTCTCTTGCTGTGCAGAAACTTCTTAATCTGATGTAATCCCACTTGTTTGTTTTTGGGTTTATTGCCTGTTCTTTGGAGGTCTTATTTAAGAAGTCTTTTCCTATCTTGATGTCTACCAGAGTTTTTCACAAATAGTTTTATAGTTTCAGGTCTTAGGTTTAGACCTTTGATCCACTTTGAGTTGATTTTTGTTAATGGTGAGAGATAGGGGTTCAGATTCATCTTTCTGGAGGTGGATACCTGCTTTTCAAGCACCATTTGCTTAAAAGGTTTTCCTTTTGCCACTGGATTGAATGGTACTCTTTGTCAAAAATCAGTTGTTGGCTGTATGTTTTTGGGTTTATTTCTGGGATCTCTATTCTGTTCCATTGGCCCACATGTCTGTGGTTGATTTTGTGTGTGTGTGTGTGTGTGTATGTGCCCAAACCATGCTGTTTTGACTATCACAGTTTTGTAATATATTTTGGGGTCAGAGATTGAGATGCCTCCTATTCCACTTTTTTTGTGCAGGACTGCTTTGGCAATGTGAGGTGTTTTATGACTCCAGACAAATTCTATAATTATCTTTTCTAAATTTGTGAATAATGTCTCTAGTAGTTTGGAAGGGATTTCATTAAATATGTAGATTAATTTGGGTAGAATTGCCATTTTAATTGTATTAATTCTTCCAATCCAGGAACATGGGGTGCCCTTCCACTTTTTTGTGACTTTTTTTTTTTAGGTTTTCATAGCTTTTCTTATGGAGGTCTTTGATATCTTTGGTTAGATTTATTCCTAGGTATCTTACACTTTTTGTGGCTATGGTAAATGAGATTACTTTCTTTAGTTCCTCTGTCTGCTTGTTGCTTATATATGGAAATGCTATAAATATTTTTAGGTTGATTTTGTATCCTGCAACTTTATTCATTTATTACTTCCAGAATTTTTTTTTTTTGGTGGATACCATTGGGTCTTCTATATATGCAATTATGTCACCTTAAATAGAGATAATTCCACCTCTTCTTTTCCTATTCGGATGACCTTTATTTTATTCTCTTTTCTGATTGCATTGACTAGAACTAGGAGTGGAGAAAGTGGGCATCCTCATCTTGTACCAGTTTTTAGTGGAAAAATTTCCAGCTTTTCTCCATTCAGAATGATGTTAGCTATGGGTTTTTCTTAGATAGCTTTTATTGTGTTTAGGAACGACCCCCATATACCAATTCTGCTGAGAGTCTTAATCATGAAGGAATGTTGTACTTTATCAAACACTTTTTCTGCATCAATTGATATGATCATATAGTTTTTATCTATCTTTCTGTCAATATGGTGTATTACGTTTATGGTTTTGTGAATGTTGAACCACCCTTGTATCCCTGAAATAAAGCCTACATTTTTAATTTCTTCAAAATTAATCCCCAGATTTCTTGGGGATCTTTTTAAAATTTATGTATGGGCTCAGGAGCCCTGGCTTGGGACCTGAGAGTTGTATTTCTGGGAGCTGCTGACACTGCCTTTTTTGCAGCCACTGTTTAAGTAGCTTTTGATATTCACTAATTTGGAATTGAAAAGCCTTCACAGATGAGGGGTTCACTTACAATTTCAGCTCACTATTTTCACATATGTCCAAACTACTTCAGAGTAACTTGTCCCTGAAGTCTTATTCTTAGCTCATTCCAAAGCTTAGAACATTTTGATATCAGTAGAATTTCCCCCAACAAATTCTTCAAGGTTTTTGTTTAGACAGGAATCTGAGAAGTAGCCTTTTTTTGGTCTTCAGGCCATCCATCAAATTTTTCATTTCACTAATCATTTTTTTCCCACCTTCTCTGAACTCCTTTCAATTTATCTAGATGTTTTAGGCACCAACAAGCACAAAATTGAATGCCGTATCCCAGGTGCAGTCCCATCATTCATATGGAAAATGCTATCATATCACATCGCTCTGTTCTATGACACAAATGACACGATCTCTTTTAGCATTGCGTCCAAAAGCCTGCATGATTTTGTGACTGAGCTATATTGAAGATTTCTATCTAATTTGACATTGTAATTTACAGTCTCAAATATCTCTGCTTCATCAAAAGAACTAATTTACATCTTTGAAGCCGGATGGCAAGTTTTTTCCTATACTGTGCATGTTTCATCCTTTTCTTGTTTTTGTTACTGAAGTTAGCATGCAGACATTGCTATTTGGGTTGGTTATTGGTGGGAAGCCTCCTCCAGGTTTGTCATAGCTCATGGACGGCTATCGAAGCAGAGGCATCCTTTATATACCAAATACCTCTGTATTGAAATAATAGATCTCTGGCGAGAGAAGTTTAAATTGGTAGAGTAAGACAAAATGTATTTTATTGTGGGAGGCAAGGCCAATAGGGGCTAATTGCTGATTAATTGACTAAAGCTTTTGAATTTCTATATATTGTAAAACTTTCATTTTAAAAATTTTACTTTTTTTTTTTTTTTTTTTGCCTGCCACTGTGCTGTGGTACTTGTAGCTACCTAAAAATGCAGCTTTTGGGGACCAGCAGTTAGCGTAATGGCTACGTCACTGGACCCCATATAGTCGACTGCGGTAGCAGACCTGGACCCAGTGGCTTAAACTCATGCTGGGCGCGTGTGCGTGCGTGCCCAAGATCCTGAGAGGAGAATGGAGGAAAAGGGATTGTGTCGTGGCCATCTTCCATGGAGGGTGGTTTCTCGCTTTCTGTCTCTCTGTCTTTCTGTCTTTCTCTGTCTTTCTGGCAAGCACATGAGCCCTATAGCAAAAATCTCTCCAAAAAAAAAAAAAGAAAAAAACATGTGGCTTTTGAAAAATTTTAATCTGATCCCGGGTGAACCAGGAAGAAAATAATTGATTTATGCCAATCTGGAGAGTTATGTAGGAAGCCTTTTCTGAGTATAAAATCTCCTTTCAATTGTATTTAAGGAATAGTAGTGCCTATATGTAAGAAGTTTGAATTTATTCAGTTGATGTTCACAATTTGGTGAGTTGTTTTTTGCCTCCACTAGAGGTATTGTAAAAAATCACTCGGTAAAGACAGCTGAAAAATCTTCTCAGGATTTTTGCCTGCCTGTTCGTGTATGTGTATAAGGATATGTGTGTGTGCGTGTGTGTGTGCGTGTGTGTGTGTGTGTGTGTGTGTCTGAGAGAGAGAGGAACAGAAATAGAGATGGAGAGAGGGAGAGAGTAAGAAAGAAGAGAAAGAAAAGAGAGAACTAGGGGCAAATTTAAAATCCATTTTTTTTTCTAATTTCTTCTTAAGCAGGCTATTCTATCATACAGTTTTCTTTGAATCTATATTGATAGTTTCTCTCTTTTTAAAATTCAGCAAATACATATATTGTGGTCCCCCTATGAGTCAAGGACTAAGCATCAAAAAGAAGAAAGCTGAAAAATACACTGTTCATATCTTAAGAAGTTGACAACTCCAGGTGTGGTAAATTTCTGTAGATCAAGCAATTCTTCTCTGTTCTAGTCCTGGTTTCACTTTGATACTTTGTGCCACAAAAACTGCATAGGAGGGAGCAATTCCGTTTTGGGGAAGTAATTGGAAGGTCTTAAACAGATTGACTATGGAGAAACATTTGAGCAAAACCCTAAAGACTAGGCTGGGATCTTTTACTGGTAAGGGTAGGTAGGACAGAATGTCATGGGCTTCTGTTCTGGGAGGTGCTGTGAGGCAAACCCACTAGGTTGTAAGGTCAGGGTAATACATTTGAACTTCTATATATCATGAAACTTCCGTAAAGCTTTAATGTAACAAAGCAATGTGTCTGTGAAGAAAGTATATTAAATATAGAGAAGTAACAAAGAAGCATTCCTCTCATAACTATATTCTTTGAAATCGATCCCCACCTCTTTCCTGAGCTATATTCGTTTAATATTATTCTATACAAAATAGGTGAAATGAATGTTAGCCAGTTAACATAGGGCCAGAATGGGGGAGAATGAACTGTATGTCAGTGACACACTCTTTTTTTCTTTCTTCTTTTTTATTTTTACTCTAGAAGGTGTGTGCACTTGCCAGACAGAGAGGGAGAGGTGAAAGCACTCCTGCATGGGGAATGGTCATGGCACCACCCCTTCTCCTCTGTCTTTCCTTCCTTTTGGGATTTTGGGCAAGCATTTGTGTCCAGAATCAGGTCTGGAGACTTGAACTGCAGGGTTAACTCTGTGGGATCCAGATGCCTTAACCACCAGGCCATGGAACTGGCCCTATTGATTTATTCTTCCTTCACTGCAGAGCATTCTGTTCCAAGTAGTTTTCATCTGCATAAACTGTAAGTGCTAAAGTTCTACATCTCATAGATGTGAATATCTATGAGTCTGTATAGTGTCTCCAAATCCTATCAAATATTTGTATATTTATACTCTCTTTCCAATTCTCTATTTTAGAGTGACTTATTTTAAATAACAATCACGTGAAGTTATAAAAATAACTATAAGAATAATAGCTCTGTTGAAGATATTTTTTTTTGAGAGGTTTTTGCTATAGGGTGCGCGCACTTGCCAGACAGACAGAGAGAGAAAGAGAGATAGAAAGCAAAAAATCACCCCCCCCCCGGGGGGAATGGCCATGCCACAATCCCTTCTCCTCCATTCTCCTTTCGGGATCTTGGGCACACACACACATGCGCCTGGCGTGAGTTTAAGCCACCGGGTCGGCGAGGCCAACCGCGGTCGACTATGTGGCAGTCCAGCGACATAGCCATTATGCTAACTGTTGGTCCCTGTTGAAGATATTTTTATAGTTTTATCAACTGTACTAGGGAGAAATGTTCACCTGTTGAAATATCCATTTTGTAAGCCAAATAATGTGATTGAATGTATAAAAGAAAATGAAATTTTAAAAAGTTTAAAAAAAAAGAATAATAGCTAATATTTATTGAGCACTTACGACGCTAGGCACTATGTTAAATGTTTTCCAAAACTTTATATCATTTAATCCTTGCAAATACTTTATGAGTAGGTACCATTGTAAAATAATTTTATTGATACTAAAACTGATACGAGGGTTAGTAAATTATCAGAGGCTAGTCATTATGTAGCTAAATAAAGATTCCAATGTCTAGTCTTCTGATTCCAGACACTATATATAACACTCATGAATTATATTTTATATGTATAAATTGATCCCTAGGTCATAAGAACAATTTGTTACTTCTATATAGCAATAACCTGACACTCAATGAACTTATGAATGCAAGTGCTGTAGAAAAAATGCAAGATGACTATTATGTGGTCCCTGCAACCAGGAGCTCATAAGTAGGTAGGTTAACACGTTTGCACTTGTGACTCAAATATGCTGCTATGCTAAATGCCCCAATAGAGAAGAAATTAATATCAGTGAAAGATACAGAGAGAAGCTGACTTCAACTTCAGGACTCTGGGATAATTTTCAATAAAGATATGAACTGAAATAAGATTTATAGAATAGTATAAGCTTCAACAAGTGGTTATAGAGTTGTGGGGGTGAGGGGGCAACTGGCAAACAGTTGACAATCTAGAAATTGAGGACATAATTCAAGAATTGCAAATTAACTAGATCATTGAACCATAAGAAATTGGGGAAGGAAACTGGAAGGTTAGGTTGAAGATGAATTCCTAGTGGAATTATTTAAACTTTATTCAGTGGGGAATTGTAGCCATCAAAAATTTTGAATTGTGGGGACCAGCAGGTAGTGTAATGGCTATGTTGCTGGACTCCCACGTAGTCGACTGCGGTTCGCGTCCTGGACCCGGTGATTTAAAACTCACGCCAGGTGCGTGTGCGTGCGTGCCCAAGATCCCGAGAGGAGAATGGAGGAGAAGGGATTGCGGCGTGGCCATCCCCCCTGGGGGGTGATTTCTCGCTTTCTGTCTCTATGTCTCTCTCTGTCTGTCTGGCGAGCGCACACACCCTATAGTGAAAACCTCTCCAAAAAAAAAATTTTTTTTTTGAATTTTTATGGGACAAGATCAGATTCATGTTTCAGAAAAATATGCGATCATTAAATGTGAATAGTGGTTTGTACAGGTACAGATGGTTCAGTTCAATCATAAGAGGAAATGAGTTTCTAAACTACTGTTCTGGTCATGGCCTGTACTTACCTATGATGACTCTGAAATTAAGCTACAATATAAACTATAAGCTCAAATTTTTTTTTTTAATTTATGCTTAGGTGAAATTTGAGTGAGTGATTTAATGTCAAGAACGGCCTCTATTTTGAATACTTGCTACTTACTTTGTTGACATTTAGAATGCTTCAACAATCAGCTGGTATTCAGTTTCTGAATTTCATATAACAGAACTTAAAAAAATTGATTGATATTTCATTCTAAACATTTTAGCAGAGCATTAAAATCCTGACTCCTGGCATTTTGAAAGACTATTATGCCAAGAAAATCATAATATATCTAGAATAGCTTAAGAGAGAAAAGATAGGCTTGAAATTATTTTTTTAAAAATAAGACTTGTCTTTTGACTCTTGAGGAATTAATTTTTCTTTTTGTTTCAGAAAGGGATAGATTACATGACTTATTAGATCATTTTCAAACTTTAGTTTCCATGGGTCTGTGATTCACACACAAGAAAAATTGTTTTATCTTTTGACTGATGGTCCTTCAAATCACTGTTTTCCCTTTTGCCACTAAAAATAAGATTCCTCCAAATATAAAAATGTTTCAAGCAGACTTTTTGGCTCTGTAAGGTCTCTGTGATAGATACAACCCTCAGCATTGCTGTGTGAGTTGGTAAATCACCCAAAGTTGAATTTATATCATTCTAGAGATATATTGTGTTCAGTTTTCCACTATTTCACTTCTAGGATTCTCTGACATTCTATTAGAAGCACAGTTCAAAAAATTAAAAAAACAATTCAGCGTCCCCAAAGGACACCTTCAAGCAAATGTTACAGATTTTTAATGATCTTAAAATTGTATTTTGTTTTCATAACTATCCAGTTGTTGTTAATTATCCACATAATTTAAGAAAATCCTCAGTACTAGCAATGTGCTGCTGGAGATTTGTAAGAGTAGGTGTCATGAGGGGCCTTTCCTGATACAAAATAATTAAATCCTGCATAAATGTGCTGGTGTATACTCGCAGGGAGTAAGGAGTTCCTCATGCAGCCCGAACTATACGAGTAGGAAATGCAAAATGTGTCATTATATGAGGTCAGTTGCTGGTATCAACTCAGTGGTCCCCTAATAAGGTCTTGGGTCAATTACACAAAGTAGCCATTACAGTGAGACCAAGGTAACCTGGGAGCAAGAAAGGAGGTAGAAGAAGCCTGTTTGGTACCCCTGCCTGGCTCCTAGAAGGAGAAAAAGCAAAAGTCTGTCAAGAAGAAAACACCTTGGGACCAGCAGTTAGCGTAATGGCTATGTCACTGGACTCCCACATAGTCAACCATGGTTCAAGTCCTGGACCCGGTGGCTTAAACTCATGCCAGACATGTGTGCGTGTGTGCCCAAGATCCCGAAAAGAGAATGGAGGAGAAGGGATTGTGGCGTGGACATCCTCCCTGGGGGATGATTTCTCGTTTTCTGTCTCTCTGTCTCTCTCTGTCTGGTAAGCACAGATGCCCTATAGCAAAAAGCCTCTCAAAAAAAAAAAAAAAAAAAAAAAGAAGAAGAAAACACCTTCAAATTTGGTCTGTACTTTATCCATATGAGAAAATTAATGAAATATCCACTCATATTTAAAGATCACTATCCACACAAGGAACCAAATCACCACCAAAAAAAAAAAAGTTCTCAGAACCAGCAGTTGGCATTATCGTTCGTTGCTTTGCTGGACTCCCACATAGTCAACAGAAGATCAGGTTCTGACCCAGCAGCTTAAAGCTCAGGCTGGGAGTGTGTGTGCATGCATGCCCAAAATCCTGAGAGGAGAATGGAGGAGAAGGGATTGCGGTGAGGCCACCCCATCTGGTGGGCGATTTCTCGCTTTCTCTCTGTCTCTCTGGCAAGTGCATGCACCCTATAGCAAAAAATTCCTCTCTCAAAAAATAAAATTTATCAAAACAACAAACGATAGATTCAGATTTCCTAAAGATGCATAAGTAAGTCACTTGTAGGCCAGCCAAGGTGGCACAGTGGTTTCACAATGCCCTGTCATGCTGAGACTACCAGGAAAGTCCTGGGTTTACATCCAGAATTCTCTCTGTGCTCTGTGAGCACATGCAAACCTTGTGATTTGGGATGGCTGAGACTGGGGATGGATCGTGGCAAGATCCTATTGAAAATGTCTGTCTTCTCTCTCTCTCCCTCTCTCATGGAAAAAAAAGAGTAAATAACTTTTAAAATATTGCAAGTAGTAGGAAAGCACTTTCATTCTTATGGTGGAAGTGTTTACCAAAATAAAAGTGGGCTAAATAAGAATAGTAATTAGTAAGAAACTGCAAAATATTAAGACTAACCAGGTACAGTGGTGTGTTCCCATAATCCTAATGACTCAGGAGGCTGAATCAGGAGGACAGAGAGTTCAAGGCTGGCCTGGACAATGCAGCAAGATCCTGTCTATAAAAAGAGATGAGGGCTGGTGACATGTGACTGCAGTTCCAACTGGAATTGGAGGCAGAAATATTATGACACAAGATCCTGTTTAAAAACAAAACCAAAAAAATCCCAAACTAATTTGATAGTTGTAGCAACTGGGATTCTCCAAAGAAATAAAACCAAGTGAAGTAATCTAGCCATCTTTCTTTCTATATATCACCTACCACATTTTAATTTAAGGAATTGGTTCATGTGATTGTAGAGACTTGTAAGCCTGGTCATTGTAGTGGTCCATCACCTCTGGCGAAAGTTGATGTTGCTGAGTTGATTCTGAAACCCATAGGACAGGAGGATGGACTGGAATCTCTGGCTGACTGAAGCTAGGAGTGGATGGTGGTATGAGGACCCTTTGGGTAGTATCTCCCTTTATCACTCTTTCTTGGAACAAATAAATAAATAAACTCAGGACCAACTCCATGGCCTGCAGTAATGTACTATTCAAGAGAAGTTGGATCTCACATGGTGACAGCTGTTCAAATCCAGTCAGTCTGAAAGTTGCTTGACACATACCCAAGTTCCCAGGATCTGATGGACCAGAGAACTGGGGGAGGATAATTGCAGCATGACTAGACCCTGTGGACGGTGGTCATCTCGCTCTCTTTCTTTCACTGGCTCTAGTCCTGAACCCAGCAGCTGAAAACTCATGCTGGGCATGTGTGTGCATGTGTTCCCAAAATCCCAAGAGAAGAATGGAAAAGAGTGGATTGTGGTGTGGCCATTCCCTCTGGGGGTGATTTCTTGCTTTCTGTCTCTCTCTCTCTGGTGAGTGCATGCACCCTACAGTAAAAATCTCTCTCTGAAAAAAAATATAAAGATATCCATTAAATATTTATATATTTACTTGTGTAGAATTCTTCCATGATGTAGACAGATGGCATGAGTATACCAACAGTGTCCTAACCCTGTCCTAACCACATATATAGATTTACTGGTCATATGGCATTGTTCACAAGGGACAGTGGAAAGGAGGTGCGGATAAGGACATGCAGATTAGGAGAAGATTTCTCCCCTTTCTTAATAGGATTTATATAAAGGTAAGAATGTTACTTGGGGAATTGGGACCAGCAGTTAGCATAATGGCTATGTAACTGGACTCCCATGTAGTCGACCGCGGTTCGTGTCCCGGACCCGGTGGCTTAAAACTCATGCCAGGCGTGTGTGTGTGCCTGCCCAAGATCCCGGGAGGAGACTGGAGGAGAAGGGATTGTGGCAATAATGTTACTTGGGTGTTAGAGCCTCTTTTCATAGAAGAGTAGCCATTTTATCTCTCAATAATTACTATTTAAGAATTTTTATCATCATTAAACTGATATTTACTAGAAGCATATCAAAGAAATTAGAAAAAAATTGATATCTGCATTTGACTTTCCAAATAAAAATATATTTGGGCATTAAGACATGGGACCAGCTCCATAGTGTGGTGGTGAAAACACTGCTCAAGAGAAGCCAGATCCCATCTGGAGAGAGAAGTTCAAATCCCCACACTAATGAGCCTGAAATATGCCAGGTGCTTATGTGAGTGCCAAAAAATCCTACAGGAGGACCAGAGAAAGGGGATCATAGTGTGAGCACACCCTGTGGATGATGCTCTCACTCATGCACACCTGAATGTGCTGTATCATGAATATTAATGATAATAATTTTAAAAAATGTAAAGACTTGAAGGCCCAGTTAAGGAGCAAATACTTTATGCTTATTGTGAGCTGTTCATTAGAACAGGAACTAATGAGGAGCATGTGCATATGTTGTGGATGGAGCATGGTGAAAAATTATGTTACACTGGATAACTCCTACTTTTGAGGAGTAAGATTCCAAATGTGATTTGAAAAGTAAAACAATAAAAATAAAAACCTTTATCATAACAAATGGTTTGAGCAGAAAGTCCCAGATATTATATATCTCATCATGGAGCAGCACGGAGCCTAGTAGTTCACACGCCTAAGCTGAAAGCTCAGAGTAGGAGGTGATCTAGAAATACTTCCCTCAGAGTCTTCGTGAGTCAGAGCTTCATTGTGTGTAATATTTCTTTTTTTGCCTGACATCATGAGGCTACTGAATTGTGCTCAGTACATGCTTATTGATAGGAATTATACCTGTTAACATGGAGAATTCAACGTGTCTTCTGACCATTTTACTGTCTTAGCCCTCCCCAAATAGAAGAGCATACTTTAAAAAAAAAATTAGTGTTTTAGTTCTTGCTATAGGACACATGTACACACCAGAGACAGAGAAAGAGAGGAAAGTGAAATATTACTCCCTCAGGGGGACGGTCATGCCACAGTCTCTTCTCCATTCTTCTCTCAGGGTATTGGGTACATGTGTACATACACCCTGAATAATTTTCAAGCTGCTGGTTGTGGGATTTGAACTGCGGAATGAGCTATATGGGATCCAGTGCCTTCACCTCCACATAACCTGCTAACCTAATTTCCTGAGGGTTCTGAATCACAGTTCAGACTTGTTAACCTTAGACAAACAGTGACACTGTTGTTCAAAGCGACCAAATCGGCCCTCGTGAAGATGCGTGCTACAGCCACAGTCTCAAGCTGTGAGTGGCGATCAGTCTAGAGTAGATGTAAGTGAAGCTGGAGTGGCTCTGAGGACTGTTCAGACCAGCATTTCTCATGCTCTGAATGCAATTAATTCAAGTGAGTGGACATTCCAAACTGAATTTTAGTAGAGAAAGGTAAAAAGGAAGAGGTGAAATGCTGCTTCTTAACTTAAATATTTAGAAAATTGATTTTTCACTTTAAACAAAGTTCTGATGAATTCTTTTCGGATCCTAGAGTGCCAGCTCTGTCCTCGTCCACCTTCCCCATTTCATGCTCTCTGGACGTAAATGTGGTCTATGAATGACAAGGTCCTAAAGAAAGCAAGCATGCCAGTCACCAGGTGGCTTGTGGAAGCCATGGTTTACTTTTTGTTACTGCCCGAATTTGAATGGCACGAAAGTCAACAATCTGAACCTTGAAATATCTGTTTGAGCCAGTGTTTCCTTACAGCACAGCAGCTTATTTAAAAAAGAAGACAGCCCAGCCATGGTGGTGTAAATGGGAGTGCAGCACTGTGTGAAGGAGGGGTCACAAGGGAGGCCTGGCTTCAGATCCTGGACTGAGTGGAACAGGTCAGGGGCAGTGGCGCACACCTGCGGTTCTAGCTGACTGGGAGGCAGAACTGAGCACCACACTGGCTAGATCTTGTCAGGAATGCATCTCTCTCTCTCTCAGAAAAAGCGGATTCATGGGACCAACAGTTGGAGTAATGGCTATGTCGCTGGACTCCCATGTAGCTGACTGCGGTTTGAGTCCCGGACCTGGTGGCTTAAACTCGCGTTGGGTGCATGTGCATGCGAGCCCAAGATCCCGAGAGGAGAATGGAAGAGAAGGGATTGCGGCGTGACCGTGCCCCCTGGGGAGTGATTTCTCACTTTCTGTCTCTCTGTCTCTCTGTCCTTCTGGCGAGCACACGTGCCCTATAGCAAAAACCTCTAAAAAAAATGGATTCATAACTCTTTTGCTACGTTTTCCTGTATTGCCCCATTTCACTCTTCACACAGAACTCACCATTCCCGTTGGTCACATGGAAGTCCATAACTCTAATAAAATAAATAAATATCTAGAGCTCACATTGTTAGGACAATGATTACCAATTTTGTTAGAATGAAATGACTGAAAAATATTTCTGCTGTGGCAGTAGAAAAACTACATTATTTTGGGTGCATTTAGTTTGTTAATACAAAAAAAGAAGAAAGGAAAAAGTTTTCAAGTGATTGGCAGGGAAGAAGAACATGACTTCTCCTGAAGCATTTCTGTGCTCTGGGGGGTAGGTTGCCAGCCTCCTCTTCACCTACATAATGACCGTTCAGGTCACCGAAGTCCTCTCCTGGACTGCAGCTACGCTCGGCAGGGCCTTTCCTGGCATTGATCCTCTCTGAGTCTCGAGAGAAGTCTCGACTCCTCTCTGAGTCGATGTAGAAATGGAAATGCAGTACACACTGCGTTGCTTCATTTCACAGCTGTGACACATTATGTATTATGGAGGCTTGATGATCTTAAGGATTTTTACCTGATTGATGAGCATGTACATTTTTTTTTCAATCTTCATTGGAAATACACACTGGTTCATTCTGCTTTTATATTTTTGTACATTTCTGAAAGCTTGTTTGCTATGTTGAAGCATGCGTGTGTGTGTATGAAACAATTTGAGATTTAGAGAAAAGTTGCAAGAACAAGACACTTGGAGTAAGTTGCTGAAATGATTTCCTTATACCTTCACTTACATTAGGCTATATTTGCTACAAACATGATCATTCTTCTTACACAAACAAAATACAACTATCAGCATCAATTCATTAATGTTGACTCCTACTACTGTCTCATCCTGATTCAAGTAGTGCCAGATGTCACAGTAATGTTCTTCATAACTAAAAGATCCAGCTCAGAATCATACTCTGAATTTATCATTTTTTTCCTCTTCTTAATTTTTTAACAGTCATTTTTTGTCAGCCAGAAAATATTTCTGCAAAAGCTGAGCAATGTCAAAGTTAGCATTTCAAATTTTTTTGTATAAATGAATATAAAAGTATATCTTTTTGTGTGTTTAATTTGCATTTATTGATTACTAATGGAATGAGAAATGTTTAAAAATTTTTTGACTATTTGCATTTTCTCTTATTTATTTTTCTATCAGACTATTGTTATTTTATAAGCACTTGAAATAAATAATATATATTATAAAAATTCTTTTTTGAATTTGGTTTATGTTTTCATATTATATTGAAATATTTAAATCATGAAGTCTACCAGTATTTTCTCTTTTTTTTCTCCTCTCCCTCCCTGCTCCTAGTTTTTTCTCTTACATTTAGTATCTTGCTAAAAGGTTTTTTCTTTCCTTCTCTCTTTCTTCTCTTTCTTTCTTTCTTTCTTTCTTTCTTTCTTTCTTTCTTTCTTTCTCTTTCTTTCTTTCTCTTTTTCTTTCTTTCTCTTCCTCTTCCTCTTCTTCCTCTTCCTCTTTTCTCCTTCTCCTTCTCTTTCTCCTTCTCTTTCTCTTTCTTTTTCCTCTGCTATAGGGCATTTGTACTCACCAGAGAGAGACAGAGAGAGGTGAGGGAAAGTGAGAAATTCACCCCCACCAGCGGGAATGACTATATGTCCAATTCCCTCCCTTGCATTCTCCTCTTGAGATTTTGGGCATAAGCACTCAAATGTGCCAGGTACGTTTTTCAAGGTGCCCAGTCAGAGACTCAGATCACACAGTCGGTCATGTGAGGTCCAGCCATCTTAACGTCTGTGCCACCTGCTGGGCCACTAAAGAGCTCTTGTCATCTAAAAGTTTATAAATGTTTTCTTGCTCATTATTTTAACATTTTCATTATTGTTTTATATTTAAATTTTAATCTAGCTAGAAATTAATTTTATATTATGATACAAAGCAGAAACTTTAAGCATTTGTTTATTTTAGATGAATAGTTAATTATGCTAGGACCGTGCATTAAAGAAAGGATATATTATTCTTTAAATTAAGATGACACTTTCATCATACATTATGATTTTCTTTATGCACTGAATCTACTTCTAGAGTTTGATTTTATTCCATTGATTTTATTCCATTGACCTATTTGTCAATCTGTGTTCATATTCTTGTTATGGTAACTTTATAATAGATTTAAATTACTTGGGGTGATAACTCACCTTTTATGATTCTTTTTAATTCCTCTTTTTTGTAATTTTTACTCATTCAGTTTTCCATATTAATTTTAAAATAATATCAATAATGGTAAGAAGAACTATAACAATGATGAATTTCTAATTAGAATTATATTTGGTCCATATATTATTTTAGAAAAGATTCTTTCTTTTTCTTTCTTCCTTTATTATTTTGCCAGAGGGGATGTATGATCACCTGAGAGAGAGAGAGAGAGAGAGAGAGAGAGAATAAGGAGGTACTCCTGTGGGGAAAGGTCGCTCCACAATCTTTTTTCCTCCATTTCTCCCTCCTATCAGGATTTTGGGCATGCACACACAGCACTTGGCATGTTTTTAAGCACCCAACTTGGGACTCAAACTATGTGGTGGCCATGTGGAATCTGCTCTCTTAACCACCATGCCAAGGTTTGTCCAAGAAAGACCGTGTTTTAAAGATATCGTCTATGTCTTAATTTCTCATCGTTCACTTTGGATGCCATTTTATCTATATTAGTATGACCCACCTTTTTTTTTTCTGTTGTATTTTTACACAACAACTTATTTTCACTTTTTTTTTTTTCTCTCTCTCTTTCTTCTTCTTTTTACTGCCAGAAATTAGTGCACTTGCCAGAGTGACAAAGCACCAATGGGACATGGTCTCAGTGCAATCCCTTTTCCTCCATGTCTCTTCTCATCAGAATTCTGTTCAAGCGTGCAGCCAGGGCCCTTATTTGTGTCATGGCCAGCCAAGGGGCATCTTGCTACCAATGCACAGCACTTAACCACTGTGCTACAGGGTTAGCTAGTCCTATTTATACTTCCCTTTGACTTCATTTAAATATGCTCTTTGTGCATAGCTAGTAGACGGATTTTATTTTATAATCCAACCTGCCTCAAGGAAATTGCCATTAGTTCTGCTTTTAATTAAAATCATCCCATGAATTGCACATTTTATATTTAAATGGCAAAAACATCACTATTATAATTACATAAGATAATATTTATTATCTTTCTGTTAATGTTAAATTAGGATACCCTTCAAAAAGTTCAATGTGAGTGCCATGAGGAGGCATTGATGTTTCTGTCTGATTTTGTCTATGTGGAATCTTTTGTTTACTTATTGGGATCTTAGACACGAAATCCTTTTAATTTGCATTTGTTTAAGTCTGTAAATATCATGGTGTTTTGTCTGATGTTTGCTTCTGAGAATCCCCCCATCATCTCTGTTTGGCTTTCCTTTTTCATAGTCTTGAACTCCAATGCACATTCTGTATTCAGAGTAAAGCTAGTATGCAGAACTTATGGAAAGGTAGTAAAGATTTCATTATTTCTGCTAAAGCATATCAACTAGAGTTGGTGCAATAATGACAAATACTGCTGTGAGATTAATGCTCTGATTATCAGGTTTAGTTTACGTTAGGCTTCATTCAGGAAAAGAAAGAGCCATTCCATGTCCCAGTTCTACTTAAACATATAAACATTTTTTGAATTGTTTATTTAATTTTTATTATTATTTTTACATTTTTAATTATTATTATTTTCTCACCAGAGAAAGAGAGACACAGAGAGAAAGAGAGAGAAAGCAAACCTCCAAGTCTGGAACTCAAACCATGGTCAACCACCAGGGAGTTCAGCACCTTAACCACCATGCCACCTGGTGACCCCTAAAATACATATTTTTAAAAAAGAAATAATGTGTCTTCTTTGAGTGCCTGCACCATCTCTTCTGACTGCAATACACAACACTCTTACAGAGAACTAGAAGTATTCTTGAATGAAGTAAGGATGTTTCATCTCTCCTTGAGAAAGATTCCTAAAAACAATTATTTTTAAAAATAATAATTTAAAATTATTTTTCATGCAAAACCAAAGTCATCATCTCATTGCCCTTGCATTCATAAGAACATGAATGGATGTTTGTGAAATATTTCAGATTTGAATTGGCACATATTTCGTGTTTTCAAATTATGGAAAATGTGAAATGTTTCTTGTCTATATGTTTTCTAAAGTAATTCTTTTTTAAATATTTCATATAACTGCAAAAATGATCCCCATTAAATACAAATGTGTCTTTACACTTTTGCTTTGTATTCAAGAAGAGACTAGACCTTTCCCAGCAAGAGAGTAAGGACATCTGCTAGACTGTCAACCATTTGGAAGCTGTAGTCCCTGGCAGATAAGTCTAATGCTTATGAATTGTCATTTTAACTCTGTATTGCATTGATCTGTAGGCCTTCTTCAACACTAAGAAAATTATTTAAGACCAGTGTATGTCTTCATACTACTTTAGCTGTAACCTATAGACTCTAATATTTCATCCAGTTAAAAATTTATTTTAATTTGCAGTGCATTTTTTCTTTAACTTTTAAATAGTCTTTAAAAATTATTTACTTAAATTCAAATAGTTAGGACTTGTTATTTGATATCTAGCTTAATTGGTAAGTACCTCAATGGAAAAAGTGTCCAGAATCTTTGGCTGACTTTAGTGATCTTTCCATCTCCCCAGGGTCTGCCTTGAGTCCTCAATGCTCTGAAATGCATCAGCTTCTCTGATATCTTTAAACAACATTTTAAACATATATTTGTTTATTTATTTACACAAAGAGAGAGAAAGAGAGAGAGAAACCTTCAACAGGAACTTTACACCACGATTCTTCCTTTGGCCCTTCAGCTAGCTAGAATCATGGGTTCTAGCACAGATATGTCTTATGGTTCAGGTAGACACAAATTCAGAGCCTTCCTATATGGCCTGTAGGGTTCATCCATCAGTGCCCCTACTGTCTGTTCCACCATGGCTGGGCCTGTCTTTTGTTTTTAATTTGTCTTTCCTGCTTGTGGACTTAGGGCACTCACTCACATGTGCCCATTGTACTTTTCAAAGCTGCCAGGGCCAGGATTTACTGCACAGTTGGCCATGTGGAATCTGACTCCCTTAACTACTAGGCCATGGGGCCAGTCCCTTAGTGGGTACATTTTAAAAAATTCCTTCTTTGTTAAATTTTGTGCAAATGAAAAGAAAGAAAATACCTAAATAGATATGAAGCTTAATCAATTTTTATAATTTGAACACCCTCCTCACCAAGTCACTGATTTATGCACGTGTTCCTTTCCAAACACAATCCTGCCCTCCCTGTAAGGGTACTAGATATGCCAACTTAATAGCAAATCCTTCTTTACCTTTCTTTGTAATTTCATCATAAGTACACAATCCTCAGTACCATAATTTAGTGTTCCCTATCTTTCATTTTCCTTTTTCCCTTGTTATTTATTTGTTGAGGAAACTGTCATTTCTCTGGTAGTGTTCCTCCTAGTTCAGACCTTGTTGATTGTTTTATTTGGCATAGCTTAAGATGTTCCTCCCTATTTTCTGTAAATCAACTTAGTCTTGCAGACTTATTTTTTGACCAGACTGTTGGATAGTCTGGCTCTGCTATTTTGTAATGTCAGCAGCCGTAATGATGCTTGTGTCTTAAATCCTTAATTGATGAGGAGTAGCAAAATGGTGATATTCTAATTTGAGCATTTCTTCTTTATTTCTTTGTTGAAATACTTCTCTGGAGAGAAATTATAGTTTATCAAGTTGTTACCTAGAGGTATAGTATGTATAGGAAAGACAGGATAAATGCTTAATTCTTCACTTTTGTTTTCCAGCTGTCAGAGGAATTTTCCATCATTCAAAGATAATTAGTTTTCTGTTTTGGTTTGGGTATTATTATGTACTTAGGGTTTTAAATGTATTTATTATGTTTGATGCATTACAGTTTTTACTTATGTTCATATCCTCTCATGCTGACCATTGAGAGCTTCTTCAGTTTAGCTCCTGAGTCCTCTCAGCATGGCTCTAGTAGCCTTTAAGAGTGTTCTTGCCATCTGGCATAGGAAAAGATGTTATAGATTCCTTTTGCAACCCTGGGAAAAAGTCACAGCCATCACAAAAATACATATGCATCTAACGGTGCTAGAAGCACTACCAGCTGACTCACAGAAATGGAAGCAAAATTACGAGTATTATTTTAAGATAATGAGTTTAGGTGGTTTGTAACAGCTACTAACATAGAAGATAGACACAAAGACAGAGAAATACATACTAGACAGTAAAGCCACATGGAGGATGCAATCAGAAACATCAAAAAACATTTTTTGAAAGATTTTTTGCTATAGGCCCCAGGCAGGCTAGAGAAATAGAGACAGAGAGACAGAAAGAGAAAAATTACCCCCCAGGGGGGTGACCACTCCAATTCCTTCTCCTCCATTCTCCTCTCAGGATTTTGGGAACTCACACACACACACACACACACACACACACACACACACAGTGTGACTTTCAAGCTCCCAGGTCCAGGTTTCAATCCATGCTTGACCAACGTGGGAATCTGGCACCTTACCTCTTGTTGTCACCTCAAATTATATTTCATATGAAGATTAAGAGAAAAGAATACACACCACAAAGTAGTGAGAATACTTGAAGAACTAGCAGAACCACATTTGCTTGAGATAGAAAACTCAAGTATTGGGGCTGCCCTCATAGTCTACAGGTCATGGGAACTGCATCCCACATGGATGACTGTGGTTCACATTCCACCCCAGCAGCTTTCAAAACACACTTGACTACGTTACTCAGAAAAGGAAGAAATATTGTACTTACTATGGGAAAGGAAAAGAAAGGTAATAAGCCACGCTCTTTCATCCTTCACAGAAACCTGTTAATTTCGGGGAAGTTATTATCTAAGAGCTTGTTTTCTGCTTGTTATTATTCATTTTTATTTTAACTTCCATTGTCCTAGCTTCTCAATACAGAAAGTTGCATTACTTGCAGTACTTTTCTTCCAGAGGCAGACCTTTCAGGTGCTCTTCATAGCTCCCTGTCAGGACTTGGTCATCCCCATACCAGTCTTCACATTAACAGAAGACAAGCTAGAACAACATCCACAAATAGCTGGATTCCAGCAGGTTCGCCCTGTCCTTTAGGCTAGAACTCTCAGGGACATGCTCACTTCTATGTCCTCTTTATGTAGTCCAACAGCAATAGTGTTTTCTGCCACTTTTCTTGAAACACTCTCCTTTGTTAGCTTCTGGTTATTTCTGGTTTTCTTGCTGTCACTGTCTACTACTTCTCATTCCTTCTCCTGAATTCTGTGTGTCCATCCAAACACTACATGGTTGATCTTCACGGAGATGGGGCCGAGGACTCCGTCCTTTTACCTGGATTCACAGGTGACTTCAATTTTAACAGGTCAAAAAAAGTAAATCTCAATTGTTTCCTCAGAAAACTTTTCTACCGGTATCTTAACTCCTATCAGAAAGGATATCAGCATCTAGCCAGTTAGTTACTTAGAAACCTAGCATTGTTCTCTTTTCCTCACTTCCCAGATATGAACATGTAATCCATCTTTTCAATTTTATATCCCTTTGCTACAATTTGCTGCTAGCCTTTTAGTTCACCCTATTATAATATTTTTCCAGGGTTATTTTGATACCATCATAAACTGTCTTTCCATATTCCATTCTTCATACATCTCATCTACAGAAATTATCTTAACATAAAATAAATCACTTCGTACCTCTATTCCTGTATTTCAGTGGTTTATTATTCTGTTTATCTAACAGAACACATTTCTTATCATGACAGTCTGAATGATCTGGTCTTTACTGTTTCTCCAGACTTTCTACTTTTCCTTAGATCATCACACACTGGTGGTCTGTAGGTTCCATAAACAGACCAAATGTTCAGTTGCAACTAAGCCTACTTCCTCTATCTGCTAAGTTAACTTCCTTCTCCTCCTCTGTATGGCTGACAGTAGTTTTTGCACTGGAAATAATAGTAGGGCTTAACTATTATTTTAAAATATTAACTATTAGTGGTTACTGTAAAAATTGAATGAGTACTTACATGTAAAATATTTGAAATAGAGGTCAACAAAACTTTTCTGTGATGCAACAGATGGTTAATATTTCAAGATTTTCAAGTCATGTAAGAGCTGTCCCTCACATCATTTGTTCTTCCTTTTTCTTTTTTACTCTACTATCCTTTTAAAATATGAATGTAGTCTTAGCTAACTGTCTCTGCCAAAACAGAATTCAAACTGGATTTTGTCATTGGCAAAGATCAATAACTCCTAGAAAAGTATCCATTATGTAGGAAGTATTCAAGAAACATTAATTTCAAGAGAAATCCTCAAAAATACTCAAATACAAGGAAACTAAATACCCTACTCCTGAATGATTCCACAACTACTGAAGAAATAAAGAATGGAATCAAAAGATTCATGGAAGCCAATGACAATGAAGACATGAGTTTCCATAATCTTTGGGACACTACTAAAGCAGTCATAAGAGGGAAGTTCATAGAAATGAGTGCACATAAGAGGAAGATGGAAAGAAGGCAAATGGATCACCTAACATCATGCCTCAGAGAACTGGAAAAGCAACAGCTAAAAGATCCAAAAAACTCCAGGAGAAAGGAAATAATAAAGATACGAGCAGAAATAAATGAAATAGAAAATAAACGAACTATACAGAAAATAAATGAAAGTAAAAGCTGGTTCTTTGAAAAGATAAACAAAATCGATACATCACTAGCGAGACTTATTAGGAAGAGAGGAAGGAACCAGGTGAATCAAATCTGCAATGATGCAGGCAAAATAACAACAGACACAGTAGAAATACAAAACATTATTAGAGGATACTATGAGCATCTGTATGCCAAGAAACAAGACAATCTGGATGAGATGGACAAATTCCTGGACACATATAATCTATGAAGATTGAGCCAGGAGGATATAGAAAGTCTTAATAGGCCCATAACAAGCCAGGAGATCGAATCAGAATAACCTCCCAACAAAGAAAAGTCCTGGCCTTGATGGATTCACCTCTGAATTCTACAAAACTTTCAAAGAAGAGTTAACCTCCATTCTTCTGAAGTTATTTCTAAAGATCCAAAAGGGTGAACCTCTCCCTAACTCATTCTATGAAGCCTCTATCACCCTTATCCTTAAAACAGATAAGGACAGGACAAGGAAGGGAAACTATAGACCAACATCCCTGATGAATACAGACGCAAAGATTCTCAACAAGATACTAGTAAATCATATACAACAACTTATAAAAAATATTATACATCACAACCAGGTAGGCTTTATTCCAGGGATGCAAAGTTGGTTCAACATACGCAAAACCATAAATGTAATACACCATATTAATGGGAAGAAAGATAAAAACCATATGGTAATATCAATTGATGTAGAAAATAATTTGATAAGATACAACATCCTTTCATAATCAAGACTCTCAGCAAAATCAGCATAGAAGGGTCATTTCTCAACACAATAAAAACTACCTATGAAAAACCCATAATGAACATGATCCTCAATGGAGAAAAGCTGAAAGATTTTCCACTAAAAATGGGTACAAGACAAGGATGCCCACTTTCTCCACTCCTTTTCAATATAGTACTGGAGGTCCTCACCAATGCAATCAGAAAAAAGGAAAAAATAAAAGGCATTCGAATAGGAGAAGAAGAGGTGAAACTCTATTTGCAGATGCCATGATTGTATACATAGAAGACTCAATGGTTTCCATGAAAAATTTCTGGAAGTAATACATGAATACAGTAAAGTTGCAGGATACAAAATCAATATACAGATATCTATAGCATTTCTATATACAAACAAAAGGCAGACTGAGATAAAACTGAAAAAAAGTTATTCCATTTACCATAGCCACAAAAAGTATGAGATACTTAGGAATAAATCTAGCCAAAGAAGTTAAAAACCTTCACAAGGAAAACTATGAGAAACTAAAAAAAGAATGGAAAATGACACACAAAAAAGTGGAAGGATATCCCATGTTCCTGGATTGGAAGAATTAATATAATCAAAATGGCAATTCTACCCAAATTAATTTACATATTTAATGCAATGCCAGTCATAGTACCAGACACAGTCTTCACAGATCTTGAAAAGACAATCATAAAGTTTGTCTGGAATCATAAAAGACTATATACTGCCAAAGCAATTCTGTACAAGAAGAGTAGAGTGGGCTGCATCTCACTCCCTGATCCCAAAATATACTAAAAAGCAGTGGTAATCAAAACAGCATGGTACTGGCACAGAAACAGACATGTGGACCAATGGAACAGAATAGAATCCCCAGAAATAAGTTCCCAAACATACAGTCGACTGATTTTTTTTGGAGAGGTTTTTACTATAGGGCGCATGCGTTCGCCAGAGACACAGAGAGAGACAGAGAGACAGAAAGCGAGAAATCACCCCCCAGGGGGGATGGCCATGCTGCAATCCCTTCT
>NW_006159898.1:766156-773469 GCF_000334495.1 Tupaia belangeri chinensis | reverse complement strand
CTGATAACCAGAATTCACAAGGAACTCAAGCAGCTACTCCAAGAAAAGATGATTAATCCTATTAAAAAATGGGAGAATGATTTGAAAAACCACTCTCTAAAGATGACATACGAATAGCCAAAAGACATATGGAAAAAATGCTCAACATCCCTCAATGTCAGGGAAACGCAGATCAAAACAACAATGAGATACTACCTAACCCCAGTCAGAATGATTAAGATAAAAAAAAAAAAAAATGGTAAGTGCTGGCGGGGGTGTGGTGAAAGGGGAACTCTCTTACAGTGCTGGTGGGAATGTAAATTGGTCCAGCCACTGTGGAAAACAATTTGGAGATTCCTCAAAAATCTAGAAATAGAACTACCATATGATCCAGCAATTCCACTCCTTGGTATCTACCCAAAGGACAGAAGAATACTTAATCTGAAAAGCGCTTGTACATAGATGTTTATTGTGGCACTATTCACAATTGCTAAGTCATGGCACCAACCCAAATGCCCACGAACAGATGAATGGATAGAAAAATTGTGGCACATATACTCTATGGAATACTATTCAGCCATAAACAAACAAACAAACCCTGGTTTTCAACAGAAAGTGAGAGAATATGGAAGATTTACTGCTGAGTGAATCAAGTCAGGCTATGAAGGAGAGACCTTGTATGTCACCACTTAATATATACCTAGTGTCCGTACTCTATGACTGAAACTAATTGCCTAAAGGATATAGAAACACAGTATATGAATGTAAATACCAGATACAGTGTGTGTGAAAGAGTAGGGTCTGAAGAAAGACATTTAGAAGAAAACTAAGGAGGCAAAGGATTAATGGGACAAAGAAATGTGGTATTATCTGTTGAAGATATTTTATAGTTTTATCAACTGGACTAGAGAGAAATGTTCACCTGTTGAAATATTCACTTTGTAAGCTAAATAATGTGATTGAATGTATAGAAGAAAATGAAATGATAAAAAATGAAATGTTATTGTTATAAACTGTACATACACCATTTTATTGTTTGTTTACTGTTTTTCTTTTTTTAAATCTTCTGGGTCCAGATAATGGTGAAGCTGTAAAATGCAGTGCATTGTGAGACTTAACCATGTAGAAGGATTTCAGGTTTGTGTCTGATGGCCTTCCTAAACACACCGGGCACATCTGTGCCCATGATCCCGGGTTTGGCTAAAGCCAGAGATGATTGCTATATCAAGAAGGAAGTGCTATTTTTCTTTCTCTCTCAGTCTGTCTCACTCATGGAAGAAAGAAAGAAAGAAAAGAAGAAAGAAAAAGAAAGAAAGAAGAAAGAAAGAAAGAAGAAAGAAAGAAGAAAGAAAGAAAAAGAAAGAAAGAAAGAAAAAAGAAAGAAAAGAAAGAAAGAAAAGAAAGAAAGAAAGAAAGAAGGAAAGAAGGAAGGAAGGAAGGAAGGAAGGAAGGAAGGAAGGAAGGAAGGAAAGGAGGGAGGGAGGGAGGGAGGAAGGAAGAAAGGAAGGAAGGAAGGGAAAGAAAGAAAAAAATGAAAGAAAATCCTTCAGTGGACCAGCTGTCCCCTACATGATCAATAGTGAGGTTCAAGTCCTGGACCCAGAGACTTGGAAAATAGGTGTGTGTGTGCATCCAGAAGAGAATGGAGGTAAAGGGCCATTACCCCTGGGGAATGCTTTTTTTAATTTTCCCTCTCTCTACCTCTCTTTGTCTCTCTCTAGTAAGCAAACATGCACTAAGGCAAATTAAAGAAAAAAATCCCCCATTAAAATGTAAACTCTATGATATATATATATAAAATATCAAATCAGTAAAAATAAAATATATTATTCATTGAAAAGAAAAATTACTTTTTAATAATTTAGTATTATTTTGGGGATGAATGTTATTTATTTTATTTGGGGAGAAATAGAAAAATTGAACTTACTTATTATTGAAAAAATACAACTCAATCAAAGTAATAAAGTTAAAAATAAAATTATAAAACTAATAGAAGAAAACTAGGAGATTGAGAAAAATTCTCATAATACCAAATATGTTCAAAGAATATGCAATATTAAAAATTTATGAAGGAAAATTTGATAAATCTCCTACATGATAAAAACAGTAGATAATTCATATCCCAATTTGAAGAGAACACATGTTCTCAGTGTAGAGAAAAACAAGCTCTTTTGTCAATTTATAGTAACATTTTTATATGACAAGATATGTGCAAGAATGTTTACTGTAACATTGTTTATTAAATCAAAAAGCAGAAAAAGATCAATTGCCCAAAAACTGACCATTCATAAATACATAAATTGTAATACATCTGTATGATATATGGAAGCATGTTGAATGTTACACAATCACTAAAAAGAATGAAGTAGATGTAGATGCACTGATATGTAATGATATGGAGGGACAAGCAGATGGCAAAATGTTTAAGTCACTAGACTTCCAGGTAGTCAATGGCAGTTTGAGTCCTGGACCCAGCAGCTTAAAATTCATGCCAGGTACATGTGCATGTGTGCCCAAAATCCTGAGAGGAGAAGGGAATGCAGCATGAACATTTCCCTGGGGGTGATTTCTCACTTTCTGTCTCTCTCTATCTCTCCAGCAAGTGTATGCGCCCTATAGCAAAAATCTCCATTTAAAAAAAAAAAAAAACAGAAACAAAAACAAATACTCACACTAGGCACGTGTGCTTGTGTGCCCATTCTCCAGAGTAGAATGGAGGAGAAGGGGTTGCAGCATGACCATTCTCACAGGGGGTTGATTCCTCACTTTCTGTCTCTCTATATATATCTCTGGTGAGCGCATGTACCCTATAGCAAAAATATCTTTTGGAAAAAAAAAAAAAAGAAAGATATTGAGTTAACACTTCAGACACATGTACATGTGTGTCCAAAATTCTGAGAGAAGAATAGAGGAGAAAGGATTGCAATGTGGCCATACCCCTGGGGGCTAATTTCTTATTCTCTCTTTCTCTTTCTCTTTCCAGTGAGCACTTGTGCCCTGTAGGCAAAAATCTAAAAAAAAGAAGAAAAAAAAAGGCAGTGGGTAGCTTGGCATGTGGGAGTGCTACCAGTTTATATGAGTTTTGAAATAGTTATTGGCTAAATTTTCCTTTTTCTTGGGGAAGAATGATTATGGGAAGGGCACCTATGTGAGCTTCACATTTTCCTACTTTTTTTTTTACTATGTTCATATTTATTTTGTAAAAAAATTTCAAACTTTTAAAAGAAAGCAGTATTTTTTTTAAAGAATATTTATAGAATGGAGGGATAGACTAAACATTATTAAAATTCTGGTATAACAAGATCTTATAAAAACTTCCTTGATTCTTGAATAACTTACAGTTTTTAAGTATAATTCTTCCCATTCTACCACTTGCTAATTTGCTGTTTCCTAAGGGTTTCTAGCAGATGCTTTCTTTTCAGAAATTTCTTTTTTGCTTTCTTTATATTTGCCTTTGAATATCTTTTTGTCTCTGTAATTTGATTTACAGCCACATTAAAAATATCATTTAAAACTTTAGTGAGATTAAAAGATATGGAAAGTGAGACTACCTCACCTCATGTAGAAACAGCTTGAATTTGAGTTTTTCTTATTTTTCCAATTTAATTATTCAATGATCTCTTTATTGTTCCTAAATTGCCTGAAATTTGGAAGATGCTGTGCCAGAATCTTAATTTCCTGTAATAAATTCACCTTAGGTTTCTCCTTCTACTACAGCTAATAGGTTCTTTGTCAGACATGAGGCTTACGAAAATAACTCTGATTTCATTATTATACATTGCATTCAAAATTTGAAAAACTATATTGTAGCTCACAAAGATATAAAATTAAGTGTAAATAAGAAATTGTAAAATAAAGAAGATTAAGTTTTCAAATGAGAAAAAACTATTTTAAGCAAAATTTGAACCAAATAACTTCTTTAAATTTTCTTTACCCTATAAAATTTGTGGTCAAGGTAGGACAGTGGTAATGCAACTGGACCCAAATGGGAAAGGTTCTGGGTTCACCTTTCAGAACCTCCCTCAACATACTGTGGGCACACAAGTGCCTGTGATATGGGTCGGCTGAGACTGGGAATGGATCTCAGCATGAGGACCCTATTGAGGGTACATGCCTCTCTCTTTTTCTCTGTCCCTGTTTCACATGAAGGAATTTATAACTGCTAAAAAAAAAAAAAAAATCTGTGGTCATGGACCAGCAAGTGGACTCCCACATGGCCATTCGCAGTTCAAGGGCTGGACCTGGCAGCTCTGGTGAGTGCACATGTCCTATAGTAAATTTAAAAATGATAATAATAAATTAAATAAATAATTCTCTAAAAACATTTATAGTCAAAAGTAATTTTTCTCCTTTGTTGTAAACTAAGACTTTTCCTTTAACATATTTGATTTATAGAATCTTCAGAAAATCTTTTTATTATTCAAATTGATAGACATTTATTGGTTGAATACCTATTCAAGGAATGAGCAAAGACTGTGAAAGGATCCCAGAGGATGATTGGAATATATTTTTCTTCCTATAACTTTTAAGATTTGAGGTTAAAAATTCAAGTGATCAGGACCAGCAGTTAGTGTAATGGCTATATCACTAGACTCCCATGTAGTTGACTGCAGTTTGAGTCCCGGATCCAGTAGCTTAAACTTATGCAGGGCTTGTGTGTGTGCGTGCCCAAAATCTCGAGAGGAGAAAGGAGGAGAAGGGATTATGGAGTGGCCATCACCCCTGGAGGGTGATTTCTCGCGTTCTGTCTCTCTATCTCTGTCTTTCTGGCAAGTGCATGTGCCCTATGGCAAAAACCTCTCAAAAAAAAAAAAATTCAAGTTATCAAGTTACGAAAAAATCAAGGTAGGATTATTACTAGCACTGATAAATGAATAAAAAAGTACAATAATCAAAAAAACTAAAACTTACTGAGTTTTTATTACCTCCTAGGCATTGCTTTATAGTCTCTACTTGCATTATGTTGTCATGAATCCAAATACATATCTAACAGGAAAAACTGTTCTCAGGAATATTACATATCAGCCACTTCATAATCTTCTGGTAGATATCATACATTTCTATGGCTTTAATATTTTTACAGGTAAAACATATAGTTATGGAGATCTAAATAGCTTGCCCCAAATTATCCCACTACGTGGCTAAATTTGGATTGGAATCCATGGCTTGTCTCTGAGGCTCACATGATAAACAGTGCTCCGAGCATTTCCAAACAATTGCTAGTCTGTACTGCTATTTACCATGAAACAGACACTATCTACTAAGCACTTTAATGTATTATTTTATTTAATCCTAAAAGTGACCCTATGAAGTTAAAATAATTTTACAGATGAAGAAAATAAGATGCACGAGGAGAACATAATTGGGATGAGGCTATTAAGGAAGTTCCAGAGGTGGCATGTGAAAAATTGACATAGAACTTGGGCAAAATTTGGCAGATGGGCATAGAAAAAAACAATAAGGGTCTTAGAGGAAAGACAGAGGAGGGCTTTCCAGTAAGAAAAAACAAAGGAGGGTTGGCTCCATGGTCTGGTAGTTAAGGCAAGCTGACCATGCAGTTCAAATCCTGGACCCAGTAGCTTTAAAAGCACACTGGGTGAGTGTGTGTACATGCTCAAAATCCCAAAAGGAAGAAGAGAGAAGGGATTGCAGCATGATCATTCCCTGTGGGGAGGAAGGTTTTCTCTTCTCCCTCTCTGTCAGTCTCTTCTCTGGACAGTGCACATACTCTCTGGCAAAAATAAGTAAGTAAATAAATAAATAAATAAAAACTTAAGAAGAGAGAAACCAACAGAGCTAACTAACCATGACTATATACATATATATATATATATATATACACACACACACACACACACACACACACACACATATATATATATATGCACACATATATATATATATATATATGAGAAGATTTATAGAATATTAATGACAATATACAGTCTGGGATCTCAAGATTGGTAGAGATTTGTGTAGTTAATCAATTCATGTGTTTCAGAAGAACTCTTCCTGAAAATGCCAAACATTCTGGTAAATAGCATGCATTGACACCTGTTTGGTTGTTCTTTTATGATTTCATTTCCTCTTATTTTTCCGAGCTTCAGCAGGCTTTTGCATTTGCCTTCTAGATGATTACAGCAAGCAACTGACCCATGGCTTTCCTAAAGCAAATACAATTATCTTCATCTAAAGCGTATTTTTCATCTTGATAAAGAAAGAGGTCATAATCATCTACTTATCGAAACTAGAAGAATTAGTTTTTTTTTATTCTACAGTGATTCTCTTCCTTAATGCCTATTTTATTTATGAAATTCTGTTAATCTACTATATCTGTCATGAATCCATCTGCTCCCCTCCATATCTTCTGCCACTGCTTTAGTGTAAACTGCATCCTTGTCCTCTGCTCTGGGACCAGAGAACAGCCCCTTTCCTATTGAGCTTCTACTCCTTCACATACCAGTTCACATTTCATTTTTCTTGACATGATTTTACTTATCTTCCCAGGTGCAGTCAGTCGCTTTTTTCTCTGTGCTCTTGTAACCCTTATGTTTTGAATATGTGTTTATGTACGTATCTATCTGTTCCTCCATGTGGTGTGCTCCTCGGAAAGAGAAGCAATGCATTATTCATATTTCTGATAACACAGCCACTGTGTTCAGCACATGGCAAGGACCAAAAATATTGAATGAATAAATCAAGGATCAAAATAGAAGAGAAAGACATTAGTTGGTTCTGAGTACAGTTGTAGAATCAGGAAGAGGATCCATCAGCAAATCTTGTTGGTTCAACCATGAAAATGAATTCAGAATGCAACCATTTCTCAATGTCACCATTTAGTCACTGTCATTTCTTGACTGATGCATAAACAGCTTCCCAATTCCTTCATGGTTTCTCAACTTTCCCCCCGATGTTGGCCCTGACTAGATGTGCTCTTGTTATCCACATGGTTTGTTTCCTTTCACTACCTTCAGATCATGGCTAAACGTCACCTCTCCTGTTTCTTATTTATATTTATACTTACAACACTAAATATTTATCAATATAATATCTAAATATATAGTTAATGATACATTTATATATAATATTAAATGATTGTTGATAAAAGGTTAAATGTTGATTTGTAATCTAAGTCAGAATTCAGTTTCTTATCTATAGCTCTGCTAGAATATACCAGGGGAAAAGAGTTTTTACTCTTTTGTGTAGGCCTGATACTGCCTGCTAGATAATATATATCATATAATATTTAATACTCACTGAATACTTGTTCTGAATCTGCTATTGCATCTGTTTTTGTTTTTCTTAGCCCTTTCCTGTCTAGAAAATCACCCTCC
>NW_006159898.1:718656-763656 GCF_000334495.1 Tupaia belangeri chinensis | reverse complement strand
ATATTAAACAGAAAGTGACCTCATTTTGTATTTCAAGTGATAAAGCAAGACATATAAAGAACAAAAATAAGTAAAGACAATAGAGAAATGGATGGAGAGAAAATACTTAATAAAGACAATGCAGGAACTAATGAATTAAACAGTCAACATGCAAACAAATAACTGGGATATAAGTGGTGTTTCTGTGGAGGAGAACAATAAAATAGAAGAGTCACTAGTTTAACTGAACAAGGAAAAATATGAAGATTCATAAAAGCACAATATAAGCTATTAAAAAAAGAAAACTATGTGATTAAAAATAATTAAAAATGGAGAATTCTTTACATAAGAAACGTAGCACAAATTTCTAAATTCAATAGAAATTGCATTTGAAATCAACCTCACTAAGAATTCCTCATATTTCTTGAGCACATTTTTTCTAAAATATGGACTTTGTGATGCACATGTATTAATTCATAATTTACTTATTTTTGTAAACCACAATTTTTTTTTTTTTGAGAGGTTTTTGCTACAGGGCGCGTGTGCTCGTTGGAAAGACAGAGAAAGACAGAGAGATAGAAAGCGAGAAATCACCTCCCAGGAGGGATGGCCACGCTGCAATCCCTTTTCCTCCATTCTCCTCTTGGGATCTTGGGCACGCACACATACGCACCTGGTGTGAGTTTTAAGCCACCGGGTCCGGGACGCGAACTGCGGTTGACTACGTGGGAGTCCAGCGACATAGCCATTATGCTAACTGATGGTCCCAAAACAATTAAACACTTATTTCTGAAAAAACTTACTTGAAAACTATTTATATGTTGCTGAAAATAGGTGTACACATATAAGTACTTTTATTTAATGTATATTTTCACATTATGCTGACACACACTGGGAGAAAGTTGATGCAACAATAATAAATTCAGGTGACACATGAGTTCCAGGACTACTACACTTATTTTAATTTATTTTTTCTGAAAATGCTAGTACTGCTACTGGATGCAATTGTTAAATGCTAGAAAGTTGTCTTATGTGTTTATGAAGGATATCTGGAATAACTGAATCATATGCTATAAACTGCAGTAGAGTTCAGTAGAGTGCCTGGGTATAAAATTACTGAATAAAGTTCAATGAATTTTTCATATGCCCTCAATAATGGCAAAATATGATATAAAAATTACAAAGTACAATAATGACAGCAAATACCACACCAAAGAACATCTATAACAAAATTTGAAGAATTCATTCAAATAAATCTAAGCTTAACTGAACTATATTAAAAGGACTTAAAGAAATGGAGTACCATTCCCTGTCTTCATGAAACAAGAATCTCTTTGCTGTAATTTAGTCCTTGGGTCATCTGGGGATGGAGGAGAACACGTGTAGAGGCATAGCAGTGGGTAGAAGATTTGGACCAAAGGTTCTAAGCAACGTTTGCAGTTATAGTCATGAAAATACTTTAAAAAGAAGACCAATGATATAGAATTTGCATTAGAAGATAAATTATTAAAATTAAAATATTGAAGTATTTATTATAAGAATTAACCCCAAATTAATGATCAGAATAAATATTAGAGACCCAGTCTGGTGACATGGTCAGCATGAGCTGCATTGCTAGAAGCCGTATGATTGGTTACAGGTTGGTATCATCTGGTCCACTTAAAAACACACAGGGTGGATATTTGTGTGCCAATGTCCTGATGAGCTGGAGGGCGGGGAGGAGGATTACCGTGTGATGAGACACTGTCGAGGGTTCCTGTCACTCTGTCTTCCTCCTCTTTCCCACCTCACATGCACCCTCTATCGTGAATTAGATAAACTTGCAAAGCAATAGATATGAACACCAGAAAAGTACATATACTATTTTGCACAGGATAGAAAGAAGTCACAATTCAAATCAGTGAGGAAGAACTGAATTCTTTAGTAGAGTGGATAAAACAGTCAGAAATTTTAACTAAAAGCTTATTTTTTAACTCCTTTTTAGGAAAAATTAATTCCATATAAATGAATATCCAAATATGCAAAATTAATTGAGGAAAGTCTGGATGGGGGATTTAAATAATACTTGAGATGGAAGAGGCCTTTCTAGATAAGACAAGAAAAGGAAAATTTATTATCTGACTATTATGGTCAATATTAGGAC
Source organism: Tupaia belangeri chinensis (assembly GCF_000334495.1). Classification (NCBI taxonomy): domain Eukaryota; kingdom Metazoa; phylum Chordata; class Mammalia; order Scandentia; family Tupaiidae; genus Tupaia; species Tupaia belangeri. The sequence continues at coordinate 761,534 of NW_006159898.1, read as the reverse complement.
AAAAGAGAGCTTGAATATTGAATCTGTAAGGTGGAAAAATTGTAATGCATATGAAAACCCAGATTTCCTAGAATACTGAAAGCTCTATGCTAGAGATAAAAGAATGTAAGCTATGGGACCAGCAGTTAGCATAATGGTTATGTCTCTGGACTCCCATCTAGTCGACTGCGGTTCGAGTCCAGGACCTGGTGGCTTAAATTCACACCAGGCACATGTGTGTATGTGCCCAAGATCCTGAAAGGAGAAAGAAGAAGGGATTGTGGCATGGTCATCCCCTCTGGGGGTGATTTCTCTCTTCTGTCTCTCTGTCTCTCTTTGTCTGTTTGGCAAGTGCACGCGCCCTCTAGCAAAAATCTCTCCAAAAAAAAAAAAAAAGAATGTAAGCTACATTGCACACAGAGAAGGTTTCGGTTTTGGTGATACATGGGCTAAAATAGGGCATGATTGTAGTAGATAGCTGAGGTTGCATGAAGGAAATACCAAATAAGTAGAAACAAATATTCTTAATTTCCTTGTAATATATATAGTCTCATTATTTGTATTTAAATATTTAATACACTTTATGTACTTGTGAATTGCATGTAATCGCAGCTGGGATTTCGCTTTCTTCTGGAGCCCTTCAAGAAACCAGTGAGTGGATCACTGGGCAAACCACTAATAGTAGTCATAGGACCACATTCTGTGACCCACTGATGTGAGTGGTCATTGTCACTGAAAGCTCTCACAGAGAGGATATGAGACAGGCACTCCTCACTAAAGGAGAGAGTTGTGTTCCTAAATCTAGGTTGTTATGCATACTGGCTGATAGGCAAGATGCTTAAAGGTGATGTGTTTTGGTGTGTCCTGCCACCACAGGGTACATATTTTTCTTTTCATTTTATTTTTTTATTTTAAATTTATTTATTTTACATTTATTCAGTGTATATCATTGCAGCATACAAAATGAGTTTTCCCCTTCAGAAAACACTGTATATTGGCTCAATCAGAGATTTTACCATACATGCTATCTTCAACAAATGATTTTCCCCATTTCTTGTTTCTCATATATTTTACTTCTCTTTTTTTGTAACCACTTGATTCCCTCCCTTTCACCCTCTGCTATGTCCCACCCTTCTCCCACATTGTCTCTGGTATCCACAGTTGCTTTCTTTTTTTTTCCCCACCACATTTTATTGATTCACAAAAGATCTTAATTAAACTAAATATTTTCAATAGTAAGTATAGTTGATATAAACGTACCTATGAATGTGTCTAACTTTAGGCATAAAACTCAGTGAGTAGAATGAAGATACTATAAAGTAGGACCTAGCTGGGGCTATATAGCTTACTATGGTCATTACGTAGGTATGTTTATGTATTTTTTTTGTTTGTTTTGAAGTATTTTTTTTAATTTCAAGAAAAGCAGTTTTAGCTTTAATAAATCAAGATAAAAAATGTTAAGAAAAATTTGCTTCAGACTTAAAACCAGGTAAAAGGTTAGGATTCTGTTCAAATAGTAGGTGGATAGAAAAATTTCAAAAGACAGATATGGACAAAGTTAAAATATAGTAACAAGTGCACTGTAATTTTTTTCTGAAACATTTTTTTTCTCTTTCCATTCTCCCTTTTACTAAAGAGAGGCATAAACTAACTTATTTGCATATTTTTCAATAGATATTATGTGACACAACACTAGATTAATGTAATTATATCCAGACAAAATGGATACATTAGATAAGCTCCAGAAAGCAACGAGAAACACCATAGCACAATAATATAAATCCAGAGTAATTGTTTTCATTTATTCTGAATACTGGTTTGGGTACACAACAAATGAAAATTTATAAATGAAATATGTAGCCTTGCGTGAATGTGAACACTTCATGTAGTGAACGCTAACCAGCTGCAGGAAGGAGACAAAAGACTGAGAAAGGGGGGTTCCAGATGTTCACACAGACTGAGTAAGGGGGTTCTTGGGGCTGTAGAACTGGTGGTGTCCCTGCAGTGACTAAACAGGCTGTCAAAGGGGGACTGGCTGTGTAGTTCCAGAACATGGCATAGCCTGACTCTTACAAAGCGGACGTGAAAGCTGTGTATTCCGTGGCACCCATATTTGGGTGGGTTAATGTCAAATCTGTCTGGGTTCAAAGTGATATTTTTGTGAAACAAATGCTCTATGAAAAGTCAAAAGTGGCATTAATCGTATGGATAGTATAAGAAATACAATCTTAGGAAAGGGAAAACAATGAGTATTGGAAAACCTTTTCATTTTCTTGATGATTTGATATCCCAAGATTTAAACGCCCCCAAAGAGTTATCATTACAGTAGACAGAAATTGTGTAGAAGAGAGATCATTACAGTAGACACAAATTACTCCAGAGTTCCTTTTTTCTATTCAAGAAGATTTCTGAGAGTCTATGGATTTTTGTATACAATGTGTAAAATATAAACAATGTAACTTCTTGGGAGGTCAAAATAATTGATGCTGAACCATATTACTGCAATTATTGCCAATATATTATAATGCTTACATTGTGTCTCTTATTACATGATTGAAACCAGGCTAAATTTAGGTACATTCCAGTATCTATGGTGATGGGTCATGGGTGATAGAAAAATGGATACACTTAATAGTGTAAACCAGACTGCATGTGTTTTGGGGAGGAGGGTTGGGGGATGGAGAATCAGGGCTCAAATAATATCCTACCTCTCAAGGACTAATCATTTACCTCAGTACTTAGCAAAATATTCGGACTTAATTCACACTATTTAAGGTTTGTTTCCCAATTCAGAGCACATTTAAATATGCCATCATGAAAACGTTTCAGCCTATTATCCTGCTGGGCAAAAAAATTTAGGACATTGTTAACAATAACATAATGTACTCTCCTTGCCCAGGGTGGTTTTGAGATGCTTAGTTGCTGCCATAATTTCTGTATCTCTAGAAAGTACTATTTTCACAGAATGTACAATAGACAAATACATTATTTTTGCTTTTAGTTTGAATCTATTTTGAGATTATTCACACGTGGTATTCTTAAGAGGTATATTGCAAATATTTTAATCAGTTAACTTCCCCTAGAAAGCGACTTATTAATAAGGCACTTTTTATAATTGTTTCTAGATTTGATCAAGCCTAGCCACAAAACCGAGATATATAACTACAAAAATATATTTTAATAAGAAACTAAATACTTTCCCACGAAAATTGCAAAAGTGAATACAAAATGAATTAAAGTCACAAAATATTTTATTCTCACAAGTGTATTTTAACTTTTGCAGCTCCCATTTGAAAATGCTACTGCATTATATATTTTCACATTTTCTTCTTTTTGATCAAAAGTAACACTTGAATTTTTTTCAGAGTTTATTTTCAAATGATCATAGAAGTTTGGACAAGGTTAAGATTAGCATGTTAGTTAAATTGGCTCACTTCTGGATTAGTTATTTACTGCATCCCAACAGTCTGGGACTGCATGAGATTCAATTTAGCAAAATTATGATTTATGGCATAGCATTAATCCTTAAGTTTTACTTAAACAGTTGAAAATGCAAATGTTAGCTTTTTAAATAGCGAGTGTTTACTGTAAATGTGTCTAGTATTTTTCTGGATCAAAGATCGTAAACTTCTTTGAAAAGCAGTATCATACGCTAATATATAATTCATGAAACAACATATTCTGTGTAGTAAAATTAACTGCATTCATATGAGAATTCATTTTAGTCATATGTGAATTGTCTTTCATAGTAACAGACTTGAGGGCATTTATGCACTGAAAAAAAAAACAACACTTAAGTATTTGTAGTATTTTCAGAAATGTTCAGTATCACCAAATATAGAGCCAAAGAAAAAATCTTATTAGATATGCATTAGAAGAATAGTTGGCTTCTGTTTTGCACATTGAAGAGTAAGTTTTATTGATAAGTTCGAAAAAGAAAATATGTAATTGTGCTTAAACTGCAGAAAAACTTTCAGAATATTTATAAATATCTCTATAGGTTCTGCCATAGGTTTTCCTAAAGTAAAATTTTGACATTATCCTGGGTATAACACTTTCCACTTCTGACCCGCCAACCATTTTACTTCATGTTGTTGGTCAATCGACTATGTTAGAAGAAGTCATTTTTTAATCTGAAGTGAAGAGAGGAAAAAACACGATTAAAAGCTGAGTATGTTTGCTTTTTAAATTTTGAAATAATTTTGGACTTAGAAAGGAAGTTGCAAAGAATACACAAAGTTCTCAGATAGTCTTCACCTGTGTTCTCTAAATGTTAACATTGTATAACTTAGGCACAAAATTAGGAAGTTAATATTGATGCATATTCTTAACTAACAAAGAGGTCATATTAAATTTTAAAAATCATCCCAATCTTTTTTTTCTTTTTGGTCTGTGATCTAAACAGGATTCTACCTTGTTATTATTTATTATGCCTTGATTGGGACAGATCCTTAATCATTCTTTAACTTTCACGACCTTGATAGTTTTAAAGCACACTGACCAATTACTTTGTAGAGTATCTCTTAATTTGGATTTGTCTTTTATTTTATCATTGTTAGAAGAGGGTTATAATTGTTGACAAGACTACCATAAAGAGACATTGCATGCTTTTCAGTGTATCAGATCAGGATATACATGGCATCAATTTGTCGGGACCAGCAGTTGGCATAATGGCTATGTCACTGGACTCCCATGTAGTCGAATGCGGTTTGAGTCCCGGACCTGGTGGCTTAAACTCATGCCAGGTGTGTGTGCGTGCGTGCCCAAGATCCCAAGAGGAGAATGGAGGAGAAGGGATTGCGGCATGGCCATCCACCTGGCAGGTGATTTCTCACTTTCTGTCTCTCTGTCTCTCTCTCTCTCCATCTTTCTGGTGAGCGCATGCACTCTATAGCAAAAAACCTCTCAAAAAAATAAAATGATATGTCATTGCTAGTGATGTTAGCATCAGTCACTTGTTTAAAGTTGTGCCTTCCAGACTTCTCCGAGGTAATGCTATTTTCCCTTCTTCTCTGTAATTAGTGTCTTTTGGGGAGATGCTTTGTGGATATGTATAGTTTTCCCACTAATTTAGCATCCATTGATCATTCTTGCTTGCACTAATTATTACTACTACAGTGTTTGCCTTGAGGTGGTTTTTCTATTTCCATCATTCCTTTTGTATTTACTAACTAGAATTCTGGAAAACTGGACTTCTGCTTAAAGAAAGAGCAATTTTTTTCTCTCCTAATTATTTATTGACTTAATTAGCTATTGATATCAGCATACACTCATAGGTATTTATTTTATTCTATGGGTTACAATGCATTGTTATCACTAATTTTCGCTCAAGTTCTCTAGATTTTGCTGTTGGGATATCTTTTTAATTGACTCATGTCATATCATTCTGCCTCAATCTTTTTCTTTTCTTCTTTTTTTTTGTTATTTCCTGTTTTCTGTCATCTCAAGATGTTCTGGTTGCATCTTACATTTTCTCTACCTAGGCATGCAATAGCCATTTCTCCAAAGTTCTTAGTTGTCATCATGAGCTAAGTATATTCCTACCACTGGAGTTTCATTGGCTCTAGGCCCACTCATGAGAGAGAGTCTGGAAATATATGCATGTATATTTATGTACATACACTGCTACATCTTATTAAAATTCACAGAAAATAACTTCAGAATTACTAACCCATAGCTAGAAAAACAAATTCAGCAGATGGAGTATGAGATTTGTGTACAGTTTAGTTTGTCTCTATTCTTATAGTATGTAGTCAAAATATTCTCCAAAGTTACTTAGTTTAGTTATCTTCTTCCCCATCTCAGCCTGAGTGGTTATGGTATTCTTTCACTGTATATCTAGGCAGGTTTATTTGTTATAAAAATTGCATTTTGTGTTCCTCCATCATACTTTATGATTTTCATTAATTATTTAATTTTTGGGAATTGTGAAAAATTATAGCGGTTGGTTCAAAGAGTACAAACTATATAAAAGCTCATACTCAGAGACTCATGACCTTCCTTTCTTCAATCTCATTTGCATTATGCCATTCTTTCTACCAATTTCTACTTATCTACTAGAGATAGCAAATATCTTTAGGATATGAGTTACTCATCTTATATTTCTTAGTGCACATTGGAATTATCTAATGTACACCACCACCACCCCTTTTTTGAGAGGTTTTTGCCTGAGGGCATATGTGCTTGCTGAAGAGAATCAGAGACAATGAGAGGGAAAGTAAGAAATCACACCCCTGGGAGACCAGCAATTAGTGTAACGGCTATGTCGCTGGACTCCCATGTAGTCAACCGTGGTTCAAGTCCCGGACCCGGTGGCTTAAACTCACGCCGGGCGTGTGTGCGTGCGTGCCCAAGATCCCGAGAGGAGAATGGAGGAGAAGGGATTGCGGTGTGGACATCCCCCTGTGGGGGGATTTCTTGCTTTCTGTCTCTTTCAGTCTGTCTGGTGAGCGCACACACCCTATAGCAAAAACCTCTCCAAAAAAAAACACCCCCATTACAAAAAACCCCTCCCAAAAAAAAAAAAAAAAAAAGAAAGAAAGAAAGAAATCACACCCCTGGGGGAATGGCCATGCTGCAGTCTTCTCCTCCAATCTCCTCCCAAGATCTTGGTCACACACATGCACCCAGTGTGAGATTCAAGCCACTGGGTCCAGAACTTGGATTATGGTCAGCCATGTGGGAGTCCAATGATATAAACCCCTATGCCATCTGCTGGCCTCATATCCATTCCCCTTTTAATTTGCATGGATGGTATGGTACGATAGATCCTCATTTGAACATTGCTTCTTTTACACTGAGCAATATGTCCTGGAAATCACATAGTCTACGTGCCTATTACCATGGCAGTACCACACTACTTCAATTAGAAAAACTTTAAGATGTATTTTGTTATTCAGTAAATTAGTCTTGCCTCTTAGTATTTTTTTCAGTGCTTTCCTAAATCTTGTTACTTTTTAAAAATTCAGTTATTTATCCTGAGAGAGAGAGTAAACGAGAGAGAGAGAATGAAATATGGTCTCATTGAGGATACAAAACATGTTACAAGAATGGAATTGCTATATCATATAGTAGTTTTATTTGCAGGTCTTTGAGGAATCTCCACAGGGGCTGAACCAATTTACATTCTCACCAGCAGTGGAGGGGAGTTCCTCTTTTACCACATCCCAGCCAGCACTTATCATTTTTTGTTTATTTACTCTTTACCATTCTGACTGGGGTTAGGTGGTATCTCTTTGAGGTTTTGATCTGCATCTCCTTTATGATAAGGCACGTTGAGCATTTTTTCATATGCTTTTTGGCTATTCATTTCTCTTCCTTAGAGCGTTGTTTGTTCAGCTCATTTTCCTACCTTTTAATTAGGTTAATCATTATTTGGGGGGGGGGTGATAAGCCTGAGTTTCCTGTGTATTATGGTTATCAGTCCCTTATCTGAGGCATAGTTTACAAAAATATTCTCTCTTTACAAGGGTTGTTGATTCATACTAATCACTATGTCTTTTGCTGTTCAGAAACTTCATAATCTGCTAGAATCCCACTTGTCTATTTTTGGGATTATTTCCTGTGCCTAGATGGTCTTAAGAAGTCTTTTCTTACCCCAATGTCTCTCAGAGTTTCCTCAGTGTTTTCCACCAGTAGTTTTATAGTTTGTAGTGTTAGGTTGTTAGGTGTTTGAGTTGATTTTTGTTAATAGTGAGAGATAGAGGTTCAGATTCATCTTTCTGAAGGTGGAGACCCAGTTTTTCCAACACAATTTGCTAAAGAGGTTTTCCTTTTCCCAGTGGACTTACTGGTACCCTTGCTCAAAAATCAGTCAGTTGTATGTTTTGGGGGTTATTTCTGTGATCTCTATTCTGTTCCATTGGTTCACATGTCTGTTTTTATGCCAATACCATGCTGTTTTGATTATTACAGCTTTGAAATATATTTGGGGATCAGAGGGTGAGGTGGCACCCACTCCACTGTTCGTGTGCAGGATGGTGTTAGCAATATGGGGTCTTTTATGAGTCCAGACAAATTCTATGATTGTCTTTTCTAGATTTATGAAGAATGTTTCTTGTAATTTAGTAAGGATTACATTAAATATGTAGATTATTTGGGTAAAATTGCCATTTTGATTATGTTAATTTTCCAATCCAGGAAGATGGGATGTCTTCCCACTTTTTTTTGTGTCAATTTCAGTATCTTTTTCAAGATTTCATAGTTTTCCTTCTAGAGATCTTTGACTTCTTGGTTAGATTTAATCCTAGGTATCTTAAATTGTTTGTGGCTAAATGGAATTACTTTCTTCAGTTCTCCCTCTGTCTGATTTTTGTTTGCATAGAGAAATGCTATAGAATTTTGTACATTGATTTTGTATCTGCCACTTTACTATATTCATTTATTAGTTTAAGAAATTTTGGGGGATACATCTGGGTCTTCTATGTATACAATTATGTCATCTACAAATAGAGATAATTTCACCTCTTCTTTTCCTATTTGCATCCCGGGAATAAAGCCTGCCTGGTCATGATTAATAATCTCTTTTTATATGTTTGATACAATTTGCTAGTATCTTGTTGAGAATTTTTGCATCTCTATTCATCAGAGATATTTGTCTATAGTTTTCTTGTTGTGACCTTACCTGCTTTGGGAATGAAGGGGATGGAGGCCTCATAAAATGAACTTGGGAGGGTTTCTTTCTTTTGGATATCTCAAAATAAAATTTGAGTAGGATGGGTGTTAACTCTTCTTTAAAAGTTCTGTAGAATTCAGAAGTAAAGTCATCAGAACCTGCGCCTTTCTTTGTTGAGAGGTTATTTACTATTGATTGAATCTCATTGCTTGTTACGGGTCTATTCAAGCTATCAATGTCCTCCTCAGTCAATCTTGGGAGACCATATGTGTCCAGGAATTTGCTCATCTCATCCAGGTTTTCCTGTTTGTTGGCATATAGTAGCTCATAGTATCCTCTAATGATGCTTCGTATTTATATTATGTCTGTTGTAATATTGCCTGTTTCATTGTGAATTTGGTTTATCTGATTTCTTTCTCTTCTTTTTAATTAGTCTAGCCAATGGTGTGTCAATCTTATTTATCTTTTCAAAGAACCAGCGTTTGGTTTCATTTATTTCTGCATAGTTTGTTTATTTTCTACTTATTTCTACTCAAATCTCATTATTTCTTTCTTTTGGAATTTTCGAGATTTTTGTTTGTTTGTTTGTTTCTTCAGTTCCCTGAGGCAGGATGTTATAGCATCCATTTGGTACCTTTCCATCCTTTTCTGATGCACACTAATGGCTATAAACTTCCCTCCTATGACTGCTTTATATTTATAAATCAAGGAAGAAAAGACTTCTTTATGGTTTTGAGACATTCTATACAAGAATATGAGATACCTTTCCATTTGTTTAAACCTACTTTTATGACTTTCAGAAGTGTTTCAGTTTTCATTCCAGAGATTTCACGTACTTCTGTTAAGTTTATGTCTAAAGAGTTAAGTTTTTTGTTGCTATTTTCAGAGGAGTTGACGCTACTTCTGTACATGTCCTCTGATTACTTCTTGATTGTATATAAAGGCTATTATTTTCTCTATGTTAATTTTATACTCAGTTGCTTACTAAATTAGTTTATTGTTTAGGTATTATCACTGATTCCTTTAAGCTTTGAGCTATATTACCATACATTACCATATCATCAGCGAATAGAGATGGCTTTATTTCATTGCTAATTAATATGCCTCTGAGTTCTTCTGACTAATTGCATTAGCAAATGATCTACTGAATAGTAGTACAATAGTGAACATGACTGTTATATATGTGTGTATTTATTTTCATCTCTAGAAAATATGCCCTGATTTCTATTTATTGAATGTTTTTATCATAAATTATTATTGCATTTAGTCAAAGATTATTTCAGCATGTAAAAGATAATCATACAGCATTTTTCCTATAGAACAATTTATATTAGATATGCTATTAGTATTTTCTACCATTGAATCATCATGTACTCTAAATAAATACCATTTAGTCATGATGTACTTTATAAACATATATATGCAGATTTTATATCCTGAAACTTCATTGAATTCACTTAGAATATCTAAAAGATTTTTGGTGAGTCTTTGGGGATTTTTGCATACAAAATTATGTTGTTACCAAATAGAGATCATTTTACTTCAGCCTTCCTATTTGGTAATATTTTATTTATTTATTTTTTCTGGTCTAATTGCTCTTGATGGTTCTTTGTAGTATGTTGAATAAAGTGGATATCTTTGCCTTGTATAAGATTTTGGAGGAAAAACACTCAATTACACTGATTATTTAAGTGAGATGTGAGTTTTTTCACATAGCCTTTATTATGTGGAAAGTTTTCCTTCTATTCCTAAGCTTTTGAGATTTTATCAAGGAAGGATGAACACTGCTGAGTGCTTTTTCTGTGCCTATTGATATGGTAATGTGTTATTTTTTGTCTTTTAGTCTGTTAATGAGATGCCCACATATATTGATTTGTAGATGTTAAATAAGCCTTGTATACCAAAAATAAATCCCACTCAATCATGATGTAATCTTTCTTATGTTTTGCTGAATTTGCTTTGATCATATTTTATTGAGGATTTTTGTGTCAATGTTCATCACAGTATTAACCTGTAGATTTAGTTTTTTGTGTCCTTTGTCTTAACTAGGTGTCCGAGAGATGCAAGCCTTGTGAAATATGTTAGGAAATACTTCCTTTGGTTCTATTTTTGGGAAGAATTTAAGAAGTATTAGTATTAATTCCTTGGAAGCTTGATAGAATTTAGCTGTAAAGACATCTGATCCAGAGCTTTACTTTGCTGCGAAGTTTTAAATTACTACTCGATTTTTTTCATATGTTACTGGTCTATACAGGCTTCCTATTTATTCCTGATTGAACCTTGGTACATTGTATTTTTCTAGGAATTTATCCATTTTTTCTAGGTTATAAAATATATTGGCATATCAATATTCATCATAGTCCCTTATGATCCTTCTTACTTCTGAGATATCTGTTGTTATGTCTCTACTTTCATTTCTGATTTTATATATTTGGGTCGTCTCTCTTTTTCTCAGTCTAACTAAGAATTTGTTGATTTTGTTTATTTTCTAAAAAAATACTAACTCTTCACATTATTAATTTTTTCTGTTTATTTTTTTTTAATTTACCAGAGTACACATGAACTCATCTTATAGATTCTTATAGATGGATCAATAGAGAGAGAGGAAGGAGAGGAAGGAAGCATCCTCCAGTGGGCCATGGTCACACTACAATTCTCTCTTCTCTACTTTTAATCCCATTTTATTGGGATGTGGGGCTTATACCCACACTGTCCCGGTGTGTTTTTCAAGTCACCAATGCTAGGATGCAAATCTCATGGCTAGCCATGTGGAATCTGACTCCCTTAACCCCCTGGTCACAGGACTGGCCCACTTTTTTTTCTATTCTGTTTGATTTATTTCTGTTTTTTGAGAAATTTTTGCTATAGGGCTCATGCTCTTGCCAAAGAAACAGAGAGAGATAAAGGGAAGGATCACTTCCCAGGGAGTATGGCCATGCTGCAAATCCTTCTCCTTCACTCTCCTCTTGGGATTCTGGGCACACACACATGTGACCAGCATGAGTTTCAAGTCACTAGGTTTGGGATTTGAACCATGGTCCATCACGTAGGAGTTCAGCACTTTAACCACTGTGATACCTGCTAGCCTCATCTGTTTTAATATGTATTATTCCCTTCTTTCTACTTACTCTGGGTTTAGTGTTTTTCTTTTTGCAATCTCCTGATGGATAATGTAGGCTAGTTGTTTAAGATCTTACTTTTTTTTATACGAGGTATTTATTGCTATAAACTTCCTCCTTATAATTGTTTCCCTGCCTTCTATAGATTCTGGTACATTGCATTTTCACTATCATTTGTCTCAAGGTATTTTTTAATGTCTTTTTTATTTCTTCTTCAACACATTGATTGTTCAGAAGTATATTGTTAAATTTTCTTATTTTTTTAATTTTACAGTATTTTTCTATTATGATTTCTTGTGGTCAAAAGCAATACTTAATGTGATTTTGATCTTAAATTTGTAAAGACATGTTTTGCGGTCTTTCCTGAAGAATGTTCCATGTGCACTACAGAAGAATGTATATTCTGTAGCTGTTAGATGGAAAATTCGGTGTGTATCTATTAGGTCCATTTTTTTATAGTATAGTTCAATTCCAATATTTCCATATTAATTTTTTTGGTTGATATTTCCATTGTTGAAACTGTGGCACTGAGGTCAACATTATAAGTTTTGACACATATATAACCTATTTTTATTGTATTGTATCTATTTCTTTTTTAATATTTGTTAATATTTGCTTCATCTTTTTAGGTGCTCTGATTTTGGGTGCATGTACATAATAGTATTTGCATATCCTCTTGATGAATCAAGTTTTATTTTATTTTATTTTTTTCCTGTAGGGTGTGTGTGTTTGCCAGAGAGCCAGAAAATGAGAAATTTCCCTTCAAGAGGGATGGCCATGTTGCTATCCCTTGTCTTCCATTCTCCTCTCAGGATCTTCAGCACGCACATGCACATGAGCTTAAATCACCAGGTCTGGGATTTGAGCCATGGTCGACTGCACGGGAGTCTAGTAATGTAACCATTAAGCCACCTGCTGGTCCTGATGAGTTCAGTTTTTTATCATTAAATAAAAATTGTCTTTATTTCTCATGGCAATTTGTGAATTGAAATATATTTTATGTGGTATAAACACAGAGACCCCCTGCCCTCTTTTAGAAGCTGCCAGTTTTTCATTCCTTCACTTTCGGCCTCTGTGCCTTCTTAGGGCTACTTTGTTCCTTCTTTTACTCTTATCTTTGAGATTTGGTGATTTTCTGGAGTGTAAAGGTTGATTCCTTCCTTTTTATTATTTGTGTAACTGTTACAGATTTTGTTTGTTTTTTTTAGATTTTTGCTATAAGGCACATGTGTTCATCAGAGAGAGACAGAGAAAGGGAGAGAGAGAGAGAGAAAGTGAGAAATCCCCTCAGAGGAGCAGGCTGCACCACAATCCCTTCTCCTCCATTCTCCTCTATGGACCTTGGGCACACATGCCCATGCACCAGGCATGATTCTCAAGCTGCCAGGAACTATGCTGTTGGCCATGTGGGATCCAGGGCCTTAACTTCCATTCCAACTGTTGTCACCCCACTGGTATAGAATTTTGCTTTATGGCTACTATGAGGTTTACATGTACTCATTTATTTTTAAAAAATTAATAATAAAAGTATTTAGTGATACATATAATATAGATTGTATAATGCTACAGTCTTAAGTACCTTTATAATTATTCATCAGAAAATATGTGATTTCAGATTATATTTTCTCTTTTTCTTTTCTTTTTTTCAGAGATTTTTGCTATAGGGTGCGTAAACTCACCAGAAAGACAGAGAGAGACAGAGAGACAGAAAGAGAGAAATCACCCCCCAGTGGGAATGGCCATGCCAAAATTCCTTCTCCTCCATTCTCCTCTTGGAATCTTGGGCACGTATGCACACGTGCCTGGCATGAGCTTAAGCCACCGCTCCAGGACTCGAACTGTGGTCGACTACATGGGAGGCTAGTGACATAGCCATTATGCTAACTGCTGGTCCCAACTTATGTTTTTAAAAATGATTTCTTATGATTAGAATGTATTCTTTGAAGTAGTTTTAATTTATGGAAATCATTTACTTTTTCTTTTATAATCCAGTTATCTCTTGATTGGATGAATCTGATCTTCTAGACCAAGATTCAGGAAACATTTTCTGTAAAGGTACAAATAGTAAATATTTTAGGCTTTATGGCCATGTAAGTTTTTCCTAAACAATTATTTAAAAATATATGTCATTATGGAAACAGCAGTTGATGTAATGGCTATATTGCTGTACTGCCATGTAGTCAACCACAGTTGGAGTCCTGGACTCAGTGGCTTAAACTCACGCCGTGCTGTGTGCATGCATGCCCAAGATCCTAAGAATACGTGCCCTATAGCAAAAACCTCTCAAAAAAAACCAAAACAAACAAACAAACAAACAAACAAACAAAAAACCCTTTGGGGATGCGTTGAAATCTTTCTCACTTTCAGCTTCTTATCATAAGGCAACTCTTACCTTCTTTTCACCAAGAATAACTAGTTTGCATTTTTAGATTTTTTCTATAAATGGAATTTACAACTACATTTGTATATATTTGATAGTTGTTGGCTTGGCTGAATATGAAATCTTTTCTTAATTTCTCTTGTTGCTTCTGTATTGTTACTTTGCTTTGAATGTCATTTAGAAAAACTTTAATTCTAGTCTAATATTTTTGCCTTTGTAAGCTATTTGATCTTTATGACTGGAGAGTTTAGTAATGTTTTTTTTAATCTTCCCAGTCTAAAAGTTTTACCAATATCTGTCTCAGAATTAATTGTTTATGGGGGCCACAAGTGGCATGGTGGTTAAAGGCGCTGGACTCCCACATGGCCGACCACGGTTCAAGTCTTGGACCTGGTGACTTGCTTTCTCACTTCCTCTCTCTCTCTCTGTCTCTCTCTGATCAAACTGGAAAATAATAATGATAACAATAATAAATAAAGTTAAAATAAAATAATTAAAAAGAAAAGAATTAATTGTCAATAAGTAATTTTTTCTGGTAAACTTGAATTTTTTCATTATTTTGGATTTATTTTCTTTTTTAATTTTTAGGGAATTTTTAGATTTTATATGTGTGTGTGTGTATATGTATATGTATATATATATATATGTATATGTATATGTATATATATATATATATATATATACAGGGGGATGACCATGCCACAATCCCTTCTCTTCCATTCTCCTCTCAGGATCTTGAGTACGCACACACACGTGCCCAGCATGAGTTTAAGTCACTGGGTCCGGGACCTGAACTGCGGTTGACTACATGGGAGTCCAGTGACATAGCCGTTATGCCAACTGCTGGCCCCTAGATTATATTTTTACTATTAGTTTTTGTTTGTTTTATTTTTCTTCTTCTTTTCCTGACTTTCTTTCATTCATGATATTATTACACTTCTATAAAATACTGAATTTACTATAACAACACTCATAGCCAATTAGGTTAAAATTAATTCCTTCAATGAGCCTCTCCAATTATTATTACATTTTTTGTAAGACCCTAACTCTATGGACGATGGGCTAAAATAAATCCTATTTCTGTTCCATTAGCCTGTCATTTGCTAATTTGTCCGTGGCCACTTTGCTCTCTGGCTGCTGCAGACATCTGCATCATGGCAATCAGGAAGCCTGTCGATTACTTATACATAGAATCGGGAGAACAGATTGTGCCTTTTATCAAGCCTTTTTTCCAATTTTAGGAATAACAGAAGCATGCTATAAACATATGAACTAATTACTCCTGTCCATAAAAGCAGTGCCCTAGAACTCATGATCATAGCATACACTCCTAATATTAAAGGTTTTCAGCTTGGTGAGAGCCCGCCCAACGGCCATGAAGGAAAATCACAAGGTATCTCCAAATATTGATGGCTGGGTCCAATTATTCCTTTCATCCAGAGAGAGTAAAAATGTTCTTTTCATCCTTCCCCCCAAAATCTAAGACAGCCTATATCCTTTATGCCATAAATTTACAGGTCACAAGCTGGTGTAGTTGATAATTTGATTCACAAATGAATATAGCATATATCAAGTGAAAAAACTGTGGTTCAGGTCATTAAAGTGCATGCAAACCTGGTTTTTCTCCTAGCATTATAATAGATTCCTACTCTCCGTATGGATTCATAAAATCTTCTGAACAATGAAGTGAATTCTTGTGTATATACTCAGTGTATGAGAACAATTTTATAAAATAAGGCCCTTATCAGCCAGTTAATGTAAGCATTTTATGCCTCTTATCACACTATGTGTAAGGGAAATGATAATTAAAGCTGATCATAAGCATTGAGTGACATGCTGTATTCTTCCAGTGCCAAAGGAAAGGACTGTCAAAGTCTTGTTCTCAAGGGACTTTCAATTATCAATATTTCTTACACATCTTTCTTCTCTCCTTCCCACTTTCCCTTCTTCCTTCCTCCCTCCCTCTCTGCTTCCTTCTTTCCTTCCTTCCTTCTTCCTTTCTAATTTAACCCATGATATCAGTGCTTCTGGATTAAAATACCCATATAAAAATCAGATTATCGGGACCAGCAGTTAGCATAATGGCTATGTCGCTGGACTCCCATGCAGTCGACTGAGGTTCGCGTCTCAGTCCCAGTGGCTTAAAACTCACACTGGGTGCGTGTGCGTGCGTGCCCAAGATCCCGAGAGGAGAGTGGAGGAGAAGGGATTGCTGCGTGGCATCCCCCTGGGGGGTGATTTCTCGCTGTCTGTCTCTCTATCTCTGTCTGTCTGGCGAGCGCACGCGCCTTATAGCAAAAACCTCTCCAAAAATATTAAATAAATAAATCAGATTATGCAGAAATATTTTCATGATGATGAAATTTCATGCCCAAGTGCTATAAAACAAAACTGTCTAGGACCCTCTGCTTCCCCCACCTTATTTATATGAAGAATTTTTCTCTTTTTTTTTTTAATTAGAGTTCAAATTCAGAAAGATAATGGAACAGTGGTTACTGAGGGTGGGCAAAGGGCGGAGGTTGGGGGAAGGAATGGGGAGATGGATACAAAATGGCAAATATGTCAGATGAACACGTAGAGATCTAATGGACACCATGAGGACTAAAGTTAATAAACTTGTATTGTATTAGAAATCTTTGTTAAATAACTAGATTTTAGCTGCTCTTATCACAAAAATTGTAACAGTGAGACAATGGATATTTTAGTCCGCTTCACTCTAATAACTATTGTACCATATGTATGTATCCATTTATCTATATGTATCCCACAACATCTTGTTTTAGACCCCAAATATACACGACAAAGTTTATTTTTAAAACAGAAAATATGTATTGATCACATATTTGAGCCAATCCAGTGTCAGGTATGTAGTCAGCACAGAAATGCCAAAGCATTATGTCTACCTCCAAAGAAATGCTCTTCGGATAAATAGATATGGATAACATTGAAAGAGAAATTCTATGGGAAGGAATTATATAAATTGTATGTATTTTAAAAATAAATCTAAATACAATTAGCATAATCTTAGTATCTTATAAAACAGTAATGATAAAATATTTCTTACTATAAAAAGCCATTTTTATTAAATATTCAGTTAATACTCTGGCTTAGCTAATTGAAAGCTTTTAAAAATATTTATTTTATTTTCTAATTTTTTTTTTACATCTAATCACTGTACATCTCCACGGCATGCAAAATGAAACATCTTAGGATGAATACACTGTGTATCAGTCTAGTCAAAGATATCACCATACACATTATCTTCAACAGATAATTTTCCATTTTTGTGTCCATTAAATGTTTTACTCTTTTCCCCCTTGATTCCTTTTCTTCTGCCCTTCATTGCTCACCCTCCTTCCACACAATCTCTAGTATCTGTAGTTGCTCTCCATGCTTTTATGCCATGCAATATTTCAGTTTCTGCCATAGAGTTCAGACATTTGGAATATATTCAGTGTGGACATATAATACCTGTTTTTCATAGTCTGACTTGCTTCACCTAACATTAAGTCTTCCATATTCATCTACTTTCTGTCAAATGCCAGGGTCTCATTTTTTTTTAATGGCCAAGTAGTATTAGATAGTGTATATGTGCCACACTTTTTCAAACCTTTCATCTGTTCTTGGAATTTGGGTTGATTCCATGCCTTAGAAATTGTGGATAATGCTGCAATAAATATGAATGTGCAAATGTTTTCCAATTGAGCATTTTACCATCCTTTGGATAAATACCCAGTAGTGGAGTTACTGAATCATATGGCAGTTCTATCTGTAGTATTTTGAAGAACCTCCACAGTGGCTGTACTAATTTACATTCCTACCATCTCATTAGCATTTATTATTCTTTATTTTTGTAATCTTAGCCTTTATGACTGAAAGGGTGGTATCATGTGGTTTTGATTTGTATTCCCTTTTTGATAAGGGATGTTGGGAATTTTTTCATATGCTTTTTGGCTATTCATATGTTTTTATAGAGAGTTGTCAGTTCAACTCATTTTTCCTGTTTTAATTGGATTATGTTTTAAAGAATTATTTATCTAATTTCATTTATTATCCTCATCAGCATTATTATTATTATTACTATTATTATTATTATTATTTGACCAGAGGGAGTCAGACAGAGAGAAAGAGAAAATAAGAAAGCAAGGCACAAAGTATGAGACTTAACCAAGGTCAGCCATTGGGAATGCAGCACTTTAACCACTATGCCACCTGCTAGCCCTCAGAATGATTATTTTTTGTGGGTAAGCTGCTTGAGTTCCTTGTATTCTCCCATTCTGAGGCTTGTCTCTTCGCTCTAATTATTGTTTCTTTTGTGTGGAAACCTTTTAAACTAATGTAATCCCTACTTGTCTATTTTCAGGATTACTGCCTGTGTTTCAGGTGTCTTAATTTAAGTCTGCCTACTCCATTGTTTCCAAGAATTTCACTTGTGTTTCCACTAGTAGTTTTATAGCTTGAGGATTCATGTTTGCATTTTTGATCCCTTTTGAACTGATTTGGTTAAGGGTGACAGATAGGGGTCCAGTTTCGATTTTCTGCAGGTGAGTATCCAGTTTATCCAGCATTATTTGAGGAAGATATTTTCCATTTCCTCCTGGATTTTCTTCTGTCCTTTGTCACAAATCAGTTGGTGGGACCAGCAGTTGGCTTAATGGCTATGTCGTTGGACTCCTGTGTAGTCAAGCATGGTTCAAATCCTGACCCGGTGGCTTAAACTCATGCCAGGCGAGTGTGTGTGCGTGCCCAAGATCTGGAGAGGAGAATGGAAGAGAAGGGATTGCAGTGTGAGCCTCACCTCAGGGGAGTGATTTCTCACTTTCTGTCTCTCTGTCTCTCTCTTTCTGCCAAGCACACATGCCCTATAGCAAAAACCTTCCCCCCCAAAAAAAAATCAGTTGGCTATATGCTTTTGGGTATATTTCTGGGTTTTCTATTCTGTTTCATTGATCTATATGCCTATTTCTGTGACAGTACCATGCTATTTTGATTATCACAGCTTTGTAAATAATTTGGGGTCAAAAAATGACATACCTCCTTCTTTATTCATTTTGTGCATATTGCTTTGGTGATACAGACTCTTTTTATAATTTCTGACAAATTTTATTTTTTTCTAATTCTCTGAAGAATAGCTCTGATAATTTGAGCAGGATTACATTAAATTTGTAAATTAATCTGGGTAGAAATTACATTATTATAATATTTATTCTTCCAATACAGTAGCATGGGAAGTATTTCCATTTTTTGTGTGTCTTTTTCCATTTCTTTATGAAGTTTTTAATAGTTTTTTTTTTTTTTAAATAGAGACCCTTCACCTCTTTGGTTAGGTTTATTTCTAGGTATCTTATTTTTTGAGGCTATTATAAATAGGATTGCTTTTTTCAATTCTACTTCAGTCTCTTCATTGTTGGTGTATAAAAATGCTATATATTTTTGTGTGTTGATTTTGTATCCTACCACTTTACTGTATTTACTTATCATTTTCACAAGTTGTTTTGTTTGTTTGTTTTTCTTTTTTTGGATTCTTTATTGTTTTCTATGTATATTATCATATCATCCACAAATATACTTTTACTTCTTCTTTTCACATACCTTTTATTTTACTTTCTTGTCTGATCGCATTGGCTAGGACTTCCAGTACTAGACTGAAAAGCAGTGGAGAAAGTGGGCAACCTTGTCTTGTCCTAGTTTTTAGTGGAAAAGCTTTTCCTTACTTAATATGAAGTTAGCTATGGGTTTGTCATGTATACATTTTATTGTGTTGAGAAATTTTGTTGAGAGTCTTAATCATGGAGTGATGTTGTATTTGATCAAAAGCTCTTTTGGGGGGCCAGCAGTTAGCATAATGGCTATGTCGCTGGACTTCCACATAGTTGACTGTGGTTCGAGTCCCGGACCCGATGGCTTAAACTCACGCCGGGCAAGTGTGCGTGCGTGCCCAAGATCCCGAGAGGAGAATGGAGGAGAAGGGATTGTGGTGTGGCCATCCCCTCTGGGTTGTGATTTCTCACTTTCTATCTCTCTGTCTTTCTCTGTCTGTCTGGCAAGCACATGCGCCCTATAGCAAAAACCTCTCCAAAAAAAAAAGCTTTTTTTGCAGCAATTGTTATGATCACATGATTTTTGTCTTTTCTTATTTTAATATGATGTACTGCATTTACTCTTTTATGTATGTTGAACCATCCTTGCATCCCTGAAACAAATCCTACTTGGTCATGTTGGATAATCTTTTTAATGTATCATTGGATATGATTAGCTAATATATTGTTGATAATTTTTGCATCTGTTGAGAATTTTTCATCACAGAGATTGTTCTTTAGTTTTTTTGTTTTGTTGTGTTTTGTTTTGTGATGTCCTTGTCTGTTTTAAGAATGATGGAGGCTTCATAGAATGAGTTTGATAAAGTTCCTTCTGTTTGAATCTTTAGAAATAATTTGAGTAGAACAAGGGTTATCTCTTTAAGAGTTTTGGAGAATTCAGAGGTGAAGTCATAGAGACCCTGACTTTTTGGGTTGGGAAACTTTTTTTTTAACTAATTCACTCTCATTGCTTGTTATTGAGTATTCAGGATTTCTATGTCTTCATGAGTTCCTGAGTCAATTTTTGTAGATTACATGAGTCCAGAAATTTGTCCACCCCATTCAGCTTTTTTTGTTTGCTTATGTACAGTCACTTGTAGTATTCCTTCATGATCTCTTGTGTCTGTTATAGTATTTCTGTTTCATTGCTGACTTGGTTTATCTGGTTCCTTTCTCTGTTCTTCTTAATTAGTCTAGCTAGCAGTGTGTAAATTTTGTTTATCTTCACATAGAAACAGCTTTAGGCTTGTTTATTTTCTGTATAGTTTTTTTTTTTTTTTAGTCTCTTATTATTTCTGTTTGGATCTTTATTATTCCTTTTCTCCTGATTTTTTTTTTTTTGTATTGTTGTTCTATTTGTTTGTTTTTAGTTCCCTGAGGTGTGTTGTCAGGTTGTTTATTTGCCACTTTTTCCCCCTACCTCTGTGGGCACTAACTGCAATGATTTTCTTTTTTATGACTGCTTTCACTGTGTTCCATAGGTTATGAAAACTCATGTGTTCTTTATCATTGGTTTCAATTAATCTTTTCTTTCAATATTAATTTCTTCAGTGGTTGTAAAGTTATTCAGGAGTAGGTTGCTTAGTTTCCACATTATTATTATTTTTTTTTTTTGAGGCTTTTCTCCGCAGTTAATTTCAAGTTTAATTCTATTGTGGTCAGAGAAGATTCTGGATATAGTTTCTATACCTTCAAAATTACAAAGGCTTTTATGTGCCCTATCATGTGGTCAATCTTCGAAAATTTTCCATTCATGGGTGAAAAAACATGTGTATTTTGTGGTTGTTGGTGTAAAGTTCTATAGATGTCTGTCAAGTCCATTTGATTTATGGTTTTGTTTAGATTCTGAACCTCTTTGCTTATTTTTTGTCTCAATACTTTCTCTAGAAGCAACAATGGGGTGTTGAGATGACTTTCTTTCATTTATTTGGGTGCTTCTGTGTTGGGTTCATAATTATTTATGTGAATTAGCCCTTTTAGTACTACACACTATCCTTTTTTATTTTAATTTTTTAAAGAGGTTTTTACCTTAGGGTGCATGCACTAACCAGAGGGGATAGTGAGACAGAGACAATGAGAAAGAAAGTGAGAAATCACTCCCCAGAAATCACACCTCTATTCTTCTCCTGGGATCTTGGGCACACACACACACACACACACACACACACACACACACACACACACGCCCAGTGTGATTTTCAAGCCGCTGAGTCTGGGACTCAAACTGTGGTCAGCTATGTGGGAGTCCAGCAATGTAACTGCTAAGCCATCTGCTAGTCTCCATAGTGTCCTTTTCTGTCTCTTCTTACAGTTTTTTGTATTAAAGTCAATTTTTTCTGATATAAGTATTGTGACTCTAGCCTTTTATTTTATTTCCATATACATGGAATATCTTTTTCCAGCCTTCCACTTTCACTCAATGTCTTTATCTGTGAGTTGTGTTTCTTGAATACAGCATATAGAAGGCTCCTGTTATTTTTTACATTCAGCCAGTCTGTATCTTTTGATTGGATAATTTAATCCATTATTAACATTTAACAGTATGGGACCACCAGATGTATTGGTTATGTTACTGAACTCCTATGTAGTCAGTAATGGTTCAAATCCCAGATCTGGTGGCTTAAAACTCATGCAGGATGCGTGGACTTGCATGCCCAAAATCCTGAGAGGAGGAGAAGGGATTGTGGTATGGCCATGCCTTCTGGGGGGCAATTTCTCACTTTCTCTCTCTCTCCATCTCTGTGGTGAGTGCATACCCCCAATAGCAAAAAATCTCTATCTTTCAAAAAAAAAAAAAAAGCACTCAATAATATTATTGATATTTGTGGACTTATTCCTGCCATTTTGTTAGCCATTTTCTTGGTTGTTTTGTGTTCTCTTATTTCTATTTGTCTCTTCATAGTTTTTGTAATATAGTATTTCTTTCAGTATTTCTTTAAGAACGGGCCTAGCTTTCATAAATTCTTTTAATTTTTGTTTATCTGAGAATGTTTTTATTTCTTCTTCCCATTTAAAGGATTGCCTTGCAAGATATAGTATTCTTGGTTGGATTTCATTTTCTTGTAGAGTTTTGAACACATTTTCCCATTCTTTCCTTGCCTGCATCATTTCAGTTGACCAATCTAGTGTTAGCCTAATAGGATGGTCTTTGTATGTAACGTGACGGTTCTCTCTTGCCATTTTTACAGTCTTGTCTTTGTCTTTGATTTTTACCAATCTATGAGTTGCCATGGAGGAAATCTTATTTTGTTGATTCTATTTGGTGTAATTTGAACTTACCAGATTTATATGTCTTTATGTTTCTTTAGATTTGGAAAGTTTTCAGGTCATATTTCATGAGAAAGGTTTTATATGCCTTTATCAGCTTCATCATCTTCTAGAATTCTCATTATTCAGATATATGAGTGCTTAATGATATCTAGTAGTTCCTATATACTATCTTTATTTTCTTGGCTATTTTTTAATTGTTTTTTTTTTTTTTAGGTTATGATTAAATCAGAGGCTTTCTCTTCTTAATCAGAGATTCTTCTGGATGGTCCAACCAGCTATTCATACTTTCAAGGAAGATTATGATTTCTTGCACTATATTCTTCATCCCCCAAAATTCTGTTTGATTCTTTTTTAGGGTGTCTCTCTCTTTATGAAATTCTTCCTTTATAACATTGAATGACTTTCTATCTCCTGGGACTAGTTATGATTTTCTCTTGAATCTCATTGAGTTTTGTTATGATGAATATTCTGAAATTCTGAATTCTATTTCTGGGATTTCTTTCTTTCTTTCTTTCTTTCTTTTTTTTTTTTTTTTTTTACATAGTGAGGAGTTGGTGTGTGCTTTTGAGAGAGATAAGCCTCATGATTTTCTCCTAGGTTTTGAAGTCCTGCTTTGTTTTCTAGGTATTTGGTGAGGTTGCTTTTTTCTACTGATTTGAGGTAGATTTCTGGAGCTGTTTGTACACTTTAGCTCCACACCAATTTCCTTCTTGTTTCTGAAATAATTCTGACATGGCTGAGCTCTGACTTGAAGAAGCTGACCTTAAAGTATTAGGTAAGGTCATGTGACATGTGACATGTAATCCGGACAAACCTGTTCCTCTCTGGTTCTGGGACCTACAGATGACCTGGCCAGTGGTGGAACACCCAACCAAACAGTCCCAGAGCCTTACTGTATCTGGGAGCTGGGCAGTTTATTGTAGGAGCATGTGGGAGAGATTCTGCAACACTGCTCCTTCCTCCCTTGCTCTGGACCTGCAGAAGGAGGCCTGGCTTCTTCTGCAGAGGGCCAAACATTGGTCCCTCTGCTTTTTACTTAAATTTTCAACTTGTACTTACATAACTGAATGTCACACTTTATTGAAGTTGAAGTATACCCTTCTGCCAGAAATCAATAGGTAATAAATATCCATTTTTATGACATAAATTTACTATTAGCAGCTAGAAATAGTTGCAAAAAGCAAATGATACTGTTGTTTAACTGTTTCCAGAAGGAACGGTTTAATATTAATTAAATTAATTCCATCATCAGCTTCTGGCAGATGTTCTCAAATACCCAAGTAGACCCTAAGTAAACAAGTTTGGAAAGTCAATTTGTTCAATAATCTGAATGCTCTTTTCAGTTAACTCTTCTTGTTGAGACCTCCTTGAAGTAGAGCTACACTAAACTAGGCTTTAGCTGTTCTGCAATGATTTTATGACCCAAGATGATAAGAGCAACCTGATCTTAGTATTTTCCAGGATAAGATAATATCTTCCTTCTGCCAAACAATGCACCACTGGTTGGTTCTCTTGGAGGAAGGTAAGTGGGGAAGGGGGAGTTGAATCAACTGAGTACAGATTTAGATACTTGGTTCAAAGTATCTAAATTGAAGAAAATTTTGTCTTGTGGCATTTACCTGTCTTAATTCTGTCTTTGTCCTATACATTATTATTGGTACACAAAAATTTATCTTGTAAAAGATGTCATCTTTAAGGTCATGAAAAACTAATTATCAGGTTTGCACTATTAGTTGCCATAGAAATACCTCTGAAAAGATTGATCTAATTTCTTGATTTCAAGAATGTAGAGATCTGAAGTATATGGATTGTTCTATAGTTAGCAAAATAGATCATCTGTATTTCAAGTCTTCAGCATAAACATTAAGCTTGAACCATTATCTAGTCATGGTCAAAATGCAAAATAAATTGCTGGAACTTCACTACATGAGAAGAAAAGAGGAAGGATCATATAATCCCTCTGAATCTCTGAACTTTGTCCACCAAGTTATTAGAGACAGCAACTTATGAGCTGAACCTTTTATATCATATCTTGGCTATCATATGCCTCTGAATATTATTTTTAAAACTGATATTGAACACTTGATTTACTTATTGCACTATTCTGTGCCTATATTTTAAATTTTCATCTGATAAATTTACTAAAAGTCCATTTTTGATCTAGGTTTATCTAGTTTTTTATGTATCTGTTACTTTGCCTAACTTTTTTCTACATGTATATTGCTCATGTGTGCTTGTATATGTGCATATAGCTGTATAAAAACTTTCTGGGGAATTTCATGGGGTATACAGTATAAATATATAAACCAAAAATGTGTGCTTATTGCCCTTTTTATTTTGTAGAAGTTCTGTATAGTAGAGTTTAAAAAGCTATTTTTCACTGAATTGAAATGAGAATAATGTTTGGTCAGAAATAATTTACTTATTTACATCTATTTCATCATTTAATGATTGTATATTTTTATTAAATTTTTGACTATTTGGAACATTATTACATGCTTTAAAAGGCATTATACTAGGTGATCAAATTCTTGCAAACAGAAATTCCTGCAAACAGAAATTCCTGTTTCTGCCTTACAGACTATAATCCAGAATTAATCATTTTCTCTGACTAAAAACATAATCCCATCCTAATAAAATCAGTTACCTAAGCAGAAAATATAATGCAAAAGATGTGGCAAAATGCTTTAGAGAAAACATATTATGAGACTGACCTTGTCACACAGTGTTTTAACTCTATACATTGGGAACTGGTTCCCATGTGGCCAGCCATGGTCTGAATTCCCACCCTGGTGGCTTGAGAAACACACCAGGAACATATGTATTACAGCATTATTCACAATTGCTAAGATATGAAATCAACTTAAGTGTCCAAAACCCGATGACTGGGTTGAAAACTGTGGCACATATATGCTATGAAACATTACTCAGCCATAAGAAATGATGGGACTTTATTGTTTGATTCAAAGTGGATGAATATAGAAGACATAATGTTGAGTGAAATGAGCCAGACTTTGAAAGACACACTGTATGTCCCCACTCAATATGTGCTGACTATCTTCACTCTTTGAAAGAAATTGAAAGATACAAAGATATCATAGTAGGAAGAGTCAGTGTTGACAGCAGACTCTAAGGGAGGGGACTAGATGGTATTAGGTATGAGGGGTAAACAGAAGAAACATTTAACAGATGAAAGAATGTAAAGTTCTCTGTTAAAAAAAAAGTTCTGTGATTTTTACCTTATAAAAACAAAAATTTTTATTAAAAAAATCCTTCATCCTGTAAGTTTTATTTTTCAATTTTTGCCAGAGGCACATATGGTTCTCTGGAGAGAGACAGAGAAAAAGTGAAAAAGCATCCTCATGGAGGATGGTCAGGTCTCAATTATTTCTGGCATATTTCTCAAACTACTGGGTCTGAACTCAAACTGCAAGGTCAGAATGTGGGATCCATCATTCTATGGGCTACCCCTATACTACAAGATTTAAAAGCAGTATGAATATTCATTCATTATAAACTAAGAAAGGAATTTGAGTTTATATGAAAAATGTTTCCAATGCTTGAAAAACCATGAATGATTTATTATGCTATGTTTAATAATTGATTAAATAATATTTTATCAATTAATATTTGATTAAACAGTATTTTATCAATAAATTGTATTTCTTGAAATTACAATATTTTAATTGAATTTAAGTTATTGCTCTTTCTAAGATTAGTCAATGAATAAATTAACAATGTCCCTGAAGTTTCACAAGACAGTTCATCGAACCTTTGTTTCTGTACTATGAAAAAGATATTTTGGGACAGGCAGTTAGTGTAATGGCTATGTCACTGGATTCCCATGTAGTTGACTGCTGTTCGAGTCTCGGACCCGGTGGCTTAAGCTCACACCGGGTGTGTGTGTGTGCGTACCCAAAATTCCAAGAAGAAAATGGAGGAGAAGGGATTGCAGCGTGGCCATCCCCCCTGGGGGTGTGTGATTTCTTGCTTTCTGTCTCTCTGTCTCTCTCTGTCTGGCAAGTGCACATGCCCTATAGCAAAAACCTCTCAAAAAAAAAAAAGATATTTTGGTCAAAATATAAATTAATTTCTTAAGCTTAAATTGGATAATGTATATTCACTTTTTAAAAAAAACATATCAGGTACTCCCTTCAGTAACTTTAAATGTACATTCTACAAATTGCCTTTCTAGATTTTGAGACATTTTATTATTTTTATTTCAGAGATGTGAGAAATTAAATATATGGTCAATATTTGGTTAAGCAAGGTCAGAATTTTAGCCAGAATGTCTCACTCCAGGTATTCCCTAAAATACTACCATAGAGCCTCACGGAGAACCTATTAACTATCTAGCAAACAAGCACATATTTCCTATGAGCATGAAGATCCTAGAAATGTCAGAAAGAAGGTCCTGGTTCTACCAAGTCTTTGTCTTGAAACAAAGAAACCATCTAAGCACCTTAACTGCAATTTTACTCCTCCACAGCCTGAACAACTACTGGCTATTTTTAAAAACTGTTGACAATTTTTTTTCTACTGAATACTAAATACTCTAAGGAAACATAGTCAAATAGATTAACTATTAATAAGATAGGTGGAAATTAATGATACTAGAGCAAAAGTCATTATATTAAAAACATTGCAAAGAGAAATCAAGAAATAGTAATGAGACGAATTAACTTACAGAAAAAAGAGGTTAGATTTTTCGTTTCTTTATAGTTGACAAATACATGGTAGGCACTGGTTTCCATAGTGTGCTCCTGGGATGAGTAACATTGACTTTTCCTCAGATCAGAATGAAAATCTGCATTTTAACAAGGGAATCAGAATATTCTTATGTATATATCACATTATGGAAAAAACCTACCTTGGGGCACAATGGTATAAGTACATTTATTTTAAAATTAGTAGAATTTTAGGGACCAGCAGTTAGCATAATGGCTATGTTGCTGGACTCTAACGTAATCGACCGCGGTTCGTGTCCTGGACCCAGTGGTTTAAAACTCACGCCGGGCGCATGTGCGTGTGTGCCCAATATCCCGAGAGGAGACTGGAGGAGAAGGGATTGCGGCGTGGCCATCCCACCTGGGGGGTGATTTCTCACTTTCTGTCTCTCTGTCTCTCTCTGTCTGTCTGGCGAGCGCACATGCCCTATATCAAAAACCTCTCAAAAAAAAAAATTAGTAGAATTTTAGAAAATGAAGTCTTGGCCTCCTCTCTCTCATAAACACTTCTTTTCCCTCTCTACTCTTAAAAATAAAAAGTGACTTTTTATTTTATTTTACTCATTTTCTTTTCAAAGCCATGTAATAGTATGAGAAAGAAGAGGGTCAATTTCTTTTGTAAAACAAAGGGTTTGCTCAAGATACCTCAGATTTGTAAAAGCTAAATCCTTATTGCTGCAGACACTAAATCATGGCATTCCTTGTCTTCTAGGCATAACAGATTCACTTTTGTTTCTTGGCTTCGGACTCTCATGATGGTTAATACTGCTTATGTCAAGACCATACATAACACAAATTCTCAGAGTCACACTTTGTATGATTTATTTTCATAGAATTATTTTTCATTGCTGAGTATTTAGAGAGTCCTTGAGATTATGAACACGATCTTGACAATTCTTCCTTTCCTTAACTATAGATGATCTTTTTCTCTCTTTCTTTCTCTTCTTGTGTGGTGCCAGGAAAATGGTATAAAACTTTTTTTTGTTTTGGAGAGGTTTTTGCTATAGGGTGCGTGTGCTTATCAAAAAGATAGGGAGAGACAGAGAGATAGAAAGCGAGAAATCACCCCCCAGGGGGGATGGCCACACCGCAATCCCTTCTCCTCCATTTGTCTCTCGGGATCCTGGGCACACATGCACATGGGCCCGGTGTGAGTTTAAGCCACTGGGTCCGGGACTCGAATCATGGTCGGCTACATGGGAGTTCAGTGACACGGCCATTACGCTATCTATTGGTCCTGGTATAAAACTTTAATCAGTAAATCGTACTGCTTGTTTTGAGCTTAGAACAAATTTTATAGGCTCTAAACTATTGTTCAAAATAAGACCTCTATTTAATTTCAAATTCATGGTATATTAATAATTTAAAGAAACTAATTTAAGAACTATTAATTTTAATAAGCAGTACTTTTACCACCCATATCACTATGGTGCAATTCTTAAATGTGTATTCATTAAATTGAATATGGTCATAGGATACAATTTTTACAATTACTGCCAAATATAACAAAGCTGCCTAAGTTAAAAAGAAATGTTGCTTCCTTAGTCATTCTTTCAAAATATTTAGTTAGTATTTCCAGAATAAACACCAATTTTCAAAATTTAGTATCTTGGCCTCTTTAAAATCACATCAAATTAAATTTGATTTGATCCATTTGGTCATTTGAGACTTTACCTCCAAAAGCTACAATTCTGACATAATTTTGGAGATTTCTGGCCAAGTGCAATAGAAAAAGAAAATGTATAAAGAAATTTGAAAGGTTAAAAATAGCTACATAACTTTAGAGACTAATATAGTTAAGTGAACAAAAGTCTTATAATCATTTAAAAAGACACATGTACACTGGTTGAAACATTACAGTTTAAGTTACTTAATATGACTTTTAAAGATTGATTTCCAACAGATTTCTTTTATTAGGTTTGTAGAGACTATTAGAACACATTTTCTAGCTCCTGGTTCTCACTTAATGATTGATAGATCTTTTTTAATATTTTGTCAGAAATGTTCAGGCTCAATAAATCATATAGGTTGTTGCTGCCTATAATCTTCTGTGCTTTTGGCTCATTAAATAAATGAGGACAAGGATTTGACAGCAGAATTGCAGGCTAAAACCATCAGAGGAAGATTTATTTCACTCTAGACTAATGTGCCTCAGACCCATATGCCCTCCACTCTAATACATATTCAGGTTTTTTTTTTTTTTTTTTTTTTAGAGAACATTAGCTTCCCCCCCCCCAATATAAAATGAATATGCTATTTTAGTCAATTAGAAAAATTTACAAAAGTATACAGTAAGAGGAACTAAAACATCTGTAATTCTACTATGTAGAGGTGACAAGTGCCATTTGGTGTCATTTTTTCTAATTTTCTTCTCCATTTACAATGATGCTGCATAATTTTTTGTACCTTGTTATTGATATCCAAAAATATAATTTTTTCTTTGCAATATGCTTCCTCTTTAAGTTAAAACATGTTTTGTGTAAGATTCAAAATAGAGTAGGCAATGCAAATAGCCAAGGTCTTCTGAAAATCTTCATTCTCAAAAGGTAATCAGAGTTAACAGTCTGATACACACCGGAAGAATTTCTTTTATGCATTTTTTAAAAAGTTTCTTTCTGCTTTCTTTTTTCTCTTTCTTTCTTTCCTTCTTCCTTTCTCTTTCTTTCTTCTTTCTCTTTTTCTTCCTTTATTTCTTTCCTTTTTTTCTTCTGTAAGAGAGAGAGAAACCCCCAGCAAGATCATGCTACAATCTCCCCCATCCTCATCAGCCAGGTCATGAGGAAACGCCATTTTGTCCTGAGACATGAGCCCAGGACCTCCTCATGTGCCTTCAGCATTGTAGAGCACTGCATCTTCTACTTATTTAAGATATTCAAAGGGTGATATGTAAAACAGCTGCCTAATATTTCACAGTGCTATTGATGTATACTTTGTTAACTTAAATTGATAAGCACAGAGTTTATTTCCACACATTCTCTATTAAGGCATGCTGCTGTGAATTTATGTGCACGTATATTTTATAAGCTTTGAATATATGTTAAACATTTCTTTAGGAATGTGTAGATATGCGAATTCTTGTTTATTAGGTAAAGATATTTTATATTTTGATAAAAAATTTCAACTTTTCTCTAAAACGTCCCTGGAGATTCCATTCATTCATTGTGTTTGAGGGCATTTAATATCTTGTTAATGCTGAATGGTATTAATTCTTTTGATTTTTGCCAATACTATAGAAAAATTGAATTTCATTTTGTTTTAATCTATAAGGTTGCCATTATGATTTGTGGTGAATTTTAATATCTTTAATATTCTTCTTAAAAATTAGCAATTTTTTCTTATTTTGGTTTGTTCCTGTTCACTTAGCTTAATTTTCTTTAAAAATTTTTTTTTTATTGATTTGCAGAGATTCTTTATCTTTGTCTGTTAATCTATGTTATAGTATTTGCTATGGTGTATCTTCTGTGTTCTAAGCTTACTTATGGCATCTTTTTTTTTTTTAGAGAGAGATTTTTGCTATCGGACATGTGTGATCTCCAGAGAGAAAGACAGAAAGAGAGAAAGCAAGAAATTACCCTCAAAGAGGGTAATACTGTAATTCCTTCTCCTCCATTATCTCAGGATTTTGGACACACATCTTCATGTGCCCAGTGTGTTTTTAGCCGTAGGGTCCGAGACTTGAACTGAATTTAACTACATGAGAGTTCAGCAACATAATCATTACGCCATCTGCTGGTCCCAATTATGGCATCACTATATTTTATAAAGTTTCTTTTTTTTTTTTCCCCCAAAAGAATTATTTATTTATTTATCATTATTATTATTTTTAAATTTGCTACAGGGCATACATGCTCACTAGAGAGAGATAGTGACAGAGAAAAAGTAAGGAAGCAAGCCACCAGGTCTGGGACTCGAACTGTGGTTGCCATGTGTGGTCCAGCAATTTAGTCACCATGCCACCTGGTGGCCCCAATTTATAAATTTTTAATATAATTTTATATTGTAGTCTGTTCTCAAGCAGCATTTTGGTAGCTAATAGTAATAGCTTATATCTATATAGTACTTAACCATATTCTTGGTAATTTCAGAATATCCAGGCAATATTCTGAATATTTTACACACGTTGACACCTTCACTTCAGTGCTCATTGTAGCCTGACAGGCTCCTGCTATCATTTGATCATTTTCGTTATAAAAAACAACAAAAATGAGGCAAAACATAGCAAATGTCTCAGTTAAATGATTAAAACTACATTACTAAAAAGTAGCAAAACTAAGACATGATTTTAGGCTCATGTCAGTTGGCTCCAGAGCCTGTGCCCTTCACTACTCTGTTACATTGTCTCTCACAGGGTAGTCTAAATTATGCTGGTGGGATTCTATAGAATACATCACAAAAGCTGTAGGTATGCTGAGGCTGCTTGTGTACAGAGCTGGGCCACTAACTGGACATGTAGCAGCATTCACAGGGACCTTTCTCCCAACAAATTGCCCTAGAGTCCCCATTTCCTTACTTTAATGGAAATTTGCAATCAGTTTTATCTTTCAGCAGAAAACACTGATGCTTCTTAAGATTAAAATAAACACATACTAAGAAGGATAATACTCTAAATATATTTCACTCATAATTACACTGTGGGTGACCATGACCACATCTCCGATGATGTCTACCAATCAAGAATCATGGATGGATAGAAAGGAGAAGCAGTAGGGAACTGAGAGCCATAGGGACTTTAGAAACTTGCACTGAGGAGAGTGAAGGCTAAGACCTAGAACGTCTAAATGGAGCCCTGGAAATAAGAGCTGTTTTTGCCTGTGTCTTCGTCAGTTATTGAATTGCTTACAGATTTGAGATGAGATGAATTTATATTCAAATAAAGGTATAGTTAGTTTAGGGTTTGAAGGTCTTGGGGGGGCGAATTTGGAGAGGCTGCAATATGGTGGAAGATGCTGAGCAGAGCAATTGTCCATTGGTTTCTCTTTGTTCTAGTCTGTGTTCATGGGGGCTCTACCTGTCTCTGTTTCTTCTCATCTACACACCACAACTAGGGAGCCTTGCTTAATGACTTTACTATCAAATTTAAAATTCCCCAAATCCCCCCCCTTGTAAACCATGAAAGGGTTAAGTTTTCATTTAACACTTTTGTAACACAACCAAGTCCCCACTCATGACTGGAGAACATCCATTCACTATCCACTAAGATGAAATTCCAAAACATGAACCTTTGTGAGACAAACCACTATTCAAACCTTCACAGCCACATCTGGCTTGCAAGAGTTATCTCTTGGGACCTGCAGATATCATAATGGTTATGTCGCTGGACTCTCATGTAGTTGACCTCAGTTCAAGTCCTAGACTTGGTGACTTAAATCTCATGCTGGGCACATGTGCGTGCATGACCAAAATCCCAAGGGGAGAATGGAGGAGATGGGATTGTGACATGGCCATTTCCCTTGGGGAGTGATTTCTCACTTGCTGTCTCTCTGTCTCTCTGTGTCTCTCCAGCTAGCTTGAGCAACCGATAGCAAGTCTCTCTTTCTCAAAATAAAATTTTTCTCTTAATTTTCACAGAACGTAGTGAGCCTTATGGACTTGCCTCTTAAGCAGATAATTGTGGGCACCCTGGTCAATTCAGGGTTATATATCAACAATCTGTTTATATCACTTTTCATGTCTTTTTTTTTTTTTTTTTGATAGGTTTTTGCTATAGGGCATGTGCAATCACCAGAAAGATAGAGACAGAGAGACAGAAAGCGAGAAATCACCCCCGGGGGGATGGCCACGCCATAATCCCTTCTCCTCCATTCTCCTCTTGAGGTTTTGGGCCCGCATGCACATGCGCCCAGCATGAGTTTAAGCCACTGGGTCCGGAACTCGAACCGTGGTTGACTACAAGGGAGTACAACGACATAGCCATTACGCCAACTTTTCATGTCTTTTCAAAAAGTTTTTGTTTAGTTCTTCCATGAATAAGAGATACAGAAGGAGAGAGAGAGATACGTAGCCACTTGCTTCCCACACAGAGCCAGCACCCTCAACAGCGTCTTGCTGCCTCCATCCACCCTATCTTCAGCCTGCCCTGGCTCACAGGTACATACATGCGTGGCCAACTTACTTAGGGAAGTCTCCAGACATGGACACGGAACCTTCCCCACATGGGTCAGCCTTGCAGAGCATCATAATCAACTGCTGTACCACTGGCTCACTCCCTCATGTCTTATCGCTCAAGTTAAATAACTAATTATCACATTTTCTCTTCATTTTATTACACATACATGGGCCATTTGTGGATACCTACTTCAGGTGTGCCAATGGCCTTACAGACATTTGCAGTAAGCTATTAAATTTGTTAAAATAATAACATTTATTAGCAATTTAAATAACTGTATAGTTTATATGGCTATATAAATGTATATACATCTTTTGCTTTTGACAGCAAATATATAAAACATGATTTATCTTTTTTTAAAATAATGAAAGCATTATTTATCCCCCCACTACTTTTGGTCTTTTGTCCAAATATTTCTCCAAAGGACTTGTTATTATTTTTGTCATATTTTATGTAGTCCTAGAGACTGGTGTTTATAAAATTATTGTTCCTTCAAAGACTTAGGATAGTATTTTTGATGTAATTCAGCACAAGATGTTTAAAAATAAAAATAACCAAGACTTTTAGAATAAGTTTTTTCAGTTGTACTCAGTCATAAGCCAGTGTGTAAGTGAGGCAGATGAATATGGTATTAACTCAGAGCATTAAAAATTGTATATGATTTTCTTAAAAATGATTACAACCAGTTCATTTCCATAAAGCTGCAAGACAGTTATCAGTTCATTTTGAAATGGTGAGACATCTAGTCAGCAAAATTTATTTGGCAATATCAAATTGTAGAATTTCTCTTTTTTACTGCTACTTAAAGCAAAGAACTATCAAAATGATATAAAATTAAAAGTATTTAAATGAAGTGTACACAAACATTGCTTGGAAGGCTTAATTTAATTTTGCAGCAATTTTATCAGTTTGATATTATTATATTGTCATAGTACACCTTATTTTACTACTTTTATTTTAAAAGGAAACAAAACAATAACAGTAATTTAAAGTTATAACATTACCTTACAGCCCCGCAAAAGAGATGCATTTTATTCATCCTTCTATACTTTTATATTTTTAAAAGACTTAATATCTTTAGAACAATTTTAAGATCACAGAAAAACTGAGAAAATGCTGCAGAGCTATCCCATATACTCCCTGGGCCTATGTATGCATAACTCCTCCATTATCAACATCCCTCCACAGAGGGCTACGTAGGTGACTACTGATGAAACTGCATCAATTCATCGTCATACCAAAGCCCATTAAAGTTCATTCTCGGTGTTGTATATTCTGTGGGTTTAGGCAGATGTATGACGACACGCATCCATCATTAATTACCCCCCGAGTGTTTTCACTGTCCTCGCTGTACTGTGCCTATTCATCTTCCTCTACTTTTATAAATTTGTGTGTTCTTTGCACATGGACGGTGGATGGTCAACATTTTCTTTCCTGGGATTAGCTAGGTGCAGTTGTTTTAATCTAGTAATTTTTAGACTCTGCTTTTTCAGTGTTACTCTTATAAACGGGCTTAATTTTAAAAACTTGAGAGGGATTGTAGACCATGCCCATCTTCATTTGAAATTGAGAATCATGTGTAAGAACATTTTGCATCACATTTATGCATGACTACACATGAACAAATAGAATTTAAGTGTGGAGAGATCTTTAAGCGATCATCCAGTCCAATATATGAGTACATATTTATAAACACAAGACACACATGTGCTCTCTGCAGTCTCTGGCCTGGGTATTTCAGTTTTGGAATGCACACTCACTAGAATTAAGGTTGGGCTGGACCACCCACAAAAGCAAGGCCACCCAAGGGAAAATGCCAGATCTGGGCAAGCAGAGCTGCCAGACTTGCCGCATAAGAACAGCTGGCCATCTCGCACCTGCTGGCCAGCTCCAGACAGCTGGGTAGGACTGTGTGGGCCCAGCTGCTTTGAGGATGGGCACTGACAAAGACCACTGCTGCTCGGGCATCTGTCAGCTCTTGCTATATTTGGTGGAGGGAGTTTGGCAGGGAGCTGTGTGGTCTACCAACTAGAATTTAGGCTGATTAGTCATAAACCAGAATCATAAAATCATAGGGCTGGAAGGAACCTACAGTGAAGTAGGCTTGAAACTTGAGTGTGAAATAGAATAACATGAGAGTTTCCTGAAAAGATTTATTCCCAGACCCCGTGTCTTACAGAATCTGATTCAGTGAGTCTTGGGAAAAAGCTATTTATAATGTACATTTTTCAGTAAGGCCTTGAAGTCAATTTAATACAGATGAACCAAGGGTTTTAAGTTATTTTTAAAAATCACAGTTCACCACTAGTCTATTACTTGAGATGTTGTTAAAAATAAATATCATTGGGCTTTATTTTCTTGACTCAAAACTTGTGGTGCATTGCAAATCTACCTGAAATTGGGCTTACTTCACTAGTTAAACATATAAATATCTGAGGATCATCAAGAATAACTATTTTTTTTTGTATTTTTTACTGGTTAAATGGAAGGGATGAGTCTTTCCATGAAGAAAAAATTATTTACACATATGTGATTCTCCCATTTTTTCCTTTGAGATGTAAACTAATAGCTTGATGAAACTGTATGGATAAAGGCATATGGAGCTGGCCCTGTTGCCTAGTGGTTAAGGGAGCCAGATCCCACATAACATGAGAGTTTCCTGAAAAGATTTATTCCCAGACCCCGTGTCTTACAGAATCTGATTCAGTGAGTCTTGGGAAAAAGCTATTTATAATGTACATTTTTCAGTAAGGCCTTGAAGTCAATTTAATACAGATGAACCAAGGGTTTTAAGTTATTTTTAAAAATCACAGTTCACCACTAGTCTATTACTTGAGATGTTGTTAAAAATAAATATCATTGGGCTTTATTTTCTTGACTCAAAACTTGTGGTGCATTGCAAATCTACCTGAAATTGGGCTTACTTCACTAGTTAAACATATAAATATCTGAGGATCATCAAGAATAACTATTTTTTTTTGTATTTTTTACTGGTTAAATGGAAGGGATGAGTCTTTCCATGAAGAAAAAATTATTTACACATATGTGATTCTCCCATTTTTTCCTTTGAGATGTAAACTAATAGCTTGATGAAACTGTATGGATAAAGGCATATGGAGCTGGCCCTGTTGCCTAGTGGTTAAGGGAGCCAGATCCCACATGGTCACATCTCAGCCCCAGTGACTTGAAAAACACACACACCAGACACATGTGTGTGCATGTTCATGGTCCCAACAGGGTAGAGAAAAGGAGGAGAAGGGATCATGACGTGACCATACCCCATTGGGGATGCTTTCTATCTCTCCCCCTTCCTCTAACCTCAGTTTTCCTCTGGCAAATGCATATGTCCTTTGACAATTAAAAAAGAAAAGGTACATGGGGCTCTTTATTTAAAAAGTTTAATTGTTTGTTTCTTTCACAAGGGAGAGAGAGAGACCATGACCCCCAACAGGGTCCTTATGCCACAGTTCACCCCCGGACTGAGCCAGCTCGAGTCACACGCCTGCACATGTGCCTGGTATGTTCAGGGAGGTCCTGGGAGGTAAAATCAGGACTTTGCTCAGTGGGTCCAGCAGTAACACGGCTGTGCCACTGCCTGGCCCGGCATACATATCTCATATATGAGATCAGACATATGGCCCAGCATGTATATCTCGTATATGGGATCAGACATACGGCCCAGCATGTATATCTCGTATATGAGATCAGACATACGGCCCAGCATGTATATCTCGTATATGAGATCAGACATACTGCCCAGCATGTATATCACTGTATGTTAGTCCAGTCACAGATATAGGGGACCTCTTCATGTCCCTTTTCCTCTCAGTACCAACTAAACCAGAAGTTTGAAGGAATCAGAAGGGAAATATCTTCATAATATAATTTAACATGTGGTGAACAGGACTATCCTGTTAAGAAATTGGATGTTTCTGTGAAGGACAACTCACATGTCTTGCAGAAGTCTCTCCAGTGAGAAAAGGAAAACAGCCATGCCGTCCAACATCATGCTTTCCGAATGTGATCTGACCCAAGTAATAGTTCCAGGAAACAGTGTCTCTTCCATCTAAAGACTTTTCCCAGGACTTGAGAGATCTGTGAATCTTCACCTAACGTTACATGCATGGGAATTTTATTTTTCTGGAGAAGAGGTTCATGACTTTCTTTGGAATTTTGAAAAATGAATAGCTAATACTTGTTCTATCTAACAGATGGTAACTGAACTTGGTAATCAGTCAGTTCCATATTTTATCAAGTAGGTATGAAGAAAAGCTATGTATGATTTAAAGCTTTCATCTTAGTAAAAATAAACGAATTCAGAAAAAAGCACATTGTAACCGTTAGCTTTAATAGTGAGAGCGTGTGTGTGTTTATTTCCTACTAGGTAAGCAAACTAGCTCAGGCAATTCACATATAATTTTAGTTTATAAAATATGTAAATGTAGTGTGATGGTTTTGGTGTATATGTTTCACAAAATGTGGAAGTCTGTGCAGCAGGCTGGTAGGCTCCCTCGGGTAAATTTCACCAGGAAGGTGTCCTATGTGTTTCTCTACGACTTCGATGTGGTTGGTTCTTATCTACTCTCCATCTAAAAATGTACTCCTCTCCCTCCCTCCCAAACCAGGAATATGCATATACATTTTGAAGAAGATCACATTTCCTCTCACTCGTCTTCTTATTCATGCTATAATAGAATGTTTTCCCGTTCTTGCTTAGAGGATAATGGCAGACTAGAAGCCTTGAAATTAGCCAAGCCTGTACTGGCTTTTAAAATGGTCCTGCCACCTGGAGATGTGAAGAAGTTGATCTTCATGTTTTTCTAGGACTGAAGCCCACTTACGAATGTTAATTAGTACTTTGTTAAATATCCCCGCAAAATTATGTGTGTGTGTGTGTGGACTCATTATCAGAAATTGTTTTGAAATTGTTGATATCTTTTTGATCCTAACATCAGAAACTTATTTTTATGCTATTTTCTAAACATTTTATAATTTATCAAAAAGTGATTTAAAATAAATATTTTTAAAAATTGAATTCTCATTTTTAAGTTTTTGGTAAAGTTGGAGAACAAAGCGTTTGTTAAAGTTCAACATGAAGCCAAGTGATAGATTCTTACAGAGAATGGCTGTCATTAACAGAGGTTGGTAGCAGGGTATGTCTTCCCATCAAACTTTCCTCCTAATTCTACCATGTGGTATAATAAAAAGTGTATTTGACCTTCATCCCCAGTTCTTGTCACAGGGCTCCTAAAATCCTTAGAATTTGCTGAGTGATACATGGGCCATGTAACTAAGGAGTTGGAATTTTCTCAAGTTTTAATTTATTTAGTTTATGAGGGAGAGAAATAGAGATGGCACTGCCAACAAAGTCTATTTATTTTTCTTGGGTGGGAAGCTAAAATATTATTTTTAAAATATTTTATTATTTAATGCATTTATTCACTATGTATCATTATAGCATGCAAAATGACTTTTCAAAGCATGAATACAATGTATATTGGTCCAGCCAAAGATGTTATGTATGTTTTCATCAACAAATAATTTTCCATTTTCATGTCCTTTAAATATCTTGCTTCTTTCTTTTCCCCTTGATTCCCTTCCTCGCACCTGCCCCCATTTCCTATCCTCCTCCCACACTGTCTCTAGTAGCCACAGTTGCTCTCTGTGTTGTTATATCTTCCAATCTTTCAGTTCCTGCCAGAGAGTGCAGACATTCAGTATGTATTGAGTGGGGACATGCAATGCCTCTCATAGTGTGGCTTGCTTTGCTTAGCAGTAAATCCTCCTCATTTGGTCACTTTCTATCAAATGCCAGGGTCTAGTTGTTTCTTATGACTGAGGAGTATTCCATAGGATATATGTGCCACACTTTTTCAATCTATTCATGTTTGTGGACATTTGGGTTGGTTCCATGTCTTAGCTATTGTGAATAACGACACAATAAACATGAATGTGCAAGTGTTTTTCAGACTGAGTGTATTCCTATCCTTCGGGTAGATACTCAGGAGTAAGGTTGCTGGATCAGATGGTAGTTCTATTTGTAGGTCTTTGAGGAACCTCCATATTGCTCCCCCAGTGGTTGTACTAATTCACATTCCTACCAACAGTGTAGAAGAGTTACCTTTTCACCACAAGTTTGCCAGCACTTACCTTTTTTTTTTTTTTTAAATCTGAATCATTTTGGCTGGGGTTAGGTGGTATCTCATTGTAGTTTTGATTTGCATCTCCCTTATGACATAGGATGTCGGGCATTTTTTCATATGCTTTTTGGCTGTTTGTATGTCTTTCTTAGAGAGTTAACTTTTCAGCTCATTTGCCCATCTTTTAATTGGGTTGATTATTTTTTTTCAGGTAAGCTGTTTGAATTTCTTGTACATTCTGGTCACTAGTTAAGAATAATAATAATTACTTTCTGAAAGGGCAGGTCCACCCAAGATGCTATTTGCTTTCCATAGGTACAGTCTATAATTTTAGTATGGTATATCATTCTATTCTATAAATGTTTATTGAATAAAACATAATCTTTGTTTTAAGAAACCAGACTTGTGGCAAGCACTATACTAGAATTGGGAATAAGATAGAAACAAACAAACAAACAAACAAGTTCTTAACCATCATGTAATTTATAGTTTGGGGTGAATAGAAACAATAGTGTACTAATTTTATAGATAAATATAAGATGTTAATGCTTATAAATCAAAAAGTGAAGGTGATGGATTTTTCGCTTTCTGTCTCTATGTCTCTTTCTGTCTGTCCGGCAAGCGCACACACCCTATAGCGAAAAAACCTCTCCAAAAAAAAAAAATGAAGGTGATGGTAGGGACTTGTGTAATCAGTAGGGTTTTTTTGGGTGAAAAAATGAAAAAGAATGAACTGGTGAAAGATGCTTGAGTTTTTTGCAAAGACAACAGGACAAGAGTGATGATGAGCACCTTAGGGCAATATAAAGTTGGAGAAGGATGAAGATCAAGACATTGTATAGAAAATTATTATCTTAAGGCTAGTGAGGATTTATTGAGGGTTTAGCAAAAAGGGCTAGATGATATGATAAAATGTATGTTTTAGACAGTGAAGATTAGCTGGTCTGTGGCCTAGTGGTTTAGGGAGCTGGATAACACATGGCCAACTATGTGGTTCAAACTGGCCCTAAAGGTGTGAAAAACACACTGGGCTTCTGTGCATGTGTGTCCAAAATCCTGATAGGATAGAAAAATGGAGTAGGGAAGGATTTCAAAGTGACCACCCCACTCCAGTCACTCCACTGGGGGAGCTTTCTCTCCTTCTTCACCTCCCATTTTTCTCTGGTGAGCACACAGGCCCTCTGGCAAATTAAAAAAAAAAAAAGAGAGAGAGAGAGAGAAGAAAGACAAAGGGGGTAAAGACACTTGAGGCATTTATAATCTTATTGAGAATGTGTCTCCTTGATTGTATAATAGCTAAGACAACTTTGCAGTTCTGGATTGAGCATTTAGGGACAATAGACGCACATGGTATGTGAGTGATACACATAGGCTCAGCCTGAACGGTAGTTCTCGGTTATTGGTTAATATTGGGTGTGGTCAGGATTAAATTAAATGACAAAAGTGATGCTCCTGAAAAGAGTACATTTTAAATATATACATATCTTTTTCTTCTCTTCTCTTGCCTACACAGTATATTGGAAAAACTGTAAAACTAAGTTAGAAACTTGAACGAGAGCTCTGATTACGACTCTCACCTTAGGCAACTCCTTCTCTGAGACTGAATTTCTTCTCTGTAAAACTGAAGCCATGGTACCTGTCACATATGCTCTAGAGTCAGTGAGAGGTTCAAGTAGGATAATGTATCTGAAAGTTCTCATAGCCCAGGAAATACGGAAATAGATGGTGTTTTCATTATTTTCACCTTCTCTTGATATTGGCAATCATTCCAGCCGAAGTCTGACAGGAAAGCCATCAATCACTGTGAATTTCTTCCCACTCTCATTACTTACAAATTTGTCAATGTAGGAATTTCAAACTTATGGTCTAAAGTTTCCATGCCTGAGTAAGCCTGTCAAACTGTCACCTTTACATTCTACCTCTGAACTCTTCTGTCCTGTCCTGGAAATTAATGATTATCATTTTTTGATATATGAATTTCCACCAGGAAAGACTGTGTTGTGTTTAATAAAGCATTACGTAATCATAAAAATAAGGAAGTATGTAAACACCTCCTATCATAACCAAGATCATACCATAATTAGAGGAATTGCAGTTCTTAGTTTACTATCCCCCCCCCCCAAAAAAGGATAACCTGGAAATTTATTATCATTTTTACTTAGACTATAGCAGAATTCTGTGCCCGTTATTGAATACTTAGGGCAGGGCAGAGACTATGTCCTAAAACCATTATTTAGAGAGGCAGAAATCTTCTGCATTAAGAGAATTGAAGATGATAAATACATGTTGGCTAAAATAAAAAACAACAAAAAAAAATAGAGTCCTGTTAAACCATATTACTACTAGGCATCTTTTCACACTAACTTTTATTACTCCAGGAACATCTAGCCAGCACAGCAGACTCTGTGCTTATGATCCTGGAGAGCCAATGGTATGCAAGGTACAGTAGCATTAACGTGTTGAATACAATGACTAAGTTCTCCCCTTTATCATAGTGAGGGGAGACCACCATCTGGGAGTCTTTGAGTTCCGCACCCTGCTGTACAAGGAATAACGTTTACTGATCACAGAAGTTGAGAAATCAAAGCTGCCCCCTTTCTCTCTCTTTGGCTCCCTATTATAACACTCTCTACTTGTTTGAACTACAAAAAGTAACATTTGGAAAACTTTGTACCAGACACCATGCTATATGCTTTACATTTAGCCCTAACAATAATTCTTTGAGACTGGTATTATTAGTAGTTTCATTTATACTAATAGGAAACCCAAAATTATGGAGTTCAAATACATTTTTTTTATTAATTCACTATATACCATCACAACACACAAATGAATTTTCCATCCAAAATACACTGTGCATTGGCTCAATCAAGCACATCCATATACATGTTCTCAGCAAATAATTTTCCAATTCTTACGTCCTGCATACCTTGCCCTTTGTCTTGCCATCCCTGATTCCCCATC
>NW_006159898.1:662330-717906 GCF_000334495.1 Tupaia belangeri chinensis | reverse complement strand
AGGCCCGCACAGGACCCGTCTCCGGTTGCAGCCCAGGCGCGGGGCCGGGAGAGCGGAGTTCAAATACATTTCTGAGGATCACACCATTAGGAAATGGTGGATCTGGAATTCAGACCCAGGTCTCAAGTGCCAGGAAAATGAAATTGAGGTAAGAATGACATAATGGGTCGAAAGGAAGCCACCAATAACTAAAATAGAAACTAAGGAAGTGACATAGAGGCTCACTGTTCTGGAAAACAAAACAAAATAAGGCACGAACTAAAATCTTGGGTCTTTAACATGATGTCGGAAGTTCATTTTATAGTAGGTCTACTTATCTCAAATAATAGATAAGGAGCTAATGCACAACATTGAAAAAGTATTAGAAAAGCAAAGTCACGTATTTAAAAACAATATGAGACATAGCAATGGGTAATCATGGGATACCCCAGAATTTCCTGCTTCGAAGAGTATAAAGTATAAATATAAAAGTATACTATTAGATGATATCTTTATATTCTTCAAAAGGAATAGAAGAAAACTCTCTGAGTCTGGAATTGGGTCAGTTCTGATACTGTTCTCTTGTGCTTCTACTGAAATACAGGTA
The DNA here is from genome assembly GCF_000334495.1 of Tupaia belangeri chinensis. Lineage (NCBI taxonomy): Eukaryota > Metazoa > Chordata > Mammalia > Scandentia > Tupaiidae > Tupaia > Tupaia belangeri. The sequence continues at coordinate 717,320 of NW_006159898.1, read as the reverse complement.
TAGCAGGGGCAAATAAATCTTGCAAAGGCAATCACATAGACTAGAAGTTGGTCTTTGATATGAAGTTGTATTATGTTTGTCAAGAAGATTTCACTTAAGTCAAAAATAATGGTCGATGGTGGCAAAACAAGGCATCAGTAACAAAACAGGAGCTTAGAGGCTAACCACACTGCTCTAAATCGCAGAGACATTTTGAGAAGCCTCCAAAATACAACCAAGAGGAGCCCTACCATAGGGCAGTCTAAATTGTTCCATGGATGAAAGCCTCACTTCATGAACTCTGTTCCGTAAGTAGAAAGTGGGTTTCGGACTGGTCCTCCTACCTCTCATTTGGTAGTGGAATATCAGAACCCTTGCTCCAAAATAGAGTTATTAAGAAATGCCTTTCTTGAGAAATGGAAATTAATAAGCCCAATCAACAATTTTTAAGGAATGCCTTCAATTAATGGAGCTATTTCTGGGGAAATTTGATGCCAGCTTTTGAGAAATTTAAATGTTAGTCATTTTCTTTTAATAGTTAACTTTGATCTAAGTTTCATCTGTAAGAAAGCTAAGAGCTCTAAGAAATCAATTTATGTTTTCATCAAGGTTTTTAAATGGTCTGTACTTTTATAAAAATGTTTGATTCTAGCAACTAATGAATTTTTACTTATAGTATTTTGAAATCTCTCAGAATAACTATTATGTTTCTATTATGTTTCACAAGAAATAGTGAACTGGGAAACCGAAGGGGTTTGTTCAGGGGAGGGCGGGGGGAAGCTGCTTTGTCTTCCTACTTGGAAATGTGTGAATAGGTGAGGAGCCTCTTGTGGTTAATTTCCTCACCTGTGAAAATGTAAAATTCATTATTAGGTGATCTTTGACCGTATTTTGTCCCTAAGGTTTTACAAAATTCTGAATTACTATTCACGGGGTGAAAATTAATCATCTGTCCAGGTAAATTTTCTGTTTGATAAAAAAGTATTGTTATTATAGAGACTAAAATCATTTTTCAATTCTTAGACAGTAAACCTGAACAGCACCTGGCTGTTATTAGTTGTTCTGGGTGGCTCACAGTGAGTTCCAAAGGACATAATTGGAAGGCCATCACAAGCAGATAGTATTGGCGTATTTGACTAGCAGCTCTGCTGGTGTCTTTGCGAATTCGCATGAATGGGAGTACCTGTTTAGAATATCACATGCCACTGTGCAACCCTCTAGAAAGAAACAATGGAAAGAAAATCATTGCTAGCATTTCATTGGAATGAGTGTTACTAGTTGCATAAACACTCTGTGGTCAATAATTTCAGTCTCAGCTGGAGAATAAACTGGAGAGACAGTGCTTTAAACAGGTGATTGTGCTAAGGTACAGCTTGTTTTTGTGTAAACAAGCACCACCTGATTTTTCTCTACTCCTTTTGCATAACTGGTTTTCTAACAGTTATGTTCATTACTATTTTTTACTATCACTTAAGGAGCTTTGGAAAAAAAAAATCCCATTTTCCAGGCTATATTCCTCACATATTAAAGCAGAATTTCTGGGTATGGGGTTCAGGCATTTGTGGTTTTCAAAATTCCACACATGATTTCAATGTGTAGAGTCGTCTGAGAACCATTATTCTACGTAATTGCCTTTACATTTGAAACTCTTCAGAGTTGGAAAATGGATTGATTTTTTAAAAATTAAATGTCTACAGAAAGATTAACATTTGCCTTTGGTTTCAGGACCACAAGAATGATTATTCAAAATACTTGTTTTCAAAATTTCACAGTGGGTTAATGCTACATTTTTATACAATTGTTCTATTCAGATTAATGCTGCTCTATTAAGGTCAAAGACTGTAATGAATAGTTCCAGATGTTAGATTCATGGAGGTACTGAAAGCTTTCTCTCATTTAATTCAGCTTTAAAAAAAATAAACTCTTCTTCATATCTGCTAATTAAATCAGAATGCCCTGAACTTTTTAGATTATCGTTAAAGTTTATAGTTTTTTCATCTGAATATGCTCATTATTAATCTGAATCTTTTGATTTAATGGACTTATATTGAGAGTAGTTATTAACAACTCGTTAATTTTGACTCTGCATTATATTTTCTGTCTCCCACAGCTCTAGAACCTTTTCATTCTGCAGACACACTTAGGAGCTTCTTCTTTAGATTTATCCAAAGCACGTTTATTATCTTTAATTTGTAAAATTCTTTTAGGCATAGTATCTGCATCATATTTCAAAATTTTTGTTTTAATTTCATCTCCCCCATTATTAATGCCTCAAGGTTAGATTTGTATTCATTTAAAAGATGGGAATTCTCTTTAAGTTTCACTTACAGTGTTATTTTCAAAGGAAATTTTAAAGAGTATTTTTATTTCCACAACTGGTGTTTGTTTTGTTTTGTTTTGAATTGGGAATTTGGAGGCCCAGTGGTAGTGCAGTGGTAGCACAGTGGGATGCATGTGGGAGAGGTCCGTGTGCACATCCTAGGGCCTTCCTGAGCAGGCCAAGTGTACGAGATCCTGTGACACAGGGCTGCTGAGACGAGGAGAGTGTGCTGTGAAGCTTCAGGTGGTGGTGCCTCTCTGTCACTCTTGACAGAAATACATGGATAAATAATTTTTTTAAATCAAGAATTTATGTTTTCTTTTTTTCTGTTTTTATCTGTAAGTATTTAAATGGAAAAGAAGAAAATGCAAACACTTGATCTTCAGAGTACGCTGTTAGAACTGAGTACCCTTGAAAACTAAAGATTTTAAAATAGGAGAAAAATAACCCAAGAACAACAAAATGTAAATAGTCATGAGCGAGGAGAGGAGCTTCTAAATTCAGAGACTTGGTTGAAAACAAAAGAGTTATCTTCTTCAAGTTTTCAAAGAATATTGCTAAAGAAACTGTTTTAAGAAACTCTTAGAAGAATAAATTAAACATTTTAAGAATCAAAAGTAAAGAAGGGTATTGATATAGAAAGTTGGCAATTGTGGTTAAGGGAAATGAATCCTTCATAGTCAACCATGGATTCCACCCTTGGTAGCTTGAAAACCATGCCAGGCATGTGTGAATGCATGCTCCAAAATTCCAACAGGATGGAAAAATGGAAAAGAGATCATAATCTGATGATGCCTCATTGTGGGGGGTTGCTTTCTCTCTTTCATTTCTTTCTGGCAAGTGCATATACTCTGGCAATTAAAAAGAAAAAAAGAAGAAAAAGTTGGCAATTGTAAAATTAAATTATTGATTATTCAAATGAAGAAAGGTAATTAATAGGTGTTGTGATACTAAGTGGACAGAAAATATCAATGGTAATTTTAAAATCACCCTGTCAACTCAGCAGCCATAAATTCTCTGTTTTCATCCATACCTAACCCATAAGTAGTATATAACAAAAGCATAAAACATAATTGCCAATCATTTTATTCAGCACTGTCTGGATAGTGAGATTTGACAGATTTGGTACACTGAACAATTTACCACTTAAAGGCAAAAATCTGATTTTTCTGTCAAGTACATACCTTTCATGGAAATTACCTAGCACCCCACAGATTTTGAAAACATTGTCTTTGTCTCCTTAGAAGTTATTTCATTCCTGTTTCAGGTATGGATCTTTACCCTCAAGATGGCAGGGTTCCCACAGTACTTTGAAATTTTCCGGAAGCATGAAGTAATTTTTGCTGTGCATAAGCAGCATGTACTTTTTCCTGGTCTGCCCACTGGACAGTGGACCCTCAGGTCAGCAAGCATAGGAGAAGGAAAGATACCCCTTTCGTATTTCCTTCCATCATGGGCTTTTCTTCATATCTGAGTATACACAGTAGTGCCCCAGAATGAGAATTACATAGCTTTTTAGGTGCAAGAGGTCTGAGAGATTTTTAGTAGAGGACTACCCAAATTTGGGAAAGCCCTAGAACTATCAATGTCTTTAAAAATGAAAAGCAAGTACTATTGAAAGTATTTAGATTAATTAAGATCTTCTCTGAATTAATAAAATGGGGAGGGAGGAAGGCATGGAAAGCAACTGTAGATACCAGAGACAGTGTGAGAGGAGGGTGAGAAGTGGCAGAGGGTGAGAGGTAGGGAACCAAGGGGGAAAAAATAAGAAAAATATACCAGAAATAAGAAATGGAAAATTATCTCTTGATGGTAACATGTATAGTAATATCCTTGATTGATCCAATATACAGTGTATTCTGGATGGAAAATTTCATGTTGTATACTGTAATAATGTAGAGTATGTAGAGTGAATGCATATAAATAAGTAAATTTAAAATAGAATTAATTAATTAAAAATAAATTTAAAAAATGAAAAGTATACACCGGACCAGCAGGTGGCGTGGTGACTAAGCACTGGATTCCCACATGGCCAACTACAGTTCAAGCCCTGGACCTGAAGGCTTGAAAATCACACCTGATGCATCTATGTACATGCCCTAAATCCTGTGAGAACACAGGAGAAATGACTGTGGCATGACTATCCCTCCTGAGCGGTGATTTCTCACTTTCCCTCTCTCTCTGTCACATGCATGCACTCTACAGCAAAAACTCAAAAAAAATAAAGAAAGAAAGTAAAAGAAATGTACTCATTTCTATATTTTGTAGTCCTTAACAAATAATTTTTGAGCAACTCATCTCCTTTGATTAATACGTCACCTGCTTGAGATTGAGAGCATGTTTTATTATGTCCATTTTATAGATGTCAACCTGGTGCTTATGGATGTCAGGGAAATGCTCCCAGGTCCTTAGGCATGGGTTGTAGAGTGAAGCCTCACATTCTAATTTTGGATTTTTCCTCACTGTAGCATGCAGTTAAGCTGTCTATGCCAACACTAGAATAGTCTATGGGAACCAGAGTGAACCTATTAGACTAGGTAGCTAGTAATCTACAGGTGTGTTTATGAGCTCCAGTGTTGCTCATTTACACATTTTACAAATAAAAGTAACTATAGCCACATGATTTTTCAGAGATTATAGAACTCTGTGAAGCAGAGATTAGAAAAAACAAAGGTTCAAAATATATTCTGAAACTAGATCTTCCTGTGGTAACTGCATTCTCAAAGTGTGAAAAGAACAGGAAAAAATATGAATAGAAGTAAATTATGGCTAAAGTGAGTTAGCTTACTAACTTCCTTTCCTTGTTTCCTGGCAACAGGCACCTCATAGTTCTTAGAAGCTTTCAAGCCTTGAGAATGATAGGCATTCTCAAGTTCAAAGACTTCCCTGAACCTTTTGGACCTACCAATGCAGCTAGAAGTCCTGTTGAAACAGGCTTCCCTGGGCAATTTCCAACACAGTAGGATGCACAGTGCTGTTAAAACTAGCTCTCTCAGAGTAGTTCATCACTGACAGCCTGGTCTCAAGTAGGTTTGGGAGACAGAGGATGCTTGTGAGATTGGCCTGGGGCATGTACACCTGGCATCTCTTAGCTGAGCCACCTGACCCTGGTCAGTTTGACAGCATTGAGAATTCCTCCCCTACTGACACAGGTGTCAGGCACTGCCTGGTATGACACATAATTAGAAAATATCTCTATAGGTGGGTTAGGGGGATTTTTTTTCCTTAGAAAAGGAGATATTTGCTGTCTTAAAAATACAAAGCTAAAAGGACTTTTTATATGACTCAATTCCCTTGGGATAGACTGTCATCACTGATACTAAATAATATATGTTAAAGATCTATATGCTCATGACAATTGGGTAAGTAGACTGTATTCAGGAAAAGAGAACTTTTAGGAAATAAAAGATATCATAATCTATCCATCCTTGATTAGAGTGAAAAATAAACTTGGCAGGGGCAGCACTGTTCTCATAGGTGTTACTCAGTTTGATTTTAGAGAGCAAGGTGGGTGTGCTAAGCAAGAAGGATCATACGCCAAAGATGAGATACTTGTCAAAAATAAGTCAACTTTTGGTCCTCAGTTTTTGAAAGGTAGCAAGTAGTTCTGTAAACAACTCTTAGTGGGGATTTTTTTTTCTTTCTTTTTTTTTTTTTTTCAAGAGAGATTTTGCTATAGGATGTGTGCACCTGCCAGACAGACAGAAAATGAGGAATCACCCCCAAGGAGGATGACCAGGCTGCACTCCCTTCTCCTCCATGCTCCTCTTGGGATTTTGGGCACATTCACACATGTGCTTGGTGTAGTTCCAAGCTGCTGGGTCTGGGACTCAAACCATGGTTGGCCACGTGGGGTCCAACAATGTAACCACTATGCCATCTGCTGGTACTAGTAGGGCACTTAAGATAGCAAGATCAGTGACTTTTTGACTTACTAACAAAACTCATCTGCACCCATCCAGGTTGTAGAAGACAGTTGCTGAGTGGGTCATTCAATTTCACACAGATTCTCTTGGCAATGGTTCATTAGTTAAGACCAGATCTGAAAAAAAGCTGTACCACAGGAACACTGGTTCTTGCTGAGAATAGGTTCAAGCGTTGGATCCAAGAGGGACCACTCTTTTTTTTTTTTTGAGAGGTTTTTGCTATAGGGCACATGCACTCACCAGACAGACTGAGAGAGACAGAAAGATAGAAAGTGAGAAATCACGCCCAAGGGGGGATGGCCATGCTGCAATCCCTTCTCTTCCATTCTCCTCTCAGGATCTTGGGCATGCACACACACGCACCAGTGTGAGTTAAGTCACTGGGTCCGGGACTTGAACCGTGGTCGACTACATGGGAGTCCAACAACATAGCCATTACGCCAACAGCTGGTCCCAAGAGGGAACAACTCTTTGACTCTCTGAAGACCTTAATCCTAGTAGACAGACAAAGGACTCTCTAGGAAAGAGACTGTTGGAAAAGGGGCTCATTGCCTCAATGTCTGGCTGCTTTTCATTGGATTCAGTATCCAGGTCAAAGTCTTTCTCTCTACATCCTACAATCCTAAACTATGATAGCCCAGAGTTATGCCCATGAGGGCTCCCTCTCTTCATATGATACTAGAAACAGGCAGTTCCAAGAAACTCGATGAGTAGAGTGCTTTGAATATGGATTTGGAAGATTTAAGGATTCTTCTATTGTGGAAATGGTAGAGCGCTATGAGATATCTTATAGGAACTACAAGATGACGTTATAAGCCTTCATTTAAAAAAAAAAACAGATGATTTCATTATGACGTGCTGACATCTCTTCAAAAGAAGGCACACACGTTTCCATTGTCTCCCTATGAAAAACGTTTCCAGTTTTTTAAAATTTTATTTTGCATCTTTACCATGATAGCTTTCCTTCAGTCAAAATTACTTATTAAAATTTTATTTTAGAATAATTTAAGGTACTTGTTAGAACTACAGAAAAGTGCAATATTATTTTACAGTTCCTATATTAAGATGCTTAGATTTAGTTTGCCAACTAGTCTGAAAGATCACTTGTTCTTGTGTGTTTTATAATCTGCTCTAACACATGTGGGACTGAAGTTTGGAGCCAAAATATTTTTTATCCCATACTGTTAATTCATTTGCAATTCTAGACCTCCAACTGAGGTGAAACAACTTGCTTGCTGTTTCTCAGAATCTTCCAGTTTTATGAATGATCATGGGGAAGACAGACCAAACTAACCTATACTATCAATACATGGTATATTAAAATATATATTTTTGCATTTATTATCCTTGATTCGAATGCATTTTTTGATTAGCAGGCTTTTTACAATGCTTTAATCAGAGTTCATTGAATTAAAAAAATCATCTATTTTGATTCTTCAGGTAAGTGTTGTATTTCTCTCAGGGCAGAAACTGAATTAGTTTCTTGAATTATTTGGAAGCAGATTTTTTTCCTGGCTAGCATATGTAAAGTCAAACACATGCATGCATACACACACACAATCACAACCCCCCCCCCACACACACACACACATTCCTTTTGATCTTATGCTTTAATACCTTCTTTAAAATCTAACATTTACTATGCTAAAATATTTAGTTTTATTGTTATTATTATCAGTTGTTAATGTCTGCGAGTAAAACACAAGCTCCATGAAGGTGGATATTTTTTGTCTATTTTGTTTATGGTCATTATCTCAATGCTCAAAATGCATCTGGACCACAGTTAATGCCAAGGAACATTTTCTGTATGAATATGCCTGTTTTGCTTCCTATAGTCAGAGGACAGCCCCACAAACCCTTTCTTAATTTTCAGTTTATGTATCTGAATGTAACCATCACAGCTCTGAACAAAATGGTAGCAAATGATTGATTTATTGCATTAAAGATTCAGTAAAATGTAATGATGAGTGTTTTTCAGAGAAAACGTAGGTCCTAAGTGAAGCCTTCCTCTAAAGAAAAAGAAATAGGTATGTCAACTATGAAGGTAGATTTGAAATGAGGTATATATTATCAAACTTTCTTTTTAAATCAAAACTTTATTGTGTGAAATGTAACAATGAAAGAAATATTTTTTTCTAACACATTTGAAATCTTTTATTTCATTTTTAATTATTATTTTATCTTATTTTATACATTCGATCACTATACATCACTATGGCTTCTAAAGCAACTTTACCCAACATAAATATACTTCACGTAAGTACAGTTAAAGATTCTATATACGTTATCATCAATAGATAATCATCCCTTCCTGTGTCCCATAAATATCTTGCCTCTCTGTTTTTCACCTTGATACCTTTCCTTACACTCTCCCCCTTTTTATTTTCCATGAAAACATATCCATATAATGTTCAGAGAAATTATACTTTAAATGTACAATGTTTAATTATTTCAGAGAGTATAATGATACAGTTTCAAGGGGCCAGCAAGTGGTGTGGTGGCTATGGCACCGGACTCCCACATGACTGACTGGAGTTCAAGTCCCAGATCTGACAACTTGCTTTCTAACTTAACCCCTCTCTCTCTCTCTCAAAAACAAAAACAAAACAATCCCTGGCTATGTGCTTATTCAAATTTAACATGCAGTACAAATTTGTGCTTAAAATAAAAGGAGACCTGTAAACGAAGAATGATTAAGGCATTAAGTTCTGCAGAACTGGGTTTCTCCTCCATTATGAAACAAATTATTGGTAATTGAATCAAAATCCCAGCACAGAGAACACGAAGCTGTAACTAGTGCCAAAGTCAAATATAGAATCAAAATGGAAAGTACTATTTGTCTGTTGCTGTTTGTTTTAGAGTATGTATTTAGTAAATGGAATTTAGAAAACCATGAGCGTAATAGCTACTCGTACTTGCTTGACATTCCTACGGTCTTCCCATTCATTTACAGTAGTTTCAAGATAAAGTTTCTCAATAGCCACAGACACTCTCGAGAGATCTTCTGCCCCTTAAAGGTCTATATTTCACTTAGTATGGTAATGAGTTTGCAGCTACTTTCTCCAGAAAGATTCTGTGATTATTGAATTTGGAAAAAAAAAAAAACTATCACAAAAATTAAGGTGGTGAGCCCAGGATATATTCACTGATAAGCTGAGACTATTTTTATTTCCCTCATAGATCTACTTACAATAATTGTGAGAATAATGGTGTGCTAATAATTCAGAGAGAAGGCTGTGTGCTAGAGGTTGAGTAAGGACGTCTCTCTGAGAGGTGCTAAATCTACACTTGCCCCAACAACCTGAATATTTCTCCATTAGATGGCCATAAGGGCAATGGCAAACTGATTTAATTTTGAAACAGATTTTTAGGAGCAGGTATTTTTCTATTCTAGAACAAAGGTTCTTTTGTTCAAAAAATTATGTCAACAGGAATAAATGTAAAACTACCAATTGATATATTTTTCACACATTAAGATGCTACTTTTTAAAGTGTGATACCATTAAACTTATGCAAAATGACTTATAAAATGATGCAATGTTTATTTTTATCTTTTCAGCCCCATCTTAAACTGCACCTTACTTTGCTTAAAATAATAATAATGCAAAATAAAAGAATTTTGAGCCAGCTGGTGGTGTGGTGTTTAAGGTGCTGGATCCCACATGACCATCTCTGCAATTTGAACCCTAGACGTGGTGGTCAAAAAACATGGCAGGCACATGTGTGTGTGCATGCATATGTGTGCACTAAAAATCCCAAGAGGTGAATGGAGGAGAAAGGATTGTGGCATAGCCATCCCCCTGGGAGGGGGGAAGGAGTGATTTCTAATTTCCCCTTTTACTCTCTCTCCAGAAAGTATATTCACCCTATCACAAAATAAATAAATAAAACTATAATAAAAACTAAAAAAAAAAAGAACTTGAACATAAAATACGACCACCTCATCACAATTTATATTGTATGTGTATATGAATGGTTTTGACTTTTTTGTCCTCTATGGTATATCATGGGACTATTGTTCTGAGAATTAAATCCTTAATAACCCAAGAATAGAGTTTATTCTGCCTACTTTTGCTTTAATACAAAATGAAGTTATCTTTTTTTCTTTCTGGGGTTCCTCCCTACTTTTATCTTCCTCTTTCTTCTGGTTATTAGTATTCTAAAGTTCAGAATGGAACGACTCCCATGAATGTGCTCTGACAAGATTGTCCATGCTTTCTGAAGTTTATTTTCCTACAATCCTAGGCTGGAATATTGCAATAATCAATGTGTGACTAATACTTAGGGGAACCATGAACTTCTATAGCTAGCTTTGCAGGTTTTAGATAATTCTTTATGGCATCTCATTATTATTCTCATCACTAGGACAATATCATACTAAACCTTTTCTGCCTCTAGGATTGTGAATCTTTGAGTCATACTGATTAAATGGGTTTGTTTTATGTGCAAGAGACACATGTCTTATGTGGAATTTGCAAGATAATGGACAGGTTTTCAAATTCATTATTATGCTTCTGTTGGCATTAAACATTTTCTAATTATATTCTCTTCTGATGGAAAAGAAAGTAGCACTGGTTTTAATCCAAAGAAATTATTTCTAAACTGATAGTTTAGAAAGGTGTATGAGAAACAGGGTTGTTTTTGTCCACTATTTTCAGATTAAAGGCTCATGCAAACCTTTGATATTGAACTATTCATATGTTATCTCTATCACAGATTTTTCCTTATGTCAGGTATTCCTATACAAAAACAGTTATCTACATGGTCATTGTTAGCAAGGAGTAAAAGGATTTAAGAAGTGTCTCTTGCACCAAAAGCAATCTTTGTAAGTCTCTGCCTTTCCTATTCCCCTTCCTAGAATCCCTGGCCAAGAATTAAGCTCAAACTAAATTCCCAACATATAGCCAATGAGTAAACGAATTAAGAAATGACACTTTTTGACCTGGACTGTTTAGCATTTTTTTCATGTGCAGGATAAAACAACCACCACCCAAACTTTATTATAAGTCAGATACCACAGGGGTTCTGATGAAATACCACCATTGACAAAGGAATGAACACGTTAGCTCTTGAGGTTAGAAAACTATATAATTTTAATTTTCTAAATATTATATTTTCTTTGATTAAAAATTGTGAGAAGATGGTAGGAATACTTTTCCCTTCAAGTGCTCTTATAAATTCATATATTCTTTTTCTTTGATAAACTATTCTGGGATCATTATGTTGCAGCTGCAGAGAAAAGTGATTTCAGCAGTATTCAACTCTGTTGTTCAGGGACTGAGTCAGTGGGGAAATCACATGTTCTCAGATCAAGGATCTGATTTGATGATCAAAGGAGAGACTTTGGAGAGAAAAAGAGCCCAGTACTTGTTCATACATTATTTAAAACCCTTATTAGTGCTTTAGTTGTCCGAGTGCTAAGGGAGAGGGAAAACACCTTCATCTCTAGTACATAATGAATCTACCCCGTAATCGACTGGACATGCACAATGAAATGCAATCGTGGTTTACTTACGTAAGTCAACTGACTTTTTGCCAGACAGCTTTGTTTGCAGGGATGGGATGGGATCTTGAGAATTAAAGATGCGCTTCCATAAAAGAGAGCTTGCCAACTGTCCCAACTGCAATAAGACTTTATTTAGTACATGTTGGGCTCTAATAAAAGTATTCCCACTGAGCCTAATTCTATACTGTTTCCTGCCATAAAAGTCCTACATATGTTACAGGAAGCTTCAAGGGCAGAAGCCTCCTAAGGGGAAAAAGTCAATTTATAATATATCTACCTCTCAGTACCAAGACATCCACCTGCACGCCACAACTATTGAAACCAGAGATACACTAGAAAGTCAGAGTCCTGTAACCTGCACACAGAAAGAATACACATTGAAGCATAATTTTCACTCTACACTTTCACCCTTTTTGTCTTTACCACAGGCCAAAATCAAGAGGAAAGAAGCAAAGCCAGGCTTGGTGTCATAGCACAGTGGTTTAGGGAACCAGATACTACATGGCCAACTGTAGTTCAAATCCCAGCCCCAGAAGCTTAATAAACACACCAGACATGTGAGCAGGCAAACTCTAAATCCCAACAGGATGGAAACGGTTGGTTTTATGACCACGCCCTATTGGGAGGTGCTTTTTCTCTTTCTCTCTCTTTCTGTTTCTCTCTGGCCAGCACATGTGTCCTCAGACAATTAAAAAAAAAATAGTAGCAGCAAAGACAGCAACAATTTATATGGTATGATTTAAAGAAGAGAAAGGGCTGAGCCCAAAGCACAGCAGTTGAGTACTATGCATAAGGAGCTAGATGCAGTGTGGTCACATTGGTTCAAATCTGACCTAGTGGCTAGACCCACATCCTGTGCATACAATGGTGCCCAGGATCCTGACGGGATGGAAAAATGGAGGGTAAATTTTTAAAAATTAAAAAGAAAGCAAAGAAGAAGAATGGATCCTCATCTTCAATTGTTAAAGCTTCCAATATTATGTTCTTCCTAAAAACACCTTTATAAAAAGCTAATAATTTGGATGGAGATGGGTAAATTTCCAGGAAACCATGACATTAGCCTATCCCCACCTAGGCAGAAACATCAAGTGACACGTAGACTACAGATCAAATAGTGTAATGAAGCAGTGGGTTGGGAAACATGGGTTCTCCTTGGCCAGAGAGACTATAGAGTGAGCTGCTCCTTTCATAAAGGGTTGTGTCTGAGCTCTGTGACCCTGGGTTTTAGAGCAGACACTAAAAAGAAAAGGCTGGATCAAACCCCATCATCACCCCACAATAGACCAACATCAGCCCTGACTACAGACATTTGCTAATGATAGCAACCTTCATTTTGCTGAGCCAGAAGGGAAATTATCCAAAAATTATAGTCATGCTGTTTGAAATAATTATATAGAGTTCATACTTAGGCCACCCAATGATGTCCATCATGTCTATGGATTCTAATAAATATTAGTAGTTCAAGGCTTTTACTCCATGATCATCCTACTAAAACTACTTTTTTTTTTTTTTTTACAAGTTGCCAATGGCCTGGTAATTGACATATTTAATCACTTTCTTTTCACTCTTTATTGTTTTTGACCCATTCTTTTTGTGGATTTCTCTTATGTTTCTTGATACTTCCTTTAATCCCTTCATCCCTGGAAAGTGTTAGAGAGGGTCTTGACTCAACTGGTTGAGAGAGGAGGGAATTAAGACTAGAAGTTGCTTTGCTGCAGAGGGTAGAAGGTTGTTGTCCTAAGGCAACCTAGGGCTTACTGCTAAAAAAAAGTGAATAAGTAGACAAGAAAATGAGGAACAAGAAAGAGACTTCTGCAACATGTATCTGTCCAGTAGTTGATGGACCTCAGAAGAGTTTCCTTCTTCTCTACACACAGTTCAAATTTGAAAGAACACAGAGTTCCTTCAGGTTCAACCTCTTAGCTGGTGGAGGTATGGATGCTGATTTTCTTCCATAGAGAATCATAGGCAGTGCTAAATCAATTATTTAGAGTCTTTGTTTTCTATCATTGACAAACAATGTATCTGATGTTTCGATAAGAGTTAGCCCTCTTTTGAGAGATTTGGTTTTGAATTAAAAATAGGGGGATTTATATGATTCTGGAACATCTCCAAATTCACAAATTCTTCATTGCAGAGTTAAGGGTGTGAAAGGATGTGTAAATATTTGGTGAGTAGCTTGAGTCATTCCAATGGAAATATTCCCCTTCTGGTATTTTGGCATGAACTAAAAATGCCCCAGGCTTTGGCCTTGCATTTTGATTCAGACTGAAAATAAATGTCACATATAGGAACATCTTAATCATCCCCTGGAGCCCCATATTTTCCATAAATACTCATTATAAAATGAGAATTTCCTGACACATATTGAATTAGGAGAGCGCAGTGTAGGCATGATGTCTGACTGAGGATTAGGGTGGGGCAGAAAGTAGAGAAGGAACCATGTTACTACCACTGTTTCTTGACTTAAGCCGATAGGGAACAAAAAGTTTTTTCAGGTAAAGTGGGAGTTACTCAGTTCCCCACTTTGCTGAGTTTCTCAACTAGTGGCATAAATGCTGAAATTGGAGGATAGAACAGATTCTGCTTATACTAATTGGCTTTTGCTTTTTAAACTGTTCATGGTCTTATGAGAAGTACTTCTACAAATCACTAGATCTCCTTTGTAGTTGTTACTGTATTTTTGTAATATTCTAGGTATATAATTCATATAAACAAAAGTGATAAAATTTTACATATATATCTGCCCATTTCCCATAGCCCAGATTAAGATAAAGAACATAAAGTATACCTTGAGAGCTTACCTTATGTCACCTCCTGTCAATACTAACTCCACTAAAGGTAATCTCTATTATGATTTTTATCACCATTAGTTCTACCCATTCTTAAATATCATATAAATAGAATTTTATAGTATACACTCATTTATTATTATTATTTTTTTTTCTGTAAGAATCAGCAATGAGGAGCCGGCAGGTGGCATGGTGGTTAAGGTGTTGTACTCTCACATGGCTGACCACAGTTTGAATACTAGACTCAGCAGCTTGAAAAATCACACCAGACATGTATATGTGCCCCAAATCCTGGGAGAACAGAGGAGAAGGGCTTGTGATGTTGCCATCCCTCCTAGGAGTGATTTCTCACTTTCTTTCTCTCTATCTCTCTTTGACAAGTGCATGCAAAACCATAAAAAATAAATAAATAAAAGACTGACATTATAGTCACAAGCAGTAGCGTATTCCTTTTAGTCACTGTGTAGTACAGAGTATTCTACTATAAACATATGATTCGTTTATCCAGTTTATTGTTGAGTATTGTTGAAGAACATGTTGGTATTTTCATCCTCTCCCCTCCCCGACCCCGCCCAGAGAGTACATGCATTCAGTGGAGAGAGAGAGTGAGCGACCTCCAACGCGGGGAGTGACTGCCAGAATCCCTTCTCTTCCATTCCTCTTCTCCCTCCTTTCAAGATTTTGGGCAGATACACACATGAACTGATGTGTTTGTCAAGCCGCCAATCTAAGGGCCCAATCGTATAGTCATCCATTAAGATTCAGTTCATTTAGGGACCAGCAGTTAGTGTAATGACTTTGTCGCTGGACTCCCATGTGGTCGACTGTGGTTCGAGTCCCAGACCCACCAGACGCGTATGTGTGCCTGCCCAAGATCCCGAGAGGAGAATGGAGAGAAGGGATTGTGGCGTGGCCATCCTCCCTGAGGGTGATTTCTCGCTTTCTGTCTCTCTGTCTCTCTCTGTCTTTCTGGCGCGTGCACACACCCAATAGCAAAAAACAAAAAAACAAACAAACAAAAAAACGATTCAGTTCATTTAACCACCAGGCTATGGGATGGCCTGATATTTCCAGGTTTTTGATATCATGTATTTTTTTTTAACAGAGGTGACATTCTGAGAAATGTATGTTATCAGTTTTCTTATGGGTGAGCATACATCACAGACTTTATGTACACAAACCTAGATTGTATAGCTTGCTATACACCTTGGCTATACTGAATAACCTTTTGATCCTCAAATCAATACTAACAGCCTCAATCCTCTCACTGTACTAAATACTATAGGCATTTGTAACATAATGGTAGACTTTGTGTATCCAAGCATACAGGAAAAATGTGATATGAAAGATGAAAAATGGCACCTCTGTGTAGGACGCTTATCATGAATGGTGCTTATAAGACTGGAAATTGGTCCTGCTGAGTCAGAGAATGAGTGATGGATATGTAGGAAGGCCTAGGACATCACTGTACTCAACCATTGACTTTATAAGCACTGTATAGTTAGGCTACACAACATTTGTAAAAAAGAACTTCTTCAATAATAAATTAAATACTACTACATGTTTTTTCATGATATAAACATAAACTTTTTTGTTTGTTTGTTTGTTTGACAGGGTCTCTCTGTCAGAATCCACTTACCTCAGTCTCCCAGCTCTGACGCCAGGTGTGCACCATCGTATTTAGCTCTTCCAGATAAGGTCTTACTATGTTGCTCTAAACAGTCTTGGCTTGAAATCCTCCTTCCTCAGTTTACCCAAATATCTGGGACTATAGGCACATACCACCACACTTAGCCATCAGGTTGGACCAGGAGTCTAATCTAAGCAACTCAGTGGGCTCAACCTGTAGAGCAGACTGTGTTATCATCATGCACCTCTATGACTGGGCCTAGGGTGATACATATAAATTTAAATATATGTATATAATTTTTTAACAGGGAACTTTACGTTTTTCCTGTGAAATGTTTCCTACCCTTGCACCTCACATCTGACCTCTACCACCCACTCTGTACATCTACTCTTCCCCCTTACAGTCTCTAGCACCCACATCCATCCTCTCCACCATCACATCTTCAGATCACTCAACCTCTGCCATAGAGTGCATACAGGTGGTGAAAACAGAGTGCAGCTATGCAGTGTGTATCTTTCAAGTCTGACTCATTTCACTCAACGTTAACGCTTATATTCATCCACGTTGAGTCAGATGATAAGGCTTTATCATTTCTTATAGCTGAGGAATATTCCATAGTATATAAGTGCCACAGTTTTTCAACTCAGTAATCAATTTTTGGACATTTATGTTGATTCTGTGTTTTGGTAATTATAAACGATGGTATAATACACATGGGTGTGCAAGTGCTTTTCTGATTGAGTGCTTTCCTATCTTTTGAGTAAATACCAAGGAGTGGGATTACTGGGTTTTATTTGCAGGTTTTTTTTTTTTTTTGAGAGTTTTTTGCGATAGGGAGTGTGCTCTCGCCAGACAGACAGAGACAGAGAGACAGAAAGTGAGAAATCACCCCCCAGGGGGGATGGCCACGCCGCAATCCCTTCTCCTCCATTCTCCTCTCGGAATCTTGGGCACGCACGCACATGCGCCCTACGTGAGTTTTAAGCCACCGGGTCCAGGACGCGAATCGTGGTCAACTACATGGGAGTCCAGCGACATAGCCATTACACTAACTGCTGGTCCCTAACTGTAGGTTTTTGAGGAAACTCCAAATTGTGGTCCACAGATATTGTTCTAATTTATATTCCCATCAACAATCTGAGTTTTCTTTTAACCACAGCCTCAGAAGCATTTGTCTTTTTATTTAAAAAAAATTTTTTTTATCCTAGCCATTCTAGCTAGAGTTAAATGAGATCTCATTGTGGTTTTTATTTGCATTTCCTTGCAATAAGAGGCTTTGGACATATTTTTTTCATACGCATTTTGGGCATTTGTAAGTCTTCTCTGGAGTGCTAGCTAGTCAATTAATTTGCCCATTTTTAAAATTGGATTATTCGTTTTTTCATGGGTGATCTGCTTAAGTTCCCTATATATTCTGGAAATCAATATCTTACCTGAGAAATAATTTGAAAATATTTTCTCTCATTCTCAGTGTTGTCTTATTACTCTAATTATTGTTTCTTTTCTGTAAGAAAGCTTTTTAACTTGATGTAATCCTACTTGTCTATTTTAGGGATTATAATATGTGTCTTAGAGGCCTTATTTAAGAAATCTTTGCCTACTCTAATGTCTTCGAAACTTTCCCCTACTTTTTCTACTAGCAGTTTTATAGCTTGAGGCTTTACATTTAAATATTTGATCCATTTTGAGTTGATTCTTGATGAGAGATAAGGGTTCAACTTAATTTTTCTGCAAGTGGATATCCCGTTCTTCTAACACCATTTGCTGAAAAGACTTTTTTTTCCCACTGTCTTCTCTTGTATCAGTTGCCAACGATCTGTTGGCTGTGTGAATTTTCAGAACTTTTTTGATTCTTTAATACAAATTAGCTTAAAATACTAACACATTTTACAAAAATATTTTCTTTCTATATAGCCTTATTCTATAAACTTAATCTACTTAATTAAAAAAAATTAACTCTTGTCAAAAACTAAGATGCAAAACCAGCAGTTAGCATAACGGCTATGTCGGTGGGTTCGCGTCCCGGACCCGGTGGCTTAGAACTCATGCCGGGTGCGTGTGTGTGCGGGCCCAAGATCCTGAGAGGAGAATGGAGGAGAAGGGATTGCGGTGTGACCATCCCCCCTGGGGGGTGATTTCTTGCTTTCCGTCTCTCTGTCTCTGTCTGTTGAGCATATGCGCCCTATAGTGAAAACCTCTCAAAAAAAAAAAAAAAAAAAAAAAAAAAAAAAAACCCAAACACACCTCTTTAAAAAAAAAAAAAAAAAAAACTAAAAAGCAAACACACTCATTAGCCTAAGCCTCCACAGAGTAAGAATCATCACTCACCGTCATTGTTTTCCACTTACACTGGAAGGGCCATGATGAATAATATGACGTGAGATAAAATCCAAGCTCAAGGGGAAATGATGTTATTAAGAAATGTAGTAAATATGAGATGTCTGAGGCTGCTGCTGGTGTGGCATTGCTTACCATTTCACAGTAAATTTTTTTTTAAATTTACTATAAGACTCTTGTCAGAAAGACAGAGAAAGAGTGAGAGGGAAAGTGAGAAAGTACCCCTCAAAGGGATACTTATACCACAATCCTATATTTTTCTCTTAGGATTTTGGGCATGCACACATGCAGGCATAGCATGTTTCTAGCTTCTAGATCAGGACGTGAACTGCAGAGTCGACTATGTGGGATCCAGCCACCTTAATCATCATGTAACCTGAATGGCCCATAAACTATTTTTTAATACATAGAAATGCATTCTAAAATAACAAAAATATTGAATAGTAATACATAAACTAGTAACATAATCATTTAATGTCTTATCAAGCATTATTTATTGTACATAACTGTGTGTGCTATCCTTTTATAAGATCAAACAGAAATAAAGTGGGATCCATTGCAAAAGCATCACTACATACATTTGAGTAATGCATTGTACTCTGATTCTGTGATGGCCTAACATTACTAAATTATAGGAGTTTTTCAACCCCATTATAATCTTATAAGACTTTGTATATAGAAATTATTTACTAAAATGTCATTATGACTGTATGATTAAAACTGATTTGAACATTTTTGTGTATGTCTTTAGCTGTACATATGCTTTCATTTCTTAAGTACTTCTTTTTAGGAATGAAATTTCTGGGTTTTAGAAATAGTGTAGTTACTAGATCATGCCAAACAAGTTTTTAGAGTGCTTGAGCCATTTTATAATCCCTTAAGAAGGGCCTGACAGTCTGGTTGCTCTGCCTTCTTGCCAAAACTTGTGTGATTCAAGTGTTGTGCTGAAATTGGCAGTACTTTTCCTGTTAATTGCTGTATAGTGTTCTACAATGAATATTCCACTGTTCATACACCCATTTATACATGGAACATATATCCATTCACTGATAGACACGCAGATTTCTAGGCATTACAGTGGAGTATAATAATATTTATCTATAATTTTACTTTTCAATTCTCTGAAAATATATGATATTGAACATCCTCTTCATATCCTTTTACAGGCCAAAGAATGCCTCTATAATATGTGTCATGGGTTGATTTGTGTTCATCATCCTCAAGTTCGTATGTTGAATTTGTAGCCCCAGCACCTCCTTGATACAGGTTGGTTGTAGATAGAATTGTTTAAGTTACAATGACATCATATTTGAATTAACTAAGCCTCTGATCCAATATGACTAGGTCCTTATAGAAAGGAGAAACTTGGACAAACACATGGATACAGGGAAAGTGTCATGTAAAGAGATAGAAGAAAATATCTTTCCCTCATAGTCCCTAGGACGAGCTACCCTTCAGACACCTTGACTTGTAACCTTCAAAATGACCAGATGATAAATTTTAAATATCCTAAATCACCCAGTTTGTAGAACTAATACAATAAGCAAAGAATACAATAACCAACTGGCACCTGACCACTCTATTCATGGTCTTTAATCCTATTGATGAGATGTTACCTTTTCTTCTGTTCTAAATGTGACTCAAGGAATGGCAGCATTCCTTCCTTGGGAGTACATTTTGGAATATTCCATTAAGAGATGAGCTGGAATAAGGATAAATAAGATTGGGATAAGTGTCATAGATTTTCTTAGTAAAGCATACATGGAGTAGTAGACTATTTGAGGATGCATTAGTTCCTTTGATAAAAAATAAGTCTTGAAATATTTCACTTTTGCCTTTTGAGAAAGAAAAATGAACTTTCCATTTGACCCTGATTGAGGACTGCCTGCACATCACAGTGTATTAAAATTTGTGTCTCACTAATTGGTTAGAAACAATGTAAGCAAAGCAACATTTGTAATTCTGATGCCAAAATGATACTGTAAGAGTTTATGTATAAAAAGATGTAATTTACCTAGTAGATTTAAAGTTGTGGTAAATGCAAACAATTCAGACTCTTTTAGTTCCATACTCCATCTGCCTGAATGATCTACCTGCACTAAAATTGTCACTTAATATTATTTGCCTCAGTCAACTAGAGATTGTTAGGAAGCAAATGAAATATGGAAAGGAAAGGAAAAGTATTTCTCCCAGAGGAATGTAGAATTTACAAGAGATTCTTAACAGCACACTAATAGCATGATATAAATACACCTTTATGTATTGCAGATGGGAAAACATGCCTCAATAGCATTTGTTTCTAAAAGACTTTCATCTCTCCTAGAAAATAACAGCTGGTGTGATGAGAACAGAAATTAACACCCAAGGTTGACACTGTGACCATCTGTAGGAGTGAGTGAGTGTCTAGGTAGGGAGTGCACAGGCATACAACTAGTAGAAACAGATGTCTGCTATTTTTTTATTTTTTAAAATTTTTTTATATATGAAGGTACTTTAAACAGCATTGGAAAAATGGAATTAAAGTAGAGGTTAATATTGGTGCCAAAAATTGATATCCATGCATAGATTTTTTTCAACATACACATTTTCTGTAAACTTTTTGAAGACCCCTTATATATGACTATATTCAGGGTCATTCAAATGGTCAAATGAACAGATTGGCATAAATTAATCCTCACAAGGGATTGAGAACTCTGAACTGAAATTAAAAGTGATAATTACTTTCATTTCTTCCTCTCTCTCTCTCTCTCTTTTCTAAATGGAAGTATCTGAAGGGCAACAGGTTGGTATATTTGTATTTATGAAGCACTGGCAGGGGAATGGTGCTATATAAAAGGTCAACCCCTTCCTGACTTTTCTCTAGAAAATTGCCCTCGGTGCATCCTGATATTCCTCTCTGTCCGTTATGGGCACAGTGAAAGGTCATAAGTAGGAAGGCTCTCCGGAGGTACTAGCCTGAGAGCAGTCTGCAAACATTTCTGTGAATAGTCCATCACCACACTGCTATTTTCAGAGCCACAATGCAACAGAGTTTCCCTTTCCCAGCTGTTTAGTACTCAGCCATTTCTTTGGCCAGTTTTGTATTAAAGGTTAGGAAAATGACCTATCTTATTGTTCAGTGTTTTCCATTGAAGTCATGCCCCCTGTGACTAGTTCACTCTTCAGAAATATCAAGCCCCACAAATCGCAGTTATCTACAGAGACAGCGTTTTGCTTTAATAAATTGTTTTGCCCTGGATTTTGCATTAGTCACCTTTGAATACAAGCAAATAAATTGAGCAGCTCACCAGATTGGAATAGGTATTCATCAATTCAATTGACTTTGTGTGTTAAACTTTGTAATGATTATGCAGGGATAGTATATGGCCACCAAGGTTTGGGAAAGGTTCTTTGGTTTCCACTTTCAGTATATAAATGTAAAGAGATAAAGTCATTTTGCTTTAACCTTTAAAATATAAAGTATTATTTCATCTCAAAATTAGAAGCACTCTATCGTTTTAATTGGAATACAACTCTCAAATAATAACAGAAATGCTACCTCTGGGACATTGTATCACCTTTGCATATTCTCTGCATACAGTCGTACGTGTACAGATCTGAAATGATTTCAGACTGCAGGCAAACTGAACCTGAATTTCAAAACACATGCTCTTGTGAATCTCCCTTAAATGTCAGTCAAGTCTTCACAGCTCAAGTTGTGAAGAAGCAAAGGCTTTAAACTACCGGGCCAACACCATGTCCAGCTTGTCTACTTGTTAGTCTGTTCTCTCTGTTGGGATTTATCATCATGCCGTTCCCTTAAGATCTAGAGAGCAGATGTACACAGAGGAAACTTGCTCTGTTTAATTATTTCCTTATAATAGAATCTCAAGAGTGCAAGGGGGTTTAGAGGTTATTTACTGAAACCCTAAATTGACAGGCTACATAGTGACCATCTACTGAGGAAAGCAACGGACAATTACTAATCATGTTCAAAATGTCTTCTTGTGTTTTAGGTATCTGTATTAATATATATCTTTGCCACACCTGGGACCCACAGACAACAGATCCAGAGGGATGGGTAAAGGGATTTTTTTTTTTAAAGGTAAAAATAAACAGATAAAACCAGACTATCTGAAGACCATTCTTCTCCCCTTGGTTTTCTCACCATCTGATGATGCATGATGGACCTGGATAAGAATGGTAATACCTTTCTTAATTTTTAAAAACTTCACATAGGGATTTACTTCAGAGGAAAGGAGCCGTGAATGAGAAAATTGCTGTCTTTAAAATGTTTACATCTTACACGAGTCATGTATAATTACCTCCCAAACCTGAGTGTGCTTACATTTTCACCTGTCCACTTTCTATTCCTTATTTTTCCCACTGTCACCTTTGTCATTTTGCTTAGAGAATACAAGATGATAGCTGTAATAAAACAGATTTGTAGTTCCTCCTTATAAATTCTTAGCAACGTCACATTAGACAGAAGTAAAATATTCTTGTTTACTGGAAAAATTTTGAGTATTGCCCATATGTCAAAAATATGATTTAACTGGAAAAGAAAGGTAACATAAGATAACATAAAGGAAACATCTTATCACTTAAAGGACTGGCAGTACATGGGAATATGACTGGAAACATGGAGGGCTCTTTCTAGCACACACACAGACCAGGACCCCCATGCTGCCCAGAGCCTACTAAGGACTAACAGAGGGCCTCACGTGGCCTCCCATGACTGGGATATCCACGGACATAGTGCCTCCTCAAGAGTAATTTCTTTTTTAATTTTCCTGAGAAAATTATCCTTTGAACATATTTCTTTTTCTGTGAGTAAAGAGAAAAAGATAAAATGAAATTGAATGAAGAATGGAAAATCTTGAATCTTGTTTGAAATTGGAAAAGGAAAGGGTAGGCATCATTCATATCATTTGTTTAATGAAACAATAAAGAGAACAATTTCAAGAATCCATATTATTTTTTAAGTACGTGAAAACCACAAACTTTTGTTGGCAAGTCAAACTCAAAGCAGGCATTTCCTTTTTTTTTTTTTCTGGCAAGTATAAAATTTGTGCGTGCATTTATGTTTATTAAAATAAGTCGAGATATATACAAGGGGATCTGTGTCTACACAATCATGTACAGTTTGAATTCTCCAATGTCAGCTCCGACAATTAGTGGGTAAACATAGCCACATTCCTAGGCATGAGAATATTCAAGAGCTACGCATTTAAGCATATTTTTTTGGCTCTTACAGAAGAGAGAAAGTTTACCATGAAATAAGAGGAGGTAAGGAAACTCCCATGTGGCTTAATGCAAAGATAAGACTGTTTACTAACCCTTACAAAAAAGGGCATTTGTGCTAATATGATAATACATGAAATCCTGACATGTAATATCTGCAGAAAATAGAGTAGGGGTGGCAGCTGCACTGTGGATATGTAACTATCACCTTGGGATTTATGTTAAGGTTGGTGCCCCACATAGATGATTCTTCACTGAAATAAAGACCTGAAAGAATTTTCATCATTATGCATACAGAAGCACCTCTTAACATCCAAATCAATCATTCGATAATTATGTATGGTTTTAAAATATGTAACACAGAGATTGTAATTCTTCAGAGTATTTAGGACAATAGGTGAGAAAACTGAGAGGTATTGGAAGTATACAAGTATATGTGTGTATATACATACACACACACACACACACACACACACACACACACATATATATATATATACTCACACATCATGTATATCTATATGCTAGAGATTTTACTGGAAAAAATTTAAAATTAGAACATTAAAGAAAAAGCATATAAAACAAGATCTATAATTTGGATGAGATGTTTTTCATTGATTTTGATACATAAATAGGAAAAAAGAGAAAAAAAGCAATAGAAGGTTTTTATCCAGAAATAAAAAACTTGAAAACCAATCCTCATGGCTTAAAAGCCACAAAGAATAGCAGCTTGCTCCTCTCCCATGGAGTGCACTATTGCGATCATGAGGCCTTTAAAGCTGAGTGGAAGAAAGAATATTTGGGAATGGTTTTTGGCCACTGGCAAAGGATGATGAGAGTGACTTAAGGACTTCCTTTAGTGGAGTGTTAACTCTGTGTCAGACACTGCATATGCCAGGGAGTTTTCATAAATATTAGTTTTCAGGAACTAATTTCTTTAATTCTCACAATAATCTCTATTGCACAAATGAACAAATATTATATTAGAGAGAAAGATTAAGTGATTCACACTAAGTAACACAGCAGAAAAATAGCAATCTGAGTACAGAATAGCTCTTTTTTAATTGCCAGAGGGTGCATGTACTTGCCAGAGACAGAGAGAAAGACAGAGAAAGAGAGAGAGGGAGAAAGTATCCCCCAATAGGGTATGATTATGCTTCAATCCCTTTGTCTTCATTTTTTCATCATGTTGGGATTTGAGGCATGTGCACACACACACACACACACACACACACACACACCTCATATGTTTTTTCAGTCTCTGGGATCAGGATTTGTACCACAGTTGGCCCTGTGGGATCCAATTAGTAGGCCATGAGGCCAGCCTCAGAATGTCTCTTTTAAATGGCTCTACCAAAGTAATAAGGCCTGCTAAGAATTTATTATTTATCATAAATTGTAAGGTCTATACATCGGCATTGGGCTGAGACTGTATTAAAGACATATTTGGAATATTTGTCCCTCATCCTCAACAAGGATCAGCAAGAGTGTCAGAATCTCAGAGTTCAGATATTTTAACCTGATTTGTTGATTTTGCTATTGAAAGAATTGAGCCTCAGAGATGTGATGGCAAAGAATACAACGAGTACGTAGTCAGGACTAGATCGTAGGTTTGTTTATGACTTCCGCGTTCTTTTCTCCTTATTACGCTGTATCCTTTGTGTGGAAAAAATCCAAGAAATGATTACTTAGCACCTAGTTTTACGGACAACTTTGGGCATTTGCTTTTTAAAAGGCAAAATTCAGCATTAAACATAAATTTAGAAGTTTGAAAAGAGGAGAATGCTTTCTTTGAATCCAGGGCTTGAATTGTATGTGCATATGTAATGGTGATACAAGCACTAGACAGATAGTCTTCATTTATACTTAATTTTTTCTATGGCTAACAATAGTAATTGTACTCCTTGGATTGCAATGTTTAACATGCAAGCCAAAGAAATTTACCAAATTTGTGGAGATAAACAATGGTTTTGAAATTTTACAGTGGCAAAACTAAAGGAAAGAAATACAAAATGATTTCCCTGGTTTCTTTACTGTTACATCCTTTATAGTTTATGTTTCTATCCATTACATTTTATGGTTATAAGCACCAAAATTTTGATAACTTTTGAATATTTAGAGGAATTCCTATTCTATAGGCAAATCTCAAAGAAAAAGTGGTATTCATTTTATTAAATTACTAAAATTTTAATAATTTAATTGAAAAACCTATAAAATAATTGGATTATAATAAAATGAGAATTTTGCACAGATAAATTATTCTCTCAGATATTCATGTACAAGTTTTAAAAGTTATTTTTGCTTTTGGTATTTTTTTATAACTACTGTCTGACATGTCTCAGTTATTCTTGAGATTACCTATGTTGCAATGAGAAATCTATTATAATGGAGATGTTTGAAAGATTTTATATAAATACAAGTGAGAAGGAAATTCAGTTGTGAAGCTTGAGGGAAGCGATGGTGAATAAATTGATGGCAACTGAATTGGGGCCTCTTGGGATAGATTGAGGAAGCTAAATGGGATGGACAGATTAAAGTTCAGAATTTGGAGTGAGATCTACCAGGGTTAACCCTTACTTATGAAACTTGGTCAAGTTTTTCAAAATTTCTGGGCTTCGGTGGGCTCACCAATGATACGAAGATAATATCTACTTGATGAGTTGTGATTACAGATAATGACACAAAAGCATGACACAAGGATAGCACTCAACAGACGCTCATTATACATTTGTGGGTCAAGGCAGAAAATGTAGCCAACTTCTATAGAAGAAAGAATATGTATAAAATCATGAAGGTCCAAAAATAAGAGCCCAATTATTCTTATCCCTGGGAAACTAAAACATCTCTGGTTCTTAATTTCCTTCCTAATTTCACATGTCTAGTCGAACTTCACTCTTTATTATGTCTGAATGTTTACGTCCCCTCAAAATTCATAGTTAAAGTCGTGACCTCCACTGTGCTGGTATTTGGTAGTGGAGCCTTTGGGAGGTACTTAGGTTTAGTTGAGGTCATAATAGTGGGACTCTCATGATGATATTAGTACCCTATCAAGACACATTCTAGAAAGCTTGTTCTCTCTCTCTCTGTCTCTCTCTCCATGTACCTATGTATAAAGAATTTAAATAATGGACCAGCCGGTTGTGTAGGGGTTAATGCGACTGGGTCTGATGTGGTTGAATGTGTGGTTTGAATACTCATCCAATGGCTTGAAAAACATACAAGTGTGTGTGCATGTGTGACCAAAATCCCAAGAGGAGAATGAAAAAGAAGGTATTGTTGTATAGTCATCCCCCTTGGTGAATGATTTCTCACTTTCTTTCTTTCTCTCTTAGTCTCTCTCTGGTGAGTACACATACTTTATAGCAAACTAATAATGATAACAATAATAATAAAGTCATAAGCACACAGCAAGATGGTAGCCATCTAAAAGTCAGTAGAAGAGGCCTCAGGATAAAAGCTACCTTGCCATCATCCTTAACTTGGACTTTCCAGCCCATCATCCCCTGCACTGATCATTTCCATGACTTACACCAACTTTCAATTGTATCACTTTTCCAAGGACTTCCATATACCCTGACAGAAGAAGCCCTCAAACAATAACATACAGACATTGGTACAGACCTCTGTACATCTTTCATGTGCATTTTTTATGCTGTCAGGGTCTTCAGTAGGATTTAACTCCAGTAGCCAATGATGGCTCCTTGCTTTATGATGCAGCCTTTACAGGTCCTATTTCTTTCTCTGTCCTTTTCTCCTAGTCCACCTGTCCCCAAAAGAACAATTTTTCAGTAAACTCCTTGTATCAGTTCCGCATCTACACAAAGTGAATAAGCACATTAAATAAGTGAGTAAACATATTAAATAAGTACAGAGTAGAATAAATTCGATAGGTAATAATATCAATATTAATAACATAACTTGGTATATATAAATAACATAGCTAAATCATAATCATGGCCAAGAGTTCAGTCTACACAATATTAGGATTGAATGTGTCTATTAGCTCTTCATATGCAGATGCCCAGTAGGTGACTGGATATAGGTGTCTGCAATTTAAGATGGCTTAGCTAGAGATATAACCCCTTGAGACTGGAGGCAAACCCAAAGAAATGAATATAGATACAGAAAAAAAAATTATCCAAGAGCTAAGTCCCATGGCATAATAATATTAGGATAAAGGGAAGTGAGAAAGAACCTGCAAAGGAGACTGAGAAGCACTTACTGATGTGATAGGAGAAAACCAATAATTTATAATGAACCCAAGGAAAGAAAGTGTACCAGAGAGGAAGAAGTGACAACTTATAGGAAATATTATAAGTCAAAAAAGGTGAGGCTGGCTGTTTACCCCTGGAGGTATTGTTTTTGAATAAAGAGTTAGAGGAAGAGAATATAGACTGCTCTTCTGAAGAGTTTTACTTAAAAGGACTGCACAAAACTGAGGTGGTAAATAGTTAAAAAAAGATGCCAAGAAAGAATGTTTTAAAGTGTCATTTTATTTATTTTTATGAGAGAGAGAGAGGAGAGAAAGAGAGAGAGAGGCACCCACAGCAGGAGCTCATTGCCTGTATTCTCCCCAGCCTTCTAGTTAGACAGGATCAGAGGCGTGTGTGCGTGAGTACCCAGCATGCTTTAGGTCTGAACCCTGACCTATCATGTAACTCCAGCATTTCAGGGCTCTAGACTTTTTTTCTTGATATTCAGCTACGTAGATACAGATTTAAAAGAGATTTAACCAGGAATTTAGTTTTGCCAAGAGAGTACCACAAAAGGAGAGATAAGCAAAGAAGATAGTGCATACAAAATAATTAATATAATGAATGACAATAGAATTTCAGCTACTGAGGGAATTAAAAGAGTATTAGTGATGATTTTGACAGAAAAGAAAGCAAGTCAGACAGTAGATGCATGGAATTAAGTTTATGAAAGGCATGGGTAGAGTTAATAACAAAGATGAGAGTATGAACATAGGAGTGAGTAGATACATTAGTGAAGTAGATAAAATCATCAGAATACAGAAGTTCCAGTGATTGGGAGGCCAGAGATCTGGAGGCTAACTTATTTGATATTGAATTCATAAAGAAAAACGACAATGGTATTCCCCAGAAATCAGGCGTAAGACTTGGGTTCAGTAGAGTATAGTAATAATTATAGATAGTGGGGATACACTCTTAGGACCTAAGGGCTGAAAGGAGAAAGTGAATGTTACAAAAGTAGAAATGAGGAAATACCTTGTCTTAAGTTCCAGTGATATGTGAGGAAATAGACCCTTGCTAGGTGGTCTGCAGAGGAAGCAGTGTCCTCAGAATAAAGCCAGGTCCCCTGTAAAAATGAATGGAATGTTCAAAGGTTGAGGAGTTCCGTGAATGATACATTGTGGATGAGCCTGAAGGGTTTTTGGTGGTTGGAGAGGGATAGTAGATGGGGAAAAATAGAAAATGAATAGTGTGATTCCACAGAAAGAGAAAGTCAAGTGAAACAAGAAGCTACCCAAGGGCTGAAACTGGAAAGCACTAAAAGTAAAGAGTAAACGTAAGAGAAGAGGCAACATAAAAGATGGCTTGAGAAGACAGAAGATAATCAAGTATTACTAAAGGTAAGCTGAGAGAAAAGGAAACTTTTCAGGTAATTTCCCATTTCTCCCTAATGGCATGATCTCATTTTTTGACATTTTCCATCCCTTTTCATTTTCCATCCTTTATCTTAATTCTTCTCGTTCATGTCTTGTAAAAATTTCATTCAACATATGTCACCTCCTAACAAGTTATTCAGGAGAACTAAGCTATTGGGCCCTTGAAGAGACTACTTCAGGCACTACGGTCCTTTAGTCCATCTGCTGTAAGTGTTTTTCACAGCAGAAAAAACTTCAGAGAGAACTTCTAGCTTTTCATCTACTAGCTGTTTCAAACTGCTCTGTATTCTCAATGCTCAGTTTAAGCCAGGAAAAACAAAAACGTCCTATCTCTTCATGTCACAAGTGGGAGAGGAAAAAACGCTAAGTAAACTCACAGGCTTAGTCCCACTACACTTTCAAAGTTCTGTAAATCAAAGAGTCAGCGCAGGGGTCAGGTAGCAAGAGAAATTGTGGGATAATTGGATCAGGTAGGTTCTAGGTTTGTGGTCCAACACCCCTCTGAATATACTGGGCCCTTCTGTGTAGGGCTTTTGGCCCAGGCCAGCTGAGACTGGGTGTGGATGGTGGCAAGGAGACACTTTTGAGGGTTCCTATTTTTCCATTTTTCTTTCTCTTTCTCTCATGGAAGTTATAAATCAATAAACTTAAAAATAACCTAAGGAAAATTGTTTATGGAATAGTGTACCATAGTTGAGAAAACAATGTTTGCCATGGACAATTCAATATATATTTCCAAAAAATAAATAATAAAAACTGGTAGAACTATTATTGAATGCATACAGCATAATGTAACATTCAATGTTGAAAAAGACAAGTATGTCGATATCTAAGATTTAATAATCACATATTGTGGGACCAGCAGGTGACACAATGGTCACATCACTGGACTCCTCCTATATGTCTGACTATGGTTCGAGTCCTGGACCCAGAGGCTTGAAACCCATGCCTGGTGTGTGTGTGTGTGTGTGTGTGTGTGTGTGTGTGTGTGCCTGGTGTGTGTGTGTGTGTGTGTGTGTGTGTGTGTGTGTGCATGTCCAAAATCTCGAGAGGAGAGTGGAGGAGAAGTGACTGCAGTGTGGCCATCATCCCCTCTGGGGGCTGATTTATCACCTTCTGTCTCTCTGTTTCTGTTTCTCCAGTGAGCTCACATGCTCTATAGCAAAAATCTCCTTAAAAATAAATAATAATAATAATAATAATTACACATTGTATGTATGCATGGTGTGTAAACCCCTAGGCCATATTCCAGTTTAAAAAAATCTAAAACAAAAAAGCATAATACCAACCCTTTGCCCTACCCTGTTTATATTATGGCCTAAGCAATGAGTAGTAATGTTATTCAATTAATGGTTGGATTCATATTCTTTGACCAAAACTAGAAGTATAAGATTCAAATTAAATTTGGTTAGTGGCTGACATTTTCATTGCTTTGGTAAGCTGATAAATTTGTGTCAATGGAATAAATACTTTTTGAAAAAATAAAAGCTTGATTTGTGTACCGGCATTTATTTGCTATGTTTATTAATTTATAAACAAGACAGTTTAATTTATTTAAATGTAATCAGCTTTCATTTGATTATTGTGTATTTATCCTCTTTTTTTTTTTATAATTATTCTTTTCTCAAATGACAATGCTCCTGAGGAAATGCTCAGGTATTTTTTTTAGTAAAATTTAATCAGACAAATTAAAATCAAAATGATACAGATAAAAACTAGGGCTGGTATGTATAAATTTTTGCTTTATTTTGAAGGACAGCTTTCTACACATTTTTTTTTAACCAGCAGTCAAACTCTTGCATATTCTTTATGATAGCTAATTAACCCTTCCCATTTTTATAGGCTTTTTAGTCCTTTGCAAATATGCTAAAGTTTCCAAAATTCTGTAATATGTTCCATATTTCAGACAGAGAAGAAATTGGGATATAAATCTCATGGAGTGATTCCTGATCATTTCCAGCTTCTAGTGAAAGTAAAACTGGACTGGCAGGAAAACAACAAAAATCATCTTGAAATATTTAGAGATACAAGCTAGACAACGCCTAAAACTATCTTCAAATTAAACCAAGACATTTTAAATCTCAGTGAACATTTGATTTGAACTTACTAAAATTAGTTAATATTTAGTGAGAAAAGAGAGAGAAATGACTTTCAAATATCATCAGAAATGGGACATCATAGATCAGTTCCCAGAATTTTGATCTTTGTTTGTTAGTTTGTTTTGATATTTTTGCTATAGGACACGTGCACTCACTGGAGAGACAGAGAGATGAAAGCAAGAAATCACCCTCTGGGTGGACGGCCATGTCACAAATTCTTCTCCTCCTTTCTCCTCTTGGATTTTAGGTATGCACATACATGCGCTTGGTGTGAGTTTCAGGTCTCTGGGTCCAGGTCTCAAACTGGTCAGCCATATGGGAGTTTAGTGATGTAACCATTACACCATCTGCTAGTCTCAACAATAGTAATCTCAACTGTGCTGAAATAAGATCTATAACTTTCTGTCTCATCTGTATTAGATGACAGAGAAAAATATTCTCAATTCAACTACATGTTGCTAGAGTTCTTTGAAGCGTGATTTGCTATCATAAACATGACTTCATGAAATTCTATATCTCATTTCTCAGACAGTACTAATTTCTGATCTTTTTTGAGAAAAGCATATGCCTTGATTCTGCTCCGCAAGCTCTTGCAGATACTGCGTCGTCAGAGAAGTCATGACATATTTTTCTGTTTTTCTATGCCAAAATGAGTGATGACTATTTCAATGACCCAATAGATCATCTTGTTTCCCTTCCTCTGATTTGAGCCCAAATTACTAATAAAGCTCTATTTTTGACACAAGCTCAATGAAAGAGCAAGTAAAGTAATAGGAATGACTCGCTTTGAGTAAACTTACATGTGCTTCTAGTGACAAGTGAGTTGGTTCTTAACTTAGTCTTTGGATCTTCTGTCAATGAATCTATCATAGTACATATTTTTGAAAGGTCATTGTTAAGCATTCACTGTTTATAACATTGAGAAAATCGTATCTTATTGGTCTTTTTTACTTCTAATATCTTTTGCATCTTCTTGACATTCCCAAAGATTGATTTAGTTTTAGTACAAACCTTCTGTAAATTTTTCACACAGCCCAGGGTATAATTTATCCAGATACAGAAGTTTCTTTTGCTGGATTAATCACATTCATCAACCCAGTTTCCCTATCACCATTGATGTTGTCTGAACAAAAAAGGACTCATGACTGCATGATTCACCTTGTCTACATAGAGTAACTCACAGTTACGATGGCTTTAAAATGTGGACCTGATCCTTTAAACAACAATTTACCATTAGAAGTAAGCTAGTGATTTGCACTTTAAGAAGTGATTAATGAAAATTCACTAAGTATATTAAGGGTCATTTTATTACCCTCATTATTCTTTCAGACAACTTGAAGTAAAATCTATAAGTCTGTAAGATTTTTTTTTCAATTTTTTTCCTTTCAGATTTTTTAGAATGTTTCCTTCTTAGCAGGATTAATTTTATTTCTACTATGTGTGTAGTTTGTATATTTCAGGTAGTATTTGAATACCTCAATCCATTACTCTATTTTAATTGAAATAAGACCTTCAGAAATAAAGGGGAAAAAAGTTGCCTTTCATTACTATTCAAATATAAATATTAGGATGGGAGAGTGATTGTTTATTAAATGTTTACACTCCAAAGTCTTATGAATAACTATAAAGCCATCACAATCACAAAACAAGGAACAGAACAGTCATTTCCTGATTCATTGGGATAAATTTCCACTTGGCTTTTAATCAATGAGTTTGGAAAAGAGCTTTAGACTTGTGCAACTTAATTCATATGGTTTTTATAGTGTTTTTGAAACGCCGTGAATAAAATGATAGCTCTGGTACAAAATACAAAGACTAAATCAAAGTGTCTAAGGTTTATATGCTGATTAAACATAACTTATGCAAAAAATTAAAAAGAGGAGGACAAATTCTGAATTCTTTACTCATACATTCATTTATTAATTGCTTGTTAAAAAATAACTACCTTGGGACCAGCTGTTGGCGTAATGGCTATGTCGCTGGACTCCCATGTAGTCAACCATGGTTCAAGTCCCGGACCTGGTGGCTTAAACTCATGCCAGACATGTGTGTGTGTGCATGCCCAAGATCCTGAGAGGAGAATGGAGGAAAAGGGATTGCAGTGTGGCCAACCCCCCTGGGGGGGGGTGATTTCTCGCTTTCTGTCTCTTTGTCTCTCTCTGTCTTTCTGGCTAAC
Source organism: Tupaia belangeri chinensis (assembly GCF_000334495.1). Classification (NCBI taxonomy): domain Eukaryota; kingdom Metazoa; phylum Chordata; class Mammalia; order Scandentia; family Tupaiidae; genus Tupaia; species Tupaia belangeri. Next base: position 683,703 of record NW_006159898.1, on the reverse strand, counting down.
ACAAGTGCCTTATAGCAAAAACCTCTCAAAAACGAACAAACAAACAAAACAAAACAAAACAAAAAAACAAAGAAAAAAACACCTCCTTAGATTTAATGGTCTCAGATTTAGAAAGTAGTAATTTATCTTTGTTTTTTAATTAACGCTTCAGCTGCTTATGGTGCCATTCAAGAGTTCTTTTTTTTTAAGAATGACTTTATTTAATTAAATTAATTAATTAATTAATTTTAATTTTACGAGAGAGGGAGAGAGAGAGGGAGGAACAGAGAGAGAAAGTGAGTAGGCAAGCCACCAGGTGTAGGACTCAAACTGTGGTTGGCCATGTGGGAGTCCAACAAGATTTCTAGGAAGCTAGTGAAATGCACTGTATTTAGTATGAGTGAAATTCATCCATAATATGTCATTGTTATAGCAAAAACTTCTCAGATTTTAGTAAATGAATGACTTTCATGATAATTCCACTAATATAAATATTGACTTTTCAGGATGACATTTCAAATGAACATAATCCAAAAATCAAAGGGTTGTCCTGACTCCATTAGTTTGTGAGATCAATCAATTTAGCATCATCTGCTATAGCTCGAAGGTGTGCCTCAAAGTTTGTGTGTTGGAGTATGTTTGCAATTTGAAGGTGTTAAGAAGAGACTTAATCTGATCATGGTGTTGAAGTGTGAGACCTTTGGGAAGGGAGTAGGCACCAGGGTGTGGGCCCAAGATTGACTCCTGGTGAATTTATGAGAAAAGGGGACAAGACACAAAGATGCTCTCCTGTGCATGTGCCTGCCCTCTCCCGTGTCACAATGTAGCAGCAAGATGCTCATCAGGTAACGCACAGTGTCCTTGTACTCCTCAACCTCCAAAACCAAGAGCCAAATAAATCTCTACTAAACTACTCAGGCACACGTAATTCTATTATTAACAACAGAATGGACTGGAGCATCTTCTCTGACACTATAACGTTCCTTGTGTTCAAATAAAATTAAGATTTAGAAGAATTCTAAACTTAGGAGCACTTGTTTTCGCCTCTGTGTCACTGTAAAATTTTCCCATTTTCATTACAGTAGGCACCCAGGGACAGAATCATACTCTCTTCTCTCCTGTATTTTCCTTTTTCTTTGCTAGAGGGTACATCTGCCCAGAGAGAGACAGAGAGAAAGAAAGGAAGAAAGTACCTCCCATGGGAGATGGTCATGTCACAATCCCTTCTCCATTTCTCCCTCCTTTTGGGATTTTGGGTGTGCACCATACACATCTGACACATTTTTAAAGCTTCTGTGTCCAGGACCAAACCATGCAGTTGGCCAGGAGGGATTCCTCTGCCTTAACTACCACACCACTTACTGGCACTCCTTTTTTTCTTCTTTTTGCATTTAACACCAGAAAATGTTTCCATATTCTGTAGTTTTATGCAATTCAAACTTCTTCAGATATATAGCTGTTTTGCCTAGGTTATAATAATTATTATTTTTTGTTAATCATGATAGGGCACATGCATACACACATGAGAATGAGAGAAGGAGAAAGAGCAAGAAAGACAGAGGAACAACTCCCATAGGGTCTGTTCATGCTGCAATTCTTTCTTCTAGTCCTTAGCACCTCAAAACCTGGGCTCTCACACACATGCCTGGCATGTTTCAGGCCAACCAAGCTGGAGATTTGAACCATCTTTGCTATGTGGAATGCAGCTTCTCCTAAGCAGCATGTTACCACTAAGCTACAGAGCCAGCGCTAGTTATGTTTTTTTTCCCCCCGAGATAGTGTTAGTTGTTCATTATACTCTTTCATCATTCTATATAATTTGTATATTATCTGACTAAATATCATTTTTATTTTGCTTCTCAAAAATAAACACTTTCAGAAACCAAATAGTTATGTTTTTAACATGAGGTTTCATTTTTTGATGGGGAATTAATTAAAGGGCAGGGAAGGTTGTGTCAATTGGAGGAAGATACTGGAAATTTATATAGGATGGAAAATGCACATAGAAAACACCAATTGACCTTCACTCAGAGATTACAAAGGCCCCAGGATTGGAAAAGTGGGGGCAAAACTATCCACAGGGATAGTTCTGTGGCTCTGACAGTGTAATGACTGGATTGTATTGAAAAGAACCAGCTGAACTGCCTAAGGGGAGAAAAAAGACAATGTTTTTGTTGTGAAAATTCCAAGCTCCAGTAACCCTACTAGTGCCAAAGACAGCAGACATTCTCCCATTAGAAAAGTATGGACAGTTAAAAGTGACTTTTGAAAGTTTAATGTAACATATTGTGTAGAGAAAGTACAGATAAATGTTAAAATTCATTAATTTTTGTGTTTTTAAGAGTATGGAACAAATGATTCTCATTTCCTAATACATTCACTTCCCAAATAAGTAGCTTTACTAATGTTTTAAACAGAATGTATGCAAAAACAACTAATAAATATGAAAAAAAAAAAACATTTATTTTCAAGTGTTAAGAATGGCATATTACTTTTAAGGCTCCATGCTAGATACTGCCCTGGGCAATTCCAAAGAAATCATAGACAAGGTTCTTTAGGTCAAGAATCTTTAATTTCATGGGAATGTTACGGAAACAATTCTGGGAACCTACATGGACTATGTGCCTTCTCCTAGGCCTTCTAGGGTTCAGGCATTCTGTTGTAGCTGTTGGTGTTTATGTTGAAGATAAAGGGTTCGGATGTGATGCATTACTGAACAGATCTAAATGAAGGATGCATGAACAAAATAAAGTCCTGGAGATTAATCTGAGCTTAGTACTGTGGTATTTAATTTTTATAACAGTGGATGTATGAAATGAGCTTTGGGAATATCTAATTGTTTATTCTATGACATTACAAAGGTGAAGAGTACAGAGTTAAGCTTGTTTGCTATTGTTGCCTAGAACTAAATAGACCTTAAGTCAAGGATTATTAGTTTGCTTGTTTAGAGGAACCCTGGAGAGTCAATTTAAGTCTTGAGTGAAGAACAGTTTAGCTAAAAATGCCTGTGGCAGTGAGGGGTGTGAGTGGTGTGAGTGGCTTGTGCCATGAAAGATCCACAGATAGGTAGGAAGGCTGCTTCTTATGCAAAGTCCAGGGAGCATCCATAGAAATAGGCTTGGTTAGGATGGCTCTGAGCACTTAAATACATTGGAATGACCTGGACCCATTATGGGTCCACCAACACCACACTCAGCCAGGTTCAGTGGTTCCTTTAGGTGTCCAGGGACAGCTCAGAGGAGCACTCAAGAGTCCATGGCGCATGCAGTTTGTTTCGATCTTTGTTTTCTTCTAACATCAATGGCAGAATTGTAAGCCATTGTATTTCACAGTCGTGTGACTACTTCAAGCTGAAGATTTCTCCTAAAGAGAGCTAATGTGTGTTATCACGTGATCTCCATGTTGGAAAACATAATCCTTGCGTCCTGCTTTGCTGTCTCAAAAACAGTTCAGGAAGTGGCAGATACTTCTGACCTGCAATGGCCTTCAACTTGTCTCCCTCCACCTTCCGGATGTGCGTGTGGTGTTGATCAAGGAGTCCGTGATTGACCCACCTCTACTCATGTATTCAAAATTACACTTTTGGGGCCAGCAGGTAGCATAGTGGTTGTGGTGCTAACTCTGACATGGCAGACTGCAGTTCAAGTACCGGACCCAGCGAGTTGAAACTCACACCAGTTCTGTGTGAGTGCATGCCTGAAATTCTGAGAGGAAAATGCAGTAGAAGGAATTGTGGCATGGCCATCACCTCTTGGGAGTGATTCACTTTCTTTGTCTTTCTCTGTGTCTCCAGTGAGTGCATGTGCCCTATAGCAAAAATTCTCTTAAAAAAATAGTCACACTTTCTCAGGGTTAAACTGTTATAGTCTCTCTCTCTTTTGTTTTCTTTTTTAGGATGATTTTTGCTATAGGGTGCATGCACTTGCCAGAGAGACAGAGAGAAACAGAGAGAAAGCAAGAATTCAGTCCTGGGGTTGGGAGGGGATGGGCACGCTGCAATCCCTTCTCCTCTGTTCTCCTCTTAGGACCTTTGACACGCACACACATGCAACTAGCTTGCCTTTTAAGCTGCTGGGTGTGGCAGGTATGGGACTTAAATCACAGGTGACTATGTGGGAGGTCAACAACTTATGCTATCTGCTAGTCCCTGGGATAGTCATTGTTTTGGTGCAATTAGTGACTCCCAATAATTCTTCCATTCAGCTCAAAGTTAGCTAAGATTTTAAAAATAAAAACATTCTTGCTAAAGTAATTTTATGGCTTATGTGTGTGTATACATGTACATAAACATATATATGTACATGTACAAATATATACTTTGACACTATTATTTAATAAAGTGTGTTATAATGTATTATTGAGACATACTTTTTAGTGGTATTTCATACATTGTAGGTCAATGTTCATGAATTAAAATCAAGTGACAAGGTACATATTTGAATTTTCTAGAAATAATTTCTCTGTTTAGTTTTGGCTAAAAGTTGCATTTTCCTTGGATAGCTTCTTACTCTAACACAGATCTCCTCTATAGTTATACGGTGGATAAGAGTACACAGTATAAAACCTCTTCCAAGGCCAGCATTTTTATTTGACTATTTGAACAAAATATTTAATCTTTCCATATAGTAATACTATTATAATAGTAACCCTTTTTGAGAATTGCTTGAGTAAGTGAATATAAAATACTTTGCACTATTCCTGGTACATAATTAAAAGCCAGTTGATCATATTCAGATTGAAACTAGCTCATAGTTCCTGACATATACTCGCAACATGATAATTAGCTGAGTAATAAAAGAGAAGGAAGAATGGAAGGAAAGAACAAAGGAAGGAAGGAAAGAAGGTAGACAAAAGAAGGATTCTTCTGAGTGGGATAGAATCTTTGCTTCGAAAGATGTAGTACAAAGTATTGTGATCATCTCTTTTGGGAGTGGCAGTTGGTATAGTGGTTAAGACTGCTGGACTACCACATGGTTGAGTATGGTTCAAGTCCTGTACCTGGTAGATTGCTTTCTTACTTTCCCTCTCTCTTTGTCTCTTTCTGGTCAACTTTTAAAATAAAATAAATTAATGACAATGAATAAAAATGACAAATAAAATCCCTTCATATGTCCCTCTCTCCCACAAGACTGTAGGCATCATGCAGACCAAGAGGATGGTGCCTGTTTCATGTTTATATTATTTAGAACATATTAGTTGCAAATAGTAGATTCAAAGACATTCTTAAATGAACGGGACAAAATAAAAGACATATTTTTGTGAAGTAAGATTTGCTTGGTGTCTGTCACTGCATTAGACTGTAAACTTCATGAAGTGAAGAAATAGGCTTATGTATTTTTTTTAACTACTATATTTCTAACAACCTGGTAGAGAACTTGGAGCAGTAAATGACTATATTGACTTCAGATAAGAAATTTCCAAAGGGACTTACATCCCCAGGTAGTCTGACACACAAGTAGCACCTTCTACAAGCATACAAGAGAAATAAACTCAGAGATTGAATGAGGTAATCCATTACATATACCGTCTCATTTACCTTGTACTACATGGATTCCTGAAAACTTGTGAGCACAGTAGCTACCTGAAAGTTCTAACAGGAAAAGTCATTTTACTATCCAATAATAAGGTACTTAAAATAGTCTTGAGAATATTTTTAAAATGTCTAATCACACAGAATTGGTTATTCTCAACATGTGCTGTGAGAGTCTTTGTCTTTAGGATTCAGAAGGAAGATGTCAGACAACCTTGTCCTGCCTCCCGGAGGCCAGAGAGTGATTCAAGGTTAGTTTGCTGTGTGAATCGGGACTGATCACGCAGGATGTTGCCAGCCACAGAAGTCCCAGAGTTGCTCTGAGGTTACCCAAACAAGCACTTTTCACCCACAGTGAGAAATTACAAGATGTGGCCATCCCGTGTCGAGAGAGCTTCTTGCTGTTTCTACTGTCATCTTGATTTTTCCTTTAAGGGTGTGTAACAAAGAAAATGGATCCCGTGAGGCAACTCTCACACTTGTTACCCTCCATTTCCTCAGTCTAACTGAGTGTAAGTAATGGAACCGCGTTTTAATGGCCCACTATCCCAAACGCCCTCCTAACCCTTCAGCAGAGCTGCTTTGTAACTGACAAATGTGACAGGCAAGGCTAACGAACCCTTAGGCCAGCAATATTCTCATCTTTAATCCATCATAGGCATCAAAAAATAATGAGATTTCTTGAAACCATGCCAGCAGTGAGCTCATATGACACTGAGATGATAAATTTACTCAACCACTTACAAAGCAGTAGCCAGCACACCCAGAGACTCAGATAATTTCACAATGTAGAGAGGTGCTGCTTGGAAAAGAGGGGAATTCTGCCACATTTGCTAGGTGGTACCTAATCCCCAAATCTAGTCCATTTCCAGTTTTAATTCTGCTTCTATATCACGCCTTTTATTTCTTAGTGTGTTGTGTAGAAATTTATTCCTGTCATTCTCCTGGGAAAGCTCATAAGATAAATACTCAAGTCTGAATGCATGATACTATATGTTGCTGTAAAAATGATTAAATGAGATGTTAAAAAAGATCATTTTCATTTTAGAAAAAAAGAGCGGAGGCACATTTATGTTTTATTTTATATTCAACTGGTTTAAACTAAATAGCTGAGTAGGGTTCGAAATGACCCTAAGCACAGATCTCTCCACGGTGGTGTTTTAGTGGAAACTTTGTTGAGAGGGAAAATGTGCTCACCTTAAGCCACTGTGGGGAAATGTATTTCTTTTTACCTTCTGTTTTGGTGATAGAAAACATTTGAGCATGAGAGAGAGACAGAGAGAGAGCGAGAGAGAGAGAGAGACAGAAAGAAGCCACCTTGACAGGATCATTGTCATGCTGTGATTTTCTTCTGCCAGCCCCCTTGCTTATTAGGAGCCAAGGTACAACATATAAGCCTCGAATGTTTTCAGGCCGACTTGGGGATTTAAACTCGTGGTCAACCATGTGGCCTCCAACACCACAGCCCAGTACATGACCAACTGCATCACTTGGAAAGGCAATGTGTTTCTTTTATGAAATCTTTTAATTTTGATTTGAGGGAAAAAAAAGAATATGAAAAAAATATTTTGTGCTCTTTTCACAAGGCTCGAGGTATTGCTTGTCTACTTTGCATCAATGTGCAAAGGATGTAAATTTCCAACATCCCAAAATTGTTAATGCCTCTTAGTGACTATCCCCTAACAATCAAGTGGAAGTAAGGTGTACCCAATAGCTCAGCCTCTGTGCTGGGTATTATGGTTAGAAAATATTACCTTGGTTCTATTCTACTTTCCGGTTACTGAAACACCTTCATCTGTGTGGTGTCAGGATGACCAGTGATGTGACCTCTCAGAGTATCTGCTGCTTCTTCCACAACTGGGGAAAGAAAGTTCACAGGGCCGCTGCACAACTGACACTGCCATTGCCTCTATTCTCCCACGAGGCTTGTGCTGCTGTCTGAAATTCCACAGGGATCCCTTGCTTGGCTTCTGCTTTGTTGACCCAAAACAATGCCAACACCTGAAAGAAAATGCTTACCATGGCTTGTTAGCCACCATAAACAAATTGCTTAGATACATGTAGTTCAAAGGATGGCCTGTGATTAGCAGCATCAGAAACATCTATAAATTTATTAGAAATACGGAATTTCAGAAATTATCTCATGACTCAGAACCAGTATTTTAATAAGATGCCCAGGTAACTTGTACCCATGTTAGAATTTTAGTAACACTGGATTAGATCGTATGTGCTGAAGGACAGAGGAAGGCACAAAGGATATTAAGGTACTGATGCTTAAGAAAAAGATGAAGGGAAAGTAGGCCTCAAGCACAATTTGCCATATTTCACTATTCCCTGGAGCTTCATTCAGTTCATTACACTCTGAATGGTGAAGTATATGTGTAGCAAATCAATTCTAATTATATTAACAAAGAGTTTATAAGAAAATGTTTTCTTTGGGACTTTAAGCTGATTTGTAAGAGTGAAATTTGTGGAAATTGTCACCCTGTAGGTGAAGAAAAATGTCTAAATTTTAAGAAGGAGAATTAATTATTTCTGGCTACTACGTGACTGCATAGACAATTAAACCTTTATTTGAAGGCTTTCTTAGTACCCCTTATGGAGGATCCAATCTGATATCCATGTATTTAACATCTAGGGTGATAAGTAGAAGTACTAGAGAAACGTAGTGTGTGTAAAGGTGTGAGGGTATGTTTACATTTGAGCACTTAGAAACTGCAGGAAGAAAGCGTATGTTGTCTTCCCATCTTCATTCAACAACTTAAATGAAAAAATAGCCAGTATTATACATAGTGCAGTCCATTCTGTGCATACAGTATAAGTATTGTATAGTACAGTATCTGTATTTACTGAGGCCTTAACCTAACTCCTATTTGAGCAGATGCTATAGTCTTGGCCCCTGGTCACATTGTTTCTGGTGTCCTGGACTGGGCAGAAGATTGAGTCAAAGCTGGCTCATGATTATTAGATTGAGATGCCAAGAATGAAATCCATGAGTAAAGCCAGAACAGAGATCAAATTAGGCCACACAAACACATCAGAGTAAACGTCTGAGAGAAAAAGGAGAATGAAGAACACACTGAGAGGGTAGAAACAAGAGCGAACTAAACAGAGCAAGGTTACTCAGAATGAAACTGAGGACAGGATAGCAGTCGAGTTCCTGAGGCTCTGAGGTGTAGAAATAAGACCCTTTTCCTGCCAGTTTGTTTGGGTAGGAGACAGAAGGGGTATATTGAAAAAATTGAATCATTCTTGCAGCTCGGACAGGGCAAGGGGTGGGAAGGACTTGGTGCACCAAGTGACAGAAGATTGTGGGGTGAGAGAGTAACCCAAATGCAAAACAGATGTAGTGCCTCAACTTACAGTAGAGGCCCTAGAACAACCGCTATGGAAGCCTGGTACAAAACGTCTTCCTGATGGAAATTCTTACGACTTTGTCCACAGTGTTGTGCTAGGTTTTGGTCTACCAGAGAATGCCATGATGGTCCTCTAGGCAGTTAGTACTTTGCTCAGATGGTCAGAATCATTTCTCAAGGGGGAATGTGGACAAGAGCCAGGTTAGAAAGCAGAGCAGTTAAACACAAGGATAACTTGCGTGGGGAATCAGCAGTGTCAGTCTTATAATAAAAAGTTAGATTAATGATCGTTACTCTAATGAGTAAAAATTATGTAGTCTCAAGTTAATTTGAGTTCCTGAATGATATGATCTAATTTATCTATTAATGATAGGATGGAGCAAGAGGCTAGTAGATAGTGGACAAATATCACAATCTTTGAAGTACTTGGAAATTCCAAACCAGTCCCATATAGGAAGTTGGGTGGCTTAGTAATTTTGGAAGCTGAAAATCACATCCGTGTGAGAAGGTAATATTAAAGGGAGTAGCGTCTAAGAGTGTGTTAGGATTTGAAAGAAGACACAGAACGCAGTTATGTACCTTGTTGTAATTTAGAAGATGGCTTTGTTTAAGGGTTTAAAATTCACTGTATGGTGAGATGCAACAGTCTTCTTGGTTGGATATGTGCCTCTTCCATGGACTCAACACACACAAGAAAACTGATCACTTGGGCAAATTAGAAGCACAACTACCCCACTGAATATATTATTCTCTTCACCTTTAGCAGGTGGTTAGTCTGGGCAGGCAGCAAAAGGGCTTTATTCTGTTTCCATACTTGTGGTAGGAGTTCTGATGGCAGGATGTCAAGGAGTAAAGAGAAATTACCAGAGTGCTTCCAATGCTCACAGGGAGGTCTCCCAATTCAGAAGTCCTGGAAGGCTTGGCCTCTTCAGGCAGCTGTGCATGCAGGACTTCCCTGAAGGCTTCCTGGATCTGGGCCTACATAATTGAGTCATTTCCCCTTTATGTCCTAGAATTAAGGCCAGAATTCCACAGAGTAACAGGTCATTGATTCTGCCTCTACTAGAATCTACCCATCACATTGGTGGGTACCACTCAGAGATGAAGCTGGGAAAGATATTGCTTAGTAATGCAGGGGGATAAAATGTGTTAAACAGACTATCTGGTGAAAGAAGAACATATGGCTCTTGTGCAAAGCATGAAACCAGGAAGAGGCATGTATATTTCTCTGGAAGTTGCCCTTGTCAGAGGACCAGCAATGATGGTGCTCTTTGTGACAGACCCAAGTTCAGAGAACCTGTAGTTTCAGCATTGATATGGAAACTGTCTACAGGGCAGGTGATCATAGCACAGTGTTGATGAGTCCTGCACTCAAATCCCTGGACACCTTCTCATCTGTGTGGGAACATACTATGGACAGACAGTATTTGTAATGGCAATAGACCTGAGAATTGAGTCAAATGGTAGACCAGGAGCTGGCTCTTCTGGGATTAACTGTCCTTGTATGTAATTCTTCTTTGCTTTCAGGTCTCTTCCTTGCTCTGTTTTAAATTTAGGGAGCTAAAACTACAAATTATATTTCTTAGCTTTTTTACCCACTGACTAAGCTTTGACAGTAAGAAGCACTAGTGGGAAGTTGGGAGGTAGAAGTAAGAGAGAGGAGAGAATATTTTTCCATTCGTTCTCAGTTTCAGGCAGTTTTTAGCTATGTCTCCTCTGATGTCCCAGCTCCCCCAAATAGCCTCTGACATCTCACTGCATGACCGTGGTTTCTGAGTTTCAGTAACATCTTCTCCCTGTGACTATGCAGTTCTCATAATGCCAGTAGCTTCTTGCTTTTCTTAATCTCTGTCACTTCTTGGTCTTTTCAGTCCTCTGGAACATTTGTAACTAGTTCTCAATATAAAATACTATTTTCCCTATTAATCACTTAGCACTTTTCTCCTGAAACAGTTAAATATCTAAATGTCTTTCTCAGGCAAGGGGGAGTACAGAATGTGGGATATGGGTTGGGGTATCTGTGAGCATGAGCTTGCTTCAGAAGGTAGGCTGTGCTGGAAATTGAGAGTCGAGCCATAGATCCTGCAGACAAAACTAAAATCAAGACTAAACTGGTTCAGCTACTTGGGATCCAAAGCTGCATACAAAAACCAGCTGTTTAGGGAACCAGCAGTTAGCGTAATGGCTATGTCGCTGGACTCCCACGTAGTCGACCACGGTTCGTGTCCTGGACCTGGTGGCTTAAAACTCACGCCGGGCGCGTGTGCGTGCGTGCCCAAGATCCCGAGAGGAGAATGGAGGAGAAGGGATTGCGGCGTGACCATCCCCCCTGGGGGGTGATTTCTCGCTTTCTGTCTCTATGTCTCTCTCTGTCTGTCTGGCGAGCACACACGCCCTACAGTGAAAATCTCTCCAAAAAAAAAAAAACAGCCGTTTAGAATTCAGAGCATAGAGCTAATGTATGTATTGGGTAGGTTTCCAATGCCTCTCATAAAGAACATACTCAATGAAGTTTGATAAATAAATGCATGATACTCAAAATGCAGCACTATATCCTACCAATAGTTATAGAGGAAATGACTGTCAAATACCATTATGAAATTCATTCAAAGCTCTAATTTGGAATATGAGAAAGAAATCATTCAGCCCTGAGTTGAAATTTCCTTTCCTCATCTTTTCCATTTCCTGTGGGATGAACAAGCTCCCTCAATTTTTACTGACACAGGTACTAATTATTGATAATGTCTGCCTAGGATAGAATTACAGCAACAAACTCTGAAGAATGAACGCGGCTCCAATATGATCAGGTGAATAGATGTTGCCAGGGAGCTGCCTTTCAAAAGGGAACAGACTTAGCTACTCCCTTGTTTTTTAATATGTCTCCAGGAAGTAGCTTCAGCTTATCACTCCTGTTAAGAATGCTGTATGTTCTTGGGACCAGCAGTTAGCGTAATGGCTATGTCACTGGACTCCCATGTAGTCAACCGTAGTTCAAGTCCCAGACCCGGTGGCTTAAACTCACGCCGGATGCGTGTGCGTGCGTACCCAAGACCCCGAGAGGAGAATGGAGAAGAAGGGATTGCAGCATGGCCATCCCCCCCCCGGGGGTGATTTCTCACTTTCTGTCTCTCTGTTTCTCTCTGTCTTTCTGGTGAGTGCACACGCCCTATAGCAAAAACCTCTCCCAAAAAAAGAAAAAAAAATGCTATTATGTTCTTTAGTATTCTGCAGAACATATCATATAATCCTGGCAATATCCTAGCTTTAAAATTAATTCATAGTTTGGGGGAAGGTAATAAGTGGCTTATTGGTAATAAATGAAGGAAATATAGTAGAACTAAAAATAATATTAGATGCTATCAATTATTTCTAAAATATTAAAAACAATATTGGGGCTACAAATAGTATCACGGTTAATGGTAAGAAACTGGCCACTTTCCAGCTAAGATTATAATAAGGCTACTATGCCCCTCTCTGCACTCCTCTTCAGCATTATACTAGAAATCCTTGCTAATGCACTAAGATAAGAAAAGAAAGAAATGTAATGAATTGTGTTCACAAAGTGCATGATTGTCTATGTAGAAAAGCCCCAGTGAATCAACAAAAAGCTCCCGGAACTAATAAGCAAGTGTATCTCAGTTGCAAGACACTAGGTAAACATACAAAAGCTAATTGTTTTTCTATATATCAGCAATAACATAGCAATGACATTTATAAACCCACCAAAAATAAAGTAAGCATAAATATAAAAAATATGTACAGGATCTTTCTGCTAATATCTACAAAATGCTAGAAAATTAAAGGAGATCTGACAAATAGGATGATATTTCATGTTCATGGATTAGAAAACTCAGTATGGTAAAGATGTCTGTTCTTCCCAATTTACTCTATAGATTTAACACAATCACAATGAAATCTCAGAAAGCTATCTTGTAGATATAGAAAAACTGTTCTAAAAGTTTTATGGAAAGGCAAAATACCTGAAACAGACAATACAATATTGAAGAAGAATAAAAAGCTGAACAATTAAAATTACCCAATTTCAAAACTACTATAAAGCCAGAATAAAAAGATAGTAAACCAAGTATGACATCAGTGAAAGACTAGACATTTAGATAAATAGAATAGAAGAGAAATATACCCACACAAATATAGTGAATTGGTCCTTCACCAATAAGCACAGACACTGCCATGAAGGAAAGACAGTCCTTTCAAGAAAAGGTGACAAAATCCACATGCAAAAATGACATTATTCACAAACTTTACATCTTTCACAAAAATTAACTCAAAACGCATAATACAGTTTAATGTAAAACGTAAAACTATTAAACTTATTGAAAAATATAGGAAAAACTGAGGTGATCTTATGTTTGACATTGAGGTTTTTGATAAAACACTGAAAGTATGATACATGAAAGAAAAAAAATTGATGTTAGACTTAGTTAAAATTAAAATTTATGTTTCATGAAAGACACTGTCAAAAGCAAAAGAGACAACGACACACAAAGGAAATATTTGTAAAACAGGTATACTATATAGGATGTATATCCAAAATATAGAAAGAACTTTTGGAATTCAACAATAAGAAAACATACAAGTCAGTAAAAAATGACAAAATACATGATCATACAACTCACCAGTGAAGATATAGAAAAGACAAAATAAGCTAACAATGCTCAACATTGTATGTCATTAGGAAATTGAAAATTAAAACAATAAGATACTGCTACAAACCTTGTGGAATGGCTAAAAGGCAAAAATAAACTAAGCAAACAAAACCAATTAATGGTTAGAATGAAGAGCAATTAAAAACTCTTCATTTTAAAAATATTTTTTCTTTATTCATTATAGATTATATGCACATAAGAGTGAGAACTGAGAGGGGGCAGAGAGAGAGAAAGAGAGGACTCTCTGGTCTTGCTATGATCTCCTCCTCCAGTCCTCCAGTTGGTCAGATCGTGGGTACTCCCCTGTGTGCCCAGTTTGACTGGGGAGGAGATCCAAGACACAGTTGTCATGTGGGATCTGTCTTCTCTTGAGCAGTGCTTTGCCATGGAGCCAGCCCATAAGACAAGCCCTTACTTATTGCTCTTAGCAGTGCAAAATGTCACAGGCACATTGAAGGGTTTTTTAAAGAATTACTTTATTTAACTTTATTTATTTATTTTTTTAATTTGACCAGAGAGGGATAGAGAGAGAGAGAGAGAGAACAAAGAAAGCCGAGAGGTCTGAGACTCAAACCACAGTTGGTTACGTGGGAGTCCAGTGCCCTTAACCACCACATCACCTGCCGGCCCCAACACATTGGCAGTTTTTACAAAGCTAAACAGTCGAACTATACTATACATTAGGTGCTATCCTGACTAATTTTAAAAGTTATATTCATGCCAAAAAATGCATATTGCAGTTTATTGGAAATTTATTCATAATCATCAAAAACTGGAAGCAATGAAAATGGCCTTTAATAAGTAAATGGATAAACAAACTTTGGTATATCTACATGTAGAATTTTAATAATAACAAGAAGCGAGCTATCAAGCTATAAAAAGAAATGAAATAGGGGCCAGCAGGTGACGTGGTGATTAGGAGTGCTGGACTCCCACATGGTCAACCACGGTTCAAGTACCAGACCTGGCAGCTTGCTTTCTCATTTTCTCTGTCTCTCTCTTACTCTGTCCCTCTCTGGTCAAATAAAAATAAATAAAGTTCAATAAGATAATTTAAAAAAATAAATAAAGCATGCCATGCAAACTGCAATGCTATAGAAGCCATTGCTTGGCTTTAAAAAAAAAAGATTTGAAATAAACTTAAATGCATATTATTTATAATTAATAATATTCTAACTAATAATATTGCAGATTGTGGGCTTGGCACCCAGTTTCAAGCATCCACATGAGTCTTGGAACATACTCTCCACAAATTAGGAGGATAACAGTAATGTGGAAGAATGAGTATAGTTATAGAATAAATACAACTAAGTTAATTATTGAAGCTTCATATGAATATATGGTTTCATTATAATATTATGTTGACTTATATCGGGTTGTTGGGAAAGTTTTGACACATTTTTCTATGCAAAAATGTGTCAAGACTTTCCCAACAACCTAATATATATATTTAATATGTTCTATAAAAGCCAGTTTTTAAAAAAATAGACCAGCAATTTAAAAAAATAATCACCAGCACAAAAATAATTCATACCATGTATTACATTTTAGTTGAAAATAGATCCAACTACTTTATTATCACTTTCTTGCAAGCCCACTTAATCTTCAGCAATTCATTGAATTCTGAAATAGGACTTTAGTGAAAATAAACATATTCTTTGTTGTTCAGAGTAGAATACTTCAGAGATTGAAAGGGATACTATTCTATAAATATACCAGTATAACAATAGTCATGTAAGAATAATCTGGATAAAACTACATAACCCTACTTTTTATTCCCTTTTATGATTTTACATGATTTCTACCAGTGTGCTGCTTCCTTCTCTACCTCTGTCTGTAGAAAAAGATAAAATGTACTTAGATGGTAATAGTGAATTTGGATTCTAAAGCCCTGAAGTGAGATGTTCCTAGCATGAGAGAATAACTAAACTGTTCCCAGTTTCTTCTTTTATCTCCAAGAACGACTTAGAAATTTAGCACTGAAATGGAGGTGAGAGCCTCAGAATGTGTTGGTCGAGACACGCTTTTCCCACCATCAGACCCAAACACAAATCCATCCTAGCAACCAGTGAGCAGCCAGAAATCAATGGAGTCCATGAGACTGGGTCTGTACCAAGCAGGTGAGGGGAGAATGTAAACAAGGTACATCACAGTGTGGTGTCACAGCAAAGGGGCTTCACGGTCCTCTGGAACACCAATCCCACGAAAGCGATAGCTAAGTTGGCTTGGTATATACTACATTTAACCGAAGTTTAACATGGGAAATATTTTCATTGGAAGATACTATTGTTGTAAAAGGAACATCTCTATACATGTCTATATCTTTAGGGCAGTATTAGCTTGTGGATGTTTTTTTAAGCACCTTTCGCAATGCCCCCAACATAGTAATGTTCACCGATGGTCATGGAGAGGAACAGTTACATTTAAACTCTAACACCTAGAAAACTCACTCTGGAAATTTTGTCACCAATTTTTACAGAACTATTGCACCAAAACTCACAGGTTGTGGGTTCTCATTTCATCTCCACCACCTGTTCCTGCCTTGCATACTGTAGAACACTCAGTTTTACCCAGTCTACAGTATTGTGTTGTATCCCACTAATTCAGCTGTGTTCTTTTATTTATGAAACTGTCAGAGAAAAGCAAGACCCAAGGGTAAGAAGATAAAGGAAAGAGAAAATAAGAATAGAAAATGGATGACAGAAGAGAAGAAACATCTTGAAATCTCTGCTGGGAGGTTTGATTATATTTGATCACACTCACACACGAACACTATTACTTTAGCTTCATATATTCACATCATAATCTATCTTCCTTTATACTTTTTCTTCTCCAACTGCTTTATAATCCATAAAATAATTGAGAGAGAACTACAGAAATAAAAAATTAAAATATAAATCTATTCCCAACAAGCTTTCTTCTTCTTGTAGATATAAGGCATAGCTTTTTTCTCTCCTACATTTCCTTGTGGCTTTACTTCATTTATATTAGAACATAAGCTCTGAGAGAAGACAGTAACTTTACTATTTCACTATCATGGACATTAATTAAATATCACACATAAAACCAACTACATTAATTATTTAAGGTACCTGTTGAGAAAATTTCCATTTGGCAGGATTTTCAATGACCTACTATGTGTCAATCTCTGGGAATTCTTTTTATCATTGCTATTTTTATCTCTGATCTATTCTGTATCTTTAAATACTCTTCTCCTCTTGTATGGGACTATTCTATAATGCTATTTGCCGGGGTCCAGCCTTGGCAGGGGTGGGTTGACTCGACCGAGGCAGCGCAGGTGAACAGAAGACAAAGGCCTCGGTGCCTTTTCATGCACGTCTTATGCCGGACACCCCTCAAAGATCACTCTCTGAGGAGTGACAACTGCCAGGAATTATCGTGTCTTTTTATTGAAAATGTGTTACATACAAGTAAATGGAAGAGAAGCTATGTGTTTTAATTATCAGCTCATAAGGTTTTAACAATAAGGAACATAGATTCTATTTAGGGTTGGCTTAAGTGTGGGTCTAGTGCAGTTCCGCAATTGTAGGTGGGTCTCTATGGAATGCAGTTTCGGGAAAGCGGTTCCGGTAAGCAGAGATGATTATCAGCTGATGCGGCGCAGCAGCCATCTTGTGATTACTGGGAATGGTGCTGAGAAAAGAAAATCTCAAGTATAGATATTAGTTTTTATGAATCTTAACACAGAATGGTACTTATATAGTTTTATAGGGATCTAAAACTTAATTTGAGGAATCCTAATATATTTATCTACTTAACTTGGTGAGGGTGGGGGTGTCCTGGGCCATTTTTGGTTTAATCCCAGACTCCTCCAGCTATTCTTTTTGTCTTGTTTCCATCTTTTTATTTTCAATCTTTGAAAGAAAAAAAATTACATCCTTTGTTATTTTTTTTTCTTTTTATATTTGCTAGAGGGCATGTGTGCTCATGGGATAGCGGCAGAGTGACAGAGGGAAAGTAAGAATGCACTCCCATGAGGAATGATCATGCTACAAGCTCTTTTACATTTCTCCCTGCTTTCAGGATCTTGGGAACGTATACATACTCACCCGGCATGTTAGCCACAAGATCTGGGATTTGAACCACACAGTCAGCCTTGTGGGATCCAGCCACCTTAACCACCATAACATTGGCTGGCCTACACATTCTTTTTAAATCTAAATCTATGTAGTTTTATTTTCCTAGGTGAAGTCAACAACCATGTTTAAGTAGATAGCTCTCAAGTCTGTGTTTTCAGCTTTGGTCTCTTTCCTTTGTCCCCAGGCCTTTTTTTTGTTCTAGGTGACATCAACAACCATGTTTAAGTAGATAGCTCTCAAGTCTGTGTTTTCAGCCTTGGTCTCTTTCCTGTGTCCCCAGGCCCTTCTATACAATGGTAAGTCCGTAGCTTTACCTGGCTATAGAACAGGCACACCGAAATTTAAACAATCTGCAGTGGAAATCTAAGCCACAGCCACAGGAGCCATTTTATTCTTGATTCTTACTTAATTCATCCTCTCTGTGTCCTGTTGACTCTATTGCCTGCAAGTCCCATAAATCTCTTCCTTTCTAGTTTTCTCATTTCTTCACAACCAAAATAGTAATAAAATAAGTCATTCTAATGTTTATCTTCCTGATTATTTTTCTCATTTACCCCAACACATATTGTATATGAATGCCAGGGTAAAGTTTTTTGCAAAATCAGCTGTGATTATATCGTTCTCCTCCTTTGAAGTTGTTAGTGGCATTCATAGTTTTTAGAATTCGGTTTAAATTTAACAGGCTGTTCTAGCTAGATTGAATCATATCCTTGTGCCTTTGTGACTCTAATCTTGCTTTTCTTGACACTTGGAGCACTCTGTCTACTGTGTTTTCTGTTATTTTTTTGTTTACTTTTTTTTATTTGTTTGGTAAGAAAAGTATTTCTTAATGACTCAGCCGAAGTTGGGCCTTTGGGATGTATTTTCTGTTTTTTCCGAGTCAAAAGTAATGAAGATGCACCTCTTCCATAATGTTCTAATATTTTCTTTAGCTCACTAATTTCACTGTATTGAAAAGATTAATTTTCAGGACTATCTCATTATATTGCAAGTAGTTTGGGGTTAGATATTATGTCTTATTCATCCAAAAATGTAACACACAGAACACACATAATGAGTGCGCATTAATGCAAGCTTGGTGAAAATACGTGTATTATCATCTAATCATAAGAAAAAATCAGCGTTCTTTCTTTTCTACTATAGAAATCTGTTTGCCTTATGTGAATGCTGTGGTTCAAATGTGTCCCCCTAGAATTTATGTGTTGAGATTTGGTTCTTACCGTGATGTTATTTAGATGATGAAAACTTAATCTGAATGTGGTGTTGAAAGGTAGGGCCTTTGGGGACAATTAGGCCGCTGTGGTGGGATCTCCATATGTGAATCCTGGTGACTTCACAAGAAAAGAGAATGAGACACAGACATGGACTTTCTCTACTCTTACTCTGTCTTGCCATGTCATGCCCTGTGCCACCCAGATACTCTGCAGCGAGTCCTCAGTGACAAGAAGACACTCTCTAGATGTGGCTCCTTGACCATGGACCTCCAAAATCATGACCCAGATAAACCCATATTCTTTTTCTTTCTCTCTTTTTTATTTTTTAAATTTGCTACAAGGTGTGTGTACTCACTGGGGATAGGGGATAGTGAGAAAGCAAACCCCCAGGAAGGGTGATCACACAGCAATGCCTTCTTCATTCTGCTGGGATTTGGGGCATGCACACAACATGCCTGGTAGGTTTTTCAAGTCACCAGGTCCAGGACTCAAAACTTGCATTTGGCCATATGGGGTCCAGTCGTCTTAAACACCCTGCCACACGGCCAGCCCAAGCCTCTTTTTCTTCCTTTTCTTTTCTTTCTTTCTTTCTTTCTTCCTTTCTTCCTTTCTCCTTTCTTTCTTTTTCTTTTTTTTTTTTATAAATTATCAAGACTCAAGTATTTAGTTATCAAGCAACAGAGCAGAGAATGGGCTAAAACAATAAGTATTATTATCTTTTCACTATTATATTAGGCTTTTGTTGGAACATTCTCCAAGCCCAAAGAAGTCATTCCTTTGCTACTTCAGAGCCTGCAGCAGCAGCCTTGAAAAAAAAAGTAAGTTCTATATTTGGATTTGTTGGAAGAAATTAGTCTATGACTTTGGACAAAATACACCTGCCATTCATTACCTATCATTTTCCAGGGTCTCCCCTGGGTGCTTGCACTTTTATTAGTCTGGTCAGGCTGACATCTGTTGCTTTATCTCTTAGGACTTCTCTCGGGATTGTGTTAAATCAGATTAAAATATTCCAATTATTTTTTCTGTATGTAAATTGCTTCCACGATGATGAATTAATTTTGAAGTGAAATCCATGAAAGGGTAATATCTTGACATATTTTTTGCTAATCATTATGGATCCTAATTATCTTTATTAAAACTTTTATCAAGAGTATATAGGGGACCAGCAGTTAGTGTAACGGCTATGTCGTTGGACTCCCATGTAGTCAGCTGAGCTTCAAGTCCCGAACACAGTGACTTAAAACTCACACCGGGTATGTGCCCAAGATCCCGGGAGGAGAATGGAGGAGAAAGGATTGTGGTGTGGCCATCCCCCCTGGTGGGTGATTTCTCGCTTTCTGTCTCTCTATCTCTCTCTGTCTTTCTGGCGAGCACACACGTCCTATAGCAAAAATCTCTCAAAAAAAGAAAAGAGTATATAGTAGCAGGATCGGGACCAGCAGTTGGCATAATGGCTATGTCGCTAGACTCCCAAGTAGTCGACCATGGTTCAAGTCCTGGAGCCAGGGGTTTAAACTCACGTCCGATGCATGTGTGTGTGTGCCCAAGATCCCAAAAGGAGAATGGAGGAGAAGGGATTGTGGAGTAGTCATCCCCATTGGGGCTGATTTCTCACTTTCTGTCTCTCTCTGTCTTTCTGGCAAGTGCACACACCCTGTACCAAAAAAACCTGTCAAAAAATAAATAAATAAATAGTGGATAGTAGCAGAGTGAGAATTATAGGAGAGATGGCCAGGAAGTTTAAATTCAGGAAATTATTTTTTTATCAATAAGTTACTTGTGATCTCTAAGTACCACTGAGCATTGATTCCCCTCTGGTAGCATGCTATTCCATAACACGGATACAAAGTCTGTTATGAGTTAAATTGTGTTCCCCCCAAATTCATACACTGAAGTCCTATCATCAGTTCCTTCTGAATCTGGCTATTTGAAGATAAACTCTTCACAGAGACCTAAGCTAAGGTCATTAGTGTGGGCTTCACTCCAATTTGATCTTGATATCTTTATAAAAAGGAGGAATTTGAAAACAGATATGCACACTGGAAGACTGCTGTGTGATGACAAAGGCAGCAATCAGGGTGATACTTTTACATGCCAGGGGACCCACAAAATTGCCAACCAGCCACTGGATCTAGGGGAGACATAGAACAGACTCTTCCTCACAGCCCTCAGAAGGAACTGTCCCTGCCGTCATTTTAATCCTGGACTTCAAGCCTCCAGGGCCATGACACAAAAAATGTCTACTGTTAGAAAAACTCAGTTTATGGCTCTTTGTTACAGCAGCTTGGAGCAACTAATACAGACTGCTATGTAGCTACTTTCTCCACCATCCTCTGTATGTCCAGGCCTACTCATGAAAGGCTGTGGTGGGTATTTATGATTTCCTGGTCTTTATGAAGGAGATACGGACAAAAAATGCTATAAAGTAGAGTGTAAGGGGAGTATGGAGGCAAAGAGATGGAGAGTGGCAGGGAGATTGTGTAAGTGCAATCACAGAAGGTATTTCAACCAAGTGTTTGTGCAG
>NW_006159898.1:626030-662320 GCF_000334495.1 Tupaia belangeri chinensis | reverse complement strand
CGAGTCTGACATCCTAGAGAACATGATTAGGCCCAGGTGACATGATTGTATGAGTAATAGGTCTGTTTATTATTCAGCATATGTTTATTGAGTGACTAGTATGTGTCAGGCACTGTTACAGGTCATATTAGCGATAACCAAAACTTGCAAAAATCTCTGTCCTCAAGGAGTTACATTTTGGGAGAGAATCAGGCAATAAACAAAGAAATAAGTAAAATATATAGACTATCACGTGAAGAAAACCAACATAGGGAAGAGAATAGGAAGCTGATGTGTATGTGGAATTGATTAGTTTTAGTCAGTGGTCATAGAAGTCCTGCACAACAGGTGCCATCTTAAAAATACCTAATAAGGTGAGGAAGTAAGACATGCAGATCCCAGGACAAAGCATTCAGGCAGAAACATCACAGTCGGGGCCCTGGAGTACGAACCTGACTACTATGTTTTAAGAACAGAAAGAAACCCTGAGTAGCTGAAACAGAATGAGCAAAGAGAAGAGTCTTAAGGTATGAGCTCACAGAGAAAAATCTTGAGGGGCATGCCAGAGGCTCTGATTTTTTATTCAGTGTGAACTGGGGAGCCACTGCATGTTTTGAGCTTAATAGTGACTACCTGACCTGCAGTATCACTCTGGTTGCCAAGTTGAGAACAGACTGAAAGCGGCCTGGGAAAAGCAGCAGGCTGCTTAGGAGAGAGACCAGATGATGATGGAGTTGGGTAGAGAGATTGATTTCTGGATATAAATTTAAGATAGAACTGACATGAGTTTTTGACAGAGTAGAGAGGACCCAAAGATGGTTCTAAGGTCTCTTTTGGCCTAAGGCCACTGAAAAGTTTGTATTATCATTTTCTGATAGGCGAAAGACAATGAGAGCTGCATGGTTTTGGAAAGAAGATCAGGAATTGAGTTTCAGGATATAATTATCTTCCCTATTTGAATCCATTTAACTTTTTTTTTTTTGATTTGTTGCCAGAGAGTGTACACTCATGAGAGAGAGAGAGAAAGAGAGATAGAGTACACCTCTCTTAAGGGGCCATGGCCATACCACAATCCCTTTCCCCACTGCTTCCTCCCATCAGGATTTTGGGTATGAATGCAAATGTTCTCAGCGCATTTTTTAAAGCTCCCAGGGCCAGAATTTGAACTACAGTCTGCCATGTGGGATTCAGCTTCCAATGCAGAGCTCTTGTCTACTGCCTTATAGCGCTGGCCCCTATAGTTCTAAATTTGTGTGGTACAATTTCAAGTAGTGAGAGTCAAGGTCAAGGATAAGACCTATAGTTAAGTTTGCACTGACTTTAAATATCTAAGTAGAGCTGCTGAATAGTTAGTTAAATATGTGGTATTGGAAATGATCTGGACCATCATTCTCTCCCAAAATGTAACTCCTTGAGGACAGAGATCTTTTTACAAGGTCTAGACTGGTCATAACACTTGAAAACTATCTGAATACATGTTGTACTTAAAACTGTGAGGCCAGCTGAGATCAACACAACAGTGATTGTGAACTGAGAAGAGAAAACACCCAAAGACCAGGTCCTGGACTCTTCCAAATCATGAAGATGGAACGATGATATAGAAGCTGAAAATAAAAGTTAGTGATCAGGAAATTAGAAGATAAAGGTAAACTAGCGGAGTGTAATGCCCAGAAGCCAAGTAATGATCGACTTTTAGGGAACAGGATATGTTCAACTGTGACAAATAATGCTAACACTTCTGATAAGAGCAGGACTGGTTTAAACGCCTCTTCTCAATCTAAATGATGTAGAGTGATTTAATGTACAGATAATAATTTTAAAAATTTTTTAAAAAATAAAAATGCATAAAGCATGGGTCAGCTGTGAGAGTGAATGTGCAGAGTATGTAGAAATTTGGATTAAATCAGGGATGTAGTTTTGGCCACATGACGAAGTGAGAGAAGGACAAAGAGGCAGAGAGTATGTGGAAGAGAGTATTTAAAATGGAACACCAGTGATCATGAAATGAAAACAAGATAAGGAGGGAGGCTGATAGAGACTGAAAAGATGAGGGGATCAATGGGTTGTACATCCTTTGTGATTAAGAAACTTTTGAAATGCCATGATGAGGGAAAAAAAAAAACAACAAAAAAACCTGAATGAGTGAGTAGCTGTGGGAAATGTAGGAAAAGATTGTGAGAAAGGAAGTCAAGAAACTGAGAGACCATGTTGTTAGAAGAAATAGCTAAAATCACCAAAAATTATGGCAGTCTTGGAGAGAGTGATAGCAAGTCTTTAAGAAGCAGGGGAAGTGACCTGACGTGTGCCCTCCTGTGTTCACGGACCAAGGCAACTGAAAAGTCTCTGCTTTAAACTCTATCTTTCAAACCCTGAAACTCAGACAGGTAGGGCAAACTCTGTCCTCTCTCTCTCTCTTTCTCTCTCTCTCTCTTCTTTTCTTTTTAAAATTTTTAAAACACTTCTTCTCACCTCTGACCTCTCCCTTCTCTTGCTAATTTCAAAAGCCATTTTATGTCTGAGGTATGCCCTGCCATGTTTACACAGAGCCCAAGCATGCTGCACAGTTTTCACTTTTTTCCCCTTTTTTGGTTGTTTTGGTCTTCCTTCCCTTTGTTTTCTTTTCCTTTTCCTTTTATTTATTTTTTTCTTTTTTTTACCTTACATTCTCACTTTGGTTTTCAGTCTCCACACACTGAATGTCTAGACAGGCCTAAGTGCACAGTTTCCAAGCATCTGAATACATTTATGGTCATAGAAATCCTCAATCCTTACTGAACCTGCTGCCCAAAGGGAGAAAATTCTCTGTATAAATTTGAACTCAAAAATCTCTTTCTTGGATACCATGTTGCAAAACACAGTAGAGAAATTGCTTCAGAAGTACATTACAGTAAGGAGAAGCACATGGTCTTACAGTTACAGGGACCTTCTACATGAGACTGAACTGGTGAATTAGAATTTTATAATTTTCGACAAAAACATTACTGATTTTCTTCTATGCTTTGTTGTCTAGATTTAAGGATTTTACTTTCTTTTGAGCTGTTGATAGGTTCAGCAATTTGTTAAAATGTTTTTTGTTTGTTTGTGTGTTTTAAATTGAAACATAAATTTTTCTTCCTTCCTGATTTTTCTGGAATTGGAAAATATTTTTGGGTATTTTTATTTTGTGGCATAATGGTTATTTGCATTAAGCTCAATAACACCTGTTGCCTTGCATCAGAAATTGGAAATATTCGTTATTGCCAGGGCTTTGATTGGAATGTCATATCTGAAGATATGACCTGAAAGCTATAGAACTAATGTAGGTCTCAAGAAAGCCAACAGAAACTCTTGGAAAGTTGCCTGGCACCACCAACAGTTCTGCCTAGCAGAGAGAAAGAGAAGCCATATGAAAGAATTCATACCATAAAATAATCTAGACTTTTCCAGCCCAGTAGAACTCATGAAAATATCCAATAAAGAATTCAGAATATTCATAGTAACAAAACTAACATAGATGGAAGAGATGAGAGACAATGAACTCCAGTAGAGATTGCAAAAGAGCAGCCACAACCAGAGGGTTACCTTGAGGAAGATTTTAAAAGAAGTAAAAGACTCCTATTTGCTAGCAGATGGTAAACCACAGAATACTTGGTAGGCAGAGCTGAGTTGGGAAGGGTCATGTGTGAGCTGTGTGCCGGGTGTTGGCTTCTCAACAGTTTGAGTAGTTGACATGTAAATATTTTCTCAAAAATATATAAAACCATACTCTTTCTGTTATTACAAAGTCACAAACAAAATTACAACAAATATTTTGAAAGTTATCTTTAAAATTCAGTTTTTTTAAGTTTTGAAAGTTGTTTATCTCTTAACTGTCAAGAACTACAGAGCATGAGCAAAATTTTTGATATGTAAAGTAAATGTTTGTGGGGAAATGTAAATACATATATTAATAAATTTTAAAAAGTAAACTTCAAAAAAAAAACAGAAAAGGAACAGGGGAAGTGATTGAAGGACAAGCAGAGAAGTAGAGAAGTGGTAAGGTATATTGCGGGTATGTTGCAAGATGAGACGAGACTGGAAGCTGTGAGGCAAGATGTACATCGAGGAGAATTTAAATGATCTGAAAGCAAAAATGAGAAGCAGGTGACCTCTAACACATCTCCAGGCCCCGCAGTAAAGAACTAGAGGAAGAGAACAAGTCTTGATTTCAGAGGACTGCTGGAGAGTACTGCCTTCGAGGGAAACTCAGTTCTCACTTGGAGACAGATAGGAAAGGCAACGGTCAAAGAAAGATTGCAGGATATAGGGAGTCTTGCTAATGATGGACTTTTATTTTTTTAAAGAATTGCTTATCTTATTATCATTATTTTTAATTTGACCAGAGAGAGAAAGAGGGAACGTGAGAAAGCAAGCTACCAGATCCAAGACTGAAACCACAGTCGGCTATGTGGGAATCCAACACCTTAATCACTACACCACCTGCAGGCCCCATTAATGATACACTTTAAATTCCACAGAGTACAGTGAAAGGGTTTCAGGAGTTGGGATGGAAACACACAGAAAATATGTAAATTGGTGTACAGCAAGTAAAAGATGACATGGGATATCTGGGCTTCACGTAACTGACAAAACCATGGGTAAGAATTAGGATTCAATGGGTCCTGTAGTCTGAAAGACATGTAAAGGTGGACAGTCTATGAGCGCTGTGGGAAGGAAGGACTTGGCTCATGCTGAGAGATGCATATAGACAGAAAAAGTGATTTCTTAATTTGAGTGTGCAAATTCCTGATGTGTACCAGGCAGAACTTTATACTTTAATATCTATCAATAGATGGAAGCTGACAGACCAGAAGGACCTACAAATTTGAAGTCTCTTCTCTGACCTTTAATGATGGAAGCCAAGTTGTTTCTACACAGTGCTATGGTGGCTCTGGGGAAAAGACAGAAAACCTAGGAACACTGCAGCTCTAGCAGATTTTGTACCGTACTTGGGCTACTAAACCACCCTGAACATGTCCGTGGGAAACAGAGGAGAGATGCTGTGGATTTAGATTGACTAAGCCCCATCTTTTTCTTATGTATCTTTTTTCTGGGCTCAGGAAAATTTGTCAGACAAAGTCAGTGTGTCCTGTGAGCCTCATTTTTTCCATCCTTCCGATCTATTTCCTGTTTTCTTGAACTAAGACCAAGGGCACTTTAGCTATGACTTTCTCTCATTTTTATTCCCCAAGTTTATTTTATTTATTTTTTTAGTGTGTGAGAGAGAAGTAACTTTGACAGGTAGGGCCTCACCATGCTCTGCTCTCTCCTCTCCCAGCCCGGTAGGGCCAGATTGAATCCAGATCTGAATCTTGTGTGGATCCAGGATCACACAGCAGTGTCCTACCACCTGCACCATCATGTCTGGCTCAACTTTATCTTTAATTTGTAATGTTCACAGCACTGCTCTGACAGATACACACATATACATAAGCACCCCTTCAATGCCCTCTGGTACTTGTTCTTAATACCTACTTTTGAGTCATGACTCAGATGATATAGAAAATCAAACGGCAGACGCATCGATGTTCCAAAGTAGGGCATTTTCTCATTAATTATCTAAGTCATGTCCCAATTGGAGTTGAGCAAATGGTAAAGAGACTACATTCCTTTTACAGAGGGGGCTGCTTAGGCAAGACCCACTCATAACTACTAAAGTCACACTGCATATTTTATTCTTATTCTTTTGGGAACATTGGCAACATTTCAAGGCAATCCAAGAGAAAAATGTTCCAATTACTGTGTAAATCCCCTTGAGCACCACAGGCTTTGCAGTATTTTCATATTATTTTTATTTGGGGTAAATTTATACAATTTCCTACTACTTTTTAATGATGACAAGCCTCTATACTGTGTCAAAGAATCATTTATCAACTCACAAGCTGCCCAGCTAAGTAGTGTACTTCCAGCTGACATTGTAACTGTAGATTAATGTCAAATTGTTGCTATTTACAGTGTCTGCCTATGCCCTAAGTTAGAAAAGACAGGGTTTCCAAATTTTAGGAAAAGGCATCTTCTCCACAGTAGCTTGCAAAAAATTTTTAAATTGTTTTCTGTAATGAGAATATAAGAGTTTGGGAAACTCACAAATTCTTTACATCATAGAATAGCTTAAATTTCTTAGGACCAGCGAATGGCAAAATAGTTACATCACTGAACTCCCATGTAGTCTACCCCAGTTTGAGTCTGGAACTCAGAGGCTTAACACTCTTGTTGGGCATGTGTACATGTGTGCCCAAACCCAATCCTGAAAGGAGATTGGAGGAGAAAGGATTGCAGTGTGACCATCTCCACTGAAGGGTAATTTCTTGCTTTCTATCTCTCTGTCTCTCTGGAGAGCATACACTCCCTATAGCAAAAATCTCTCTTAAAAAAAAAAATTCTGTGAAGAACTTGCTTCTCATCTGTGTATAAACCCTCTTCCTAGGCCTGCTCAAGCCTCCCTTTGCCCTATAGCAAAAAAATCTCTTTTAAAAATAAAAAATATATATATAATAATGTCAGTAACTGGAGTCATCATGCTATACAAAATTTTTTTAAAAATTTATCCCTCCTATTTACCATAAATATGTATTGTTTGACTAAAATCTTTCCATTCCTCTACATCCTAACCAACCCAATCACTGTTAACCACTACTCTACTTCTATGAGGTCAACTATTTTAGACTCCACATTTGAATAAGGTCAAATGGTATCTGTCTTTCTGTGTCTGGCCTATTTCACTTAACATAATGTCCTCAAAGTTCATCTATGTTGTCACAAATGAGAAAATTTCCTTCTTTTTTATGACCGAACAGTACACGTTTTCCATTGTGTATGTATGTGTGTGTACCATATTTTCCTTATCCATTCATCTACTTATGAACATTTAAGTTGATTCTATATCATAGCTATTGTAAATAATTTCACAATAAACATGACAGTACAGATAACTCTTTGACATACTGATTTTATTTCCTTTAGATATAAATTCAGGAATGGAATTTCTGAATAATAAATTAGTTCTATTTTTAGCTCCTTGAGGAAACTCCATTCTGCTTCCCATAATGACTGTACTAATAAATGAGTATATTTAGCTATGCAAAATGTGTCATGACTTTTCTGATGACCCAATATAATTTTTGTACTTCATTCTGCTAATGTAATGTAGCACATTTATTTTGCCTACACCAAATCATCCATGTATCCCAGAGCTGAATCCCACTTGGTCATGTTAATAATTTTTTTAAGGTATAGTTAAATTTGTTTTCTAGTATTTTGTTGAGAATTTTCACATCTGTGTTCATCAGAAATATTAGCTAGTAGGTTTTGTTGAAAAAGCTACTGAAAACCAGACACTGGTTTTCATATCAGGGTAATGTTAACCTTGTGAAATGAACTTTGAAGTATTCCAACTTCAATTTTTTGGGAGAATTTTTAATTATTATTAAGGTTTTGCCATAAGGTGTGTGCACTTGCAGGAGACAGACAGAGACAGAGAGAGGGAAATTAAGAAATCCCCTCCCCCCAGGAGGAAAAATCATACCGGCAATCCCTTCTCCCTTCTACTCTCATGATTTGGGGCATAAATGCTCATGCGCCTGGTGTGATTTTTTTTTTTTTTTGCTATAGGGCATGTGCGCTCACCAGAAAGACAGACAGAGAGACAGAAAGTGAGAAATCACCCCCCAGGGGGTTGGCCACGCTGCAGTCCCTTCTCCTCCATTCTCCTCT
The DNA here is from genome assembly GCF_000334495.1 of Tupaia belangeri chinensis. Classification (NCBI taxonomy): domain Eukaryota; kingdom Metazoa; phylum Chordata; class Mammalia; order Scandentia; family Tupaiidae; genus Tupaia; species Tupaia belangeri. Next base: position 654,610 of record NW_006159898.1, on the reverse strand, counting down.
CGGGTTCTTGGGCACGCATGCACATGCGCCCAGTGTGAGTTTAAGCCACCGGGTCTGGGACTCAAACCGCGGTCAGTTACATGGGAGTTCAGCGACATAGCCATTACGCTAAGTGCTGGTCCCTCTCCATTTTTTTATGTGCTAGTTTATTGCTATAACTTTTCTCTAATAACTATTTTTGCTGCATCCCATAACTTTTGGTATGTTATATATATATATTTTTTGTTTGTGTGAAGACACTTCTAAATTTATCTTTAATTTCTTTATTGACCTATTAGTTGTTCAGGAGCATCTTGTTAGATATTTTCATGTTCTGTTAAATTTTCCGAAGTTTTTCCCTTTTACTGATTGTTAGTTTTATACCATTATAATCAGAAAGATGCTTGATATAATTTTAATATATTTATTTTACATTTTTAAAAATTTACGTTTAACCACTGTACATCTTTACAACACACACAAAAATGGTTTTTCCAGCATGAATGCAGTGTATATCAGTCAAGTCAAAGATATTACCATATACATTATCAACAGATACATTCTCACTTTTGTCTGTTAAATGTTTTTTTTTCCCTAACTCCTTCCCTGCCACCCTCTTTTACTTGACCTCTGCTATACTGTCTCTGGTATCTATGGTTGCCTTCCCTGTGATTGCACCTTCCAATCTTTCAGTTTCTGCCGTAGAGTGAAGACATTCTGTATATATTAAGTGAGGACATACAATGTCTCTCTATCATAGTCTGGCTTGCTTTGTTTGTTAAATCTTCCATATTCATCCACTTTGTATCCAATGTCAGGGTCTTATTGATTTTTATAACTGAGTAGTATTCCATAGTATATATTTCTCACAGCTTTTCAATCCATTCATCTGCTCTTGGACATCTGGATTGATTCCATGTCTTAGCAATTGTGAATAATATTGCAATAAACATGGATGTGTAAGTGTTTTTCCAACTGAATGTTTTCCTACCTTTTGGGTAGATATCTAAGGTGTTTTCCTACCTTTTGGGTAGATACCTAAGGGTACAATTACTGGGTCGTATGGTAGTTCTATTTGTAGGTTTTTGAGGACTCTCCATATTATCCTCCTCAGGGGCTGTACTAATTTACATTCCCACCAACAGTGTAGGAGGGCTCCCTTGGCACCATAGCCATACCAGAACTTATTCTTTCATTTTTAATGTTAACCATTCTGACAGGCTAATTGATATCGCATTGTGTATTTGATTTGCACTTGCATTTCCCTTATGATAAGAGTTGTTGAACATTTATTATATACTTTTTGGCCATTCATAGATTTTTCTTGTTGAGTTGTCTGTTTAGCTCATTTGCTATTTTTAAATTGGATTGTTTATTTCAGTCTTCTTAAATTTGCTGAAACTTATGTGACTTAACATATTTGTCTCTTTTTTTTTTTTTTTTTTTTTTTTTGCCATAAGCACATACATTCAGTGGAGAGAGAGAGAAACAGAGAGAGGGAAAGTGAGAAGTGAGAAATCACCCCTAGCAAGCTGGCCATTCCACAATGCCTTCTCCTCCATTCTCCTCTCAGTGTTTTGGGCACGCACATACAAATGTACCTGGAGTGTCAAGCCACCAAGTCTGAGACTCAAACTACAGTTGGTCATGGGTAAATACAACACCCTAACCATCTTGCAGTCTGTTGGTCCCATATAATCTATGATCTATCTTAAACAATGTTTCATGTGTGCCTGAAAAGAATGTTAATTCTGTAGCTGCTACATGAAATGTTCTGTATAAGTTCATTGAGTGCATTTGGCATAATGTGCATTAAAGTCCATTGTTTTGTTGTTGGTTTTCTGTCTGAATGATCCATTGCTGAAAGTGCGGTATTGAAGTTCCCTGCTATTAGTATTTAAGTCTGCCTCTCTCTTCAGATTTATTAATATTTGCTTGATATATATTATGCCATTCTCTGTGTTCTGTAAGGTTTCTGTCTAGAAGTCTGCTACTAGACTCATTAGAACTTCCTGATATGCTATTTACTTGTTTTTCCTTACTGCTTTCACAATTCTTCTTTGTCTTTGAACTTGACAGTTTAATTACATTACGTTTTGGGGAGATAGTAAGAAAGCAAGTCACCAGGTCTAGGACTAACCATGGTCAGCCATGTGAATGTCCAGCACCTTAATCATTATGCCACCTTCTGGGCCTAATTTTTGTTTTCTGATGTTTGATCAAGATTGCTGTTTATATTTTCTATTGAATATTTCAGTTTGGTTACTGTATTCTTTATCTCTCAGATATCTCCTTTAAATTTTTTTCTCTCTCATTGTCAAACTTCTGTTCATAAAATATTTTCTAAATTTTATTTAATTTTCCATTTATATTTTGTTATAGCTCCCTGAAGTTCTTTAAAAGGATAATACTGAATTCTTTTAAAATATTATTCTGAATTCTTTCACAGTCATTTCATACACATTGTTTTCTTCTGGGTCATCACTGGAACTTTATTCATGTTTTTTTTTTGTTTGTTTGTTTAGTGGCATCATAATTCCCTGATATTTTGTAATCCTTAATTTTTACATTGATGCCTGTGCATCTGTGGAGATAACTGCTTCTTGCATTTGCGAATGTTCTTTGTAAATGATAGACTTTTACTATTTAATCTAGTTTGGAATTCTGCATGGGCTTGCTAGTTTCAATCCAGAGAGGCAGACCTTGATGTAGGGTTCTCTGGCTAAGGTGGATTGCTTTCTTTGCTCTGAATCATATGATATTGCTGGCTATGCTCTGTGGTCTGGTGAGACAACTGTCTGTACTCTGCTATCAGGTGGAGCTACTGTCTAGCTCTGCAATCATCTGTGATTGAGCAGGCTGCATGGTATGTTTCCTGGCTGCATGATATTTGGAATCTGTACTGCAATATGATGTTTTGGCTTTCTCTACTGTAGCACCTCCATTGGCCAGTATACAGAGCAACTGCCAAGGTCCACATGTTGGTCAATATGAACTCCATACTTCATCTCTAGATGATTCTAGATTGTCCAGCCCTGCCAGCTCTCCCAACATTTCCCACTGGATGAGACAGAGGGAGCCTCCTGCAAAGAGTCTCGGAATGATGGAGAAGCTAGCTGTCTTCCTGTAGCTCACCTTATTGCTGCAGAATCTGCAGGCCCAGAGAAACTCTCTGGAGGTGCTATCATGCAGGCCTGGTAAGAGGCAGTGCTGTCAAAGAGAATCATTCCTCTTCCCTCTACATGAAAGCATTTTTTTTATTTTGTAGTCCTAGGGAGTGTCTCAGCTTTACTACCCAACTCTGGGATATTTACAATGGTATTGCTGATCATTGTAGTTAGATTTCTATGTAACTGTGAAGCTGGAAATGCCCATTGCACTATTTGACTGATGTCATTCTCAAGAATCATGTCATTTCCATGCTAACTTAAGGTTTCCCCAACCTAATATTTATTGAATGGCAGCTCTAAGGATACAAAATAACAGTGTTTCAAATTTATGAACGTTACATATAAGTTGAAAATAAGTGAGAAATAATGTACCACATTTTCTTCCCCTCTTTTTTCTTTTGTAGTTAATTGTCTTCTTTAGCATGTCCATGCTATCTCAAGAATTCAATGAGGGTAGAAGGTACTCTTATCAAATAGGAAGAAGTTTATTATTAATTTCATTTTAAATGTATATTCTAGTGACTTTTCTGTGATGTATGGGTACCAGGTAATGGAGAAATACCCCAAGACAAGCTGTGAAAAGCCATTCACTTATTTACCTATCCATTATCTTATTCATTCATTAAACATTTATTCGACTACTACTTGTCAAAAACAGCTGAGCACAAAATGGGTGCAATGATAAAAATTCCATAATACCCATTTGGAAGGATCTTGCAGACTAGTTTAATCACAAATTATTAAAAAAACTATATGTAAATATCCTTTTTAAAAAGACAGTAACAATTTAGAAATCTTTTGTATTCTAAAAGAAACGTTATCTGGGACCAGCAGATGGTGAAACTGATAGGTTGCTGAACTTCCACATAATCAACAACAATTCCAGCCCTGATTTGGCAGATTAAAAGTCACGCCAGGCATATGTGCATGCATCCCCAAAATCCTGAGAAGAGGGGCCATCCTCCTAGGGAGGTGATTTCTCACTTTTTTTCTATCTCTCTCTGTCTCTCTGGCAAGCACATGCACCCTATAGAAAAAAATCTATCTCTAAAAAAAAAGAAAGAAAAGAAACATGTGTTCTAAATTATAAAACATGTGAGTCTTCAAAGTTAGTATCTTCTTTAAAAATCTAGTAAGAAGTTATGAATTTATTATGCATTCTATTTAGATAATTATTTTGTATGTTCTTTCTCTAAAAACAATGAATTTAATGAAATTGAATGTGGAAATCTCTTACATTACTGGGACCAGCAGATGGCATAATGGCTATGCTGCTGGACTCCCATGTAGTCAACTGCAGTTTGAATCCAGGACCCGGTGGCTTAAACTCATGCACATGTGTGTGCCCAAGATCCTGAGAGAAAAAGGGAGGAGAAGGAATTGTAGCAAGGCCATCCCCCCTGGAGATTTCTTACTTTCTGTCTCTCTGGAGAGCACACACACCCTATAGCAAAAACCTCTCAAAAAAACAAAACAAAACAAACAAAAAAAAAACTCTTACATTAGTTTTTTATGTGAAACTATTAAGAAACAATTATTTTACAGGTATTGTTTATTATTTACTCTTGACTATACAGATTAAGAAGATGCACTCTTTGGCTCAACAATCTAGAATGAAATCCTACTTCTGACATTTTTAGCTATGTGATTTTGGGAAAAGTACTTGAAATAAGAGGAAAATATACTGCCTATCTTCTGGTGTTATAAACATTAAATTGTAAGTGCTAAATAATGTTAGATATTATTAACTATTACTATTATATAGAAGGAACCTGACAAAATCTGGTTTTATTTCTCTTTTTATGCTTTATGTAGCTTGTTTTATTATAATCTAGAAATCTAGAATTTACAATCCAGAAAATATGCCATAACTTCATTTTTACCAGATTAAGTTAACAATAATGAAGGCATGTGGAAATTCAATAAAGGTATCGATCACTTCTTTATTTCTTAAATCATTTGAGAATTTGCTTCTGAATTTGAGACCAATGACTTGATCATATAGGAAAATAAGTATTCATGTTTGTTAAATTTTTCCTATAAAATGTCCTTAGTGTTTTAGTTTGTTCCTAAGTGAGAAAAACGAGCATACCATATAACATAGGGTTTTTTTCTTACTTTTTATTTGGGGAACAATTGATTGTAACTATGCCTAGTATTTCTTAGTTTCATGTGCATGTTTGTTTCTCATGCAAATATTATATATAGTATATCTTTCTAGTAATCCCTGCTTCCTGTCAGAGACAGCTCAAAGCTTATGAATATTTCAAGGATGAGGCAGGACGCAGTCTTATCAACTTTAATTTGTCACCCTATATCATGTCTCCATATTAAGCCCTCAAATCCAGAGAAGGTCCATAGCATTGAGATTAGCTAAGCTTATGAAATAATGTATCTTATTTCTTTAACCATTCATGGTGTGCTGCCAGGGATTTATACATGCTGGTCAATGCTTGTGTTCACTTCATTATACTTTTGAAATCAATATGCAGAGAATTGAATTGAAACCACCCAGACTTGAGAAAGGATGACACTCTCTCAAGTTGATAAAGATATAGGGAAACTATGATACCAAAATAAAGCTCTTAAGTTGTTAACTCAAAATAGGGATGGCAGATTTCTTAAAAGAAGCCATAGAATTAAGAAATAGTAAGAAACTAAAAGTCGATCTGGTTCTACCTCCTCACTTTAATGATGAGAAAAATAAGCTCCAAAGAGACCTTTCCAAGGTCACTGGTATTTGTGAGTTAAAGTCAACTCTGAACTCAGTGGTCATTTCACTGCACACAAGTATGCCCCCCTTCAGAAGAACTCATTTGGAGGTTACTGCACCCAAGGAGTCTGGGTACCTGCATTTTTTAAAAACAGAATGTAACAAAAGACATACACACAAAATTACTGTGAGCAAACAGGTGACTGAATCAGTGGATATTTTCCACTTTTGATTTGAGGAGCTTGTGATGATTCATATAAGGCTGATGTGAGAGGGGCCTCTCTCGACATGAAAAGGTCTGGGAACCTGTCAAAAAAAATATATATGTATATAAAAGGAAAAAAGAGTTGGTGGTCAAAAACACAGAATCATATGTGACATAGTTAGCCAGAGGCTTTGGCCAAGGCTCACAGAACACACCAGGCAGAGGCTGGGAAGGGCTTAGGCTGGCCCTGCCCATCTACCACCTCAGAACTCTGCTCTGGAGGATGAGTGCTTCAGTTTGTTTTCTGTTACTGTAATAAGACACCACAGATTGGGTATTTTATAAGAAAAAAAATTTCTTTCCTACAGTTTGGGAGTAACTCTGAGAAGTCCTAGGACATGGCACCGGAATTTACTCAGCCTGTTGCAGAGGCCTTCTTACTGTGACATAACATGGTGGAAAGGTAAAAGTTGGAAGCAAGAGCACATGAAAGACACCAGGAGAGTAAGCCAAGCTGGCTTTTATAATAACCTGTTCTTGTAAGGACTTTCTCCCATAATAACTCAATCCATTAATCCATGAATGAATTAACCTGTTCATGAGGACAGAGTCCTCAAGACCTAATCCTAACTTGAAGGTCCCACTTGGCCTCATCTTTCAGTTCTGCGGCATCAAGGAATTGAGTTTTCTACACATAAACTTTTGGAAATACATTCACATAGTCACAATAGGGAAGGCAAAGGATTGAGGAGCAGCAGGGTCAAGCGGACCTGGCATTGTACCTGTAATGCCTGCAAAATGTATAAAGACTTCATGGAGCAAAGGTGAGATTGCTGAGGTCACATGGATTGTAAAGATTGAATCATTTCAAAGAAAGGTAAAATATCTGCATTTAGCACATATGGGACCTTTTGTAGTATTTTACCAGAGCCAATAATAAAAATCTTTGTTATGGATTAACATTTTCCAGTTAATCTGTGGATACATTACTGGGAGTCTCTGACTAAATACCTATTGCATACATTTGCATAACGTGCAATTGGGCTGATTCTGTAGCAGTGTGTAATGTGATTATAAATGCTTATGCAGTAAAAAATTCATGTCCTCCTGCATGCACCTCACAGTAATTCCTATGGCAGTATACTGACAGGGGAAATCCATTCAGTATCTATTATGCATCATGGGGGCCTTATGACTATGCATAAGAACAGAAAATAAAAACACAACTTGATGTGAAAACATGCCCCATATTCAGATTGGACCATGATTTTCTCAACATGAGCTTTTAATAATTTTCACATAGAATTCTTAAACACACTAAAAGGTAAATATAGATTGAATAGGGAATAGGGCACATCTGTTCTTTGGTCCCACAGTAGCTGCTGAAAACCTTACTTAGGGTATGACTCTCATTGTATCAGAATCCCCTAGGCTTCATGTCTGGAGAATCTAATTTAGCAGGACCAAAAAAAACCAAAAAAAAACAAAAAAACAAAAAAACAAAAACTAGTAGTGGGAATACAATTTTGAAAAAGTTTTTGAAAGTCAAATCATTTGTCATATCTTTAAGACCTCCTGGCTCACAACATCATGAACTTCCTCTAACACAGACCCAAACTTAAAGCTTACCCACTCAAGCTTAACTATGAGAGCTGTTCTGATGAAGCAAAGCTCCAAGGTTACGTGATAGAGTAGACGTTCCAGAGGACCAGGGTCAAGTCTAAACATTTGGGTAAAGGGAATTGAGAGTTAGTTCTCCAAACTAGCTTGTCAGACTCTTCAAAGGCAACAGTTATTTCTCACTTGCATTTGCATCCCCTGCTTTTAGCACAAAGTTTTTGTCTTAAAAAGTTGTTTTATAAATGAAACTAGCATACTTGTTGGAGACAGAAAATCATACACTTTATAATGTCTATCTGGGTCAGTCCCTTAGTGTAGTGGTTAAGTTTTTTGTTTTGGGAGCTAGATCCCACACGACTGAATGCAGGTCAAATCCTGGCCCCAGTGGCTTGAAATACATGCCAGGCATGTGTGTGTGCACACATGAGATAGAAAAGTGGAGGAAAAAAGACTGTGGCATGGTCATATTCCATTGGGGGTTGCACTCTCTCTTTTTTCTTCTTGAGTGTATGTGTGCATGCATGTGCACCATAAACATATGCACCTTTGGCAATTAAAATTTAAAATATGTATATATGATCACTATGCAACTGAGGAGCAGAGAAAAATGTAAAAGGAACTAGGAGCATGTTAGATCTGCATGTTTTCATTTATCCACTTTCATACTGATGGAATTTGAACCAGAGTTTAAGTGGTTAAGAACATGGAAATTGGGGAGGTGTATCTTAATATATTAGCATACTATTCTAGTGTTCATTCTTTGTCTTTCCACAGATTGTCATAGTTCTGTTTTAAAGGGGTCTTGAAAATGTTCATGAGAAAATGCTTACTATGAAAAAAACTATGCATAGACTTCTCTCATTTTTGGCATCAAATAAATGTGTACTTTAATTTCCTTTTTCCTTTTTTTTTTTTTCCCCCATAGAATGCATGCACTGAGAGAGAGAGAAAGTGAGAAATCACCCTTTTGGGGAATGACCATGCCATAGTCCCTTCTCCTCCATTCTCCTGTCTTTATCCTGGGCACATACGCATGCGTGCCCAGCATGATTTTTAAACCACCAGGTCCTGGTCTGGAACTGTGGTCAGCTATGTGGGAGTCCAGTACCTTAATCACCACACCACCTCCTGGCCCATTCTATGAATTTTTAAAGTCTCCATGCACATGCTTATTGATCCTTTGCCATACAATTTTTTTAAATAATTTGTTTCAGGAACCAGCAGTTAGCATAATGGCTATGTCGCTGGACTCCCACGTAGTCGACCGTGGTTTGTGTCCCAGACCCGGTGGCTTAAAATTCACGCCTAGCACCAGGTGCGCGTGCCCAAGATCCCGAGAGGAGAATGGAGGAGAAGGGAATTGCAGCGTGGCCATCCCCCCTGGGGGGTGATTTCTCGCCTTCAGTCTCTATGTCTCTCTTTGGCGAGCGCACGTGCCATATAACGAAAACCTCTTTAAAAACATAAATAACTTGTTTCAAGTTTATTTATGCATTTCTTCCATGAACCACACAGACAGAAAGAGAGAGAGAGCACCCCCAACAGCACCTTAGTGGGGTACGCCCCCCAGCTTCAGGCAGTCTCACATCATGGGCACACACATGCCTGGGGTACTTAGGGAGCTCTCGGGATGCAAACCAGAAACCTTCCCAAGTGGTTCAGCCTCAGAGAATGTCACATTTTACCACTGCATCATTGACAACCCCCTTGACCATAAAATTAATGAGACAAAAGTATTTTTTTAAACGATGCATTGATGAGATCACTGAAAGGGATGGAGCACAGGTGTTAGTGAGACCACCAAGCCAGGTGCTCATTCTGATGAAAAGACGAAAGGTAGCTCCCTGTTGTAGTAAAGTCTTTCTTTCGCTTTTGTTTTTGCAAATTATGACTATTTACATGTATAATCCTCTGCCCTTTCATGCTTTAGTTCTAAGAATTTAAGGAGGATATGAGAAGGATCACACCTGAGACAACATGAACTAAGTCTTTATTAACCATAACTTGACATTAACTGGCACCTCATTTCCTCCAAGTACTAAATTACAAAGGTTTTATTGTGTGTACACCCATGTCGATAGGGTAATGAGATGGCGTTTTTATGGGCTTATGGAAGGCAGTTCTCATTCGTTTACAGCCACTTCCCACCCTTTCCCCTATTCTCAGCAGTAAATTCTCTTTTCTTTTAATGTTTTATACCCACCTCAATTTCTAATCTTCCTTAGGTCAACAATGTTCTAAATGTCCAATAAAGCCAACTTCAAGTTTCTTTCCCCATTTTTCAACTCTGATTCATTTGAATTTACCACTCATTATGAATGAGAGCAAGAGAAAAAATGTATTCCTGTTGAGAGATTTATAGTGAGCCCTTTACAATTTCTATTACATAGACAGGAGCATTAAATCATAAAGAAAACAAGATGCTTCTTTTTTAATAATACTTTTTAAAGAATTATTTTATCAAACTTTATTTATTTATTTATTTCAGTTTGATCAGAGAGGGGCAGAAAGAGAGACAGAGAGAGAGGGAAAGTGAGAAAGCAAGCTGCCAGGTCTGGGACTTGAACCATGGTTGGCCATGTGGGAGTCCAGCATCCTTAACCACCACACCACCTGCTGGCGCCTGATGTTCATTATTGATCATGACGTTATGTTGATTACCAGCAGAAACGTAAAAGTGTCTATTCACTAATAAATTTCTTCCAGTTAAATATTCACCATGTAACATACAACACATAACATGTAAATGCCAATTACTTCAATAAATCAAATGTATTAAGATTTAAAAAAAAGAAAGCAGAAAGAAACCAATCTATGTCTAAAATATTTTTAAGAAATAGGGTTTTTTTGAACTTATTTTTGAGCCAAAATAAGAAGAAAATATGGGGTTCTCAGACCATTCAGAATAGAATGATCCACAACCAGCTAGTTTAGGAGTAAGAAGGTTTGTCTATAAAGAAAAAAAAAATACAAGAATGTTATCAGTTATAATTGCACAGAGCCTTTTTCTGTTGGAAAAGGAGATTATTTTGGACTGTAATATATAGTTTTATAGTATTTCTCCCATTAGATTTGGAATTTGAATAACATAAAAAAGAATTAAAAAAAAAAAACCTTTTTGGTTTCCCACAATCCATAGGAAGCTTTTTTTCTGCACACTAGCTCACAACCCGAAATTCTGTTATGGTAGTCTCCTGCATTCTCTGGGAAGCAGGTTATGCCTCCTCATCTCTTACAGAGATGGCCTTCACATGGCAATGAAACCCACTGAGGATGCGAGAAAAACATCAGGAAGAAAGAAGAGCCAGGTTTAATGATATACCGACTGCTCGATTGCAATGACGTCTGCTCCAGCAGAAACATGCGCACATTTGTTTTTCCCCAAGAAGTTCTAAAGTTCCTGTCCTCCTACTCTTAGATAGGTTTTCAAAGTCTCTCAAACAAAAGCACCTGGAGCCAGCAGGTGGCATGGCAGCTGAGTCACTGGACTGTCACATGGCTGACTGTGGTTCAAGTCTTGGACCTTCCTCTCTCTCTCTCTCTCTGTCTCTCTGGTAAAATTTAAAGATGATAATAGATTAAATTAAATAAAAATAACTCTTTAAAAAAATTAAGAATACCACCAAGGCATACTGTATGCACACGCCTAAATTATATGGTAAGAACCATCCAACATTTAAAGAAAGGGTTTTAAAGACATTAAACATCTGTTTGGACAGGAAGAGGAAATGACCATTATGAAATTTCTCAGCAAAATCAGTTGACTGGGAGTGACTTGGAAGGTCAGAAGAGATTCTTTCTTTCTTTCTTTCTTTTTTTCTATTGCAGCTGCTTAAACACTGGCTGGTTATGAAGACATTGGAACAATTTATCTGCTTTATGGTCATGATGCAACTCAGTGGTTTCAAACGTTTTACCAAGGACAAGCCAATCCTGAAAATAGGTCTGTTTTCCACTAGTTCTTTAGAAAAGAAAATGTTTAGCTTTCCTCAGTCTGTCAATCTTGTGGTAAGGAAATGCCACCGGGGTACCTTTTATAAGAATTTGGGCTCAGAAACAGCTGTACAAATCATAAAATAAGATTTCCCCCCCTTTAACCCGGCTGGTATTCAAGTCAATGGGCATTTTTAGAGGTACATTACAAAGCAGTCTCACTTTGACACTCAACCTGGAAGAAAGACATACACAATCATGACAAACTGTTTAGAACTGGATATTCTGATCGGTGAGACTGAAAAAATTCTTTACTATATTTTATAAGCAAAGACCTCCCAGGGCTTTCTTCTTGCCTGTAGATAGAAAAGCAAATCAATGTAAAAGCCCAGGGTTTCTGGAAAGGAGAAAAAAAAAGTCCTTGAGAGATGATATAGAGGATATTATTCTTTCATGAGCTAATATTCTCTCCTTGTCAGTTTTAAATGAAAAAAGGACTTAAATTCCCAAATGGGAAGCTAAATAAAGGCTTTGTAGAGCACAGCAATAACAAGTGAATCGCTGAAACCAATTTCAACCCCAGAGTGACAGAAAACTGTAAATTATTTCCTTCCCCCTTGTACCTTCCCCACCCTGCCAAAAACATTCGCTGTTAGACTTCACCCCATTAAAATGTAATTTTATCTTAGTCCACGTCTGCCTTTGTGGCTGCTAAGAATCTAGCTTGCTTTCTTTCCACACCAGTTGGATTTTTTAAAAAATAAACTTATGCACAATTAATTTATTTTTAAGTTTTATATTATTGAGGCAATAACACCAGGAGATCTACTCTTGACACGCTTTAAGGTGTACACTGCATTATGGTTTGACTGTAGGTAAAGGATAGTACAGCAGATCTCTAGAGTTTCTTCATCTCGCTTCAACAAAACTTGATGCCCATTGCTCTGACAGAGGGCAGAACCACAGCCGCCCTGGTGACAGCACTGGATGAGCACCTGGGAAAAAAGTGAACAGTGCAGTGTGTCTCCACTCGAGGCCTGAGAGCTGTGCTTTAAATACCTCTGGCATGGAAGAGTATGCTTAGGGCAGGCAGTTCTCTTCTTTCCCTGGTGAGAAGAAAAATAGGTCAGGAGAGGAGACAGATGCTCTGGTCTAGGACAGGTTTTCTTCATTTAAAATGGTTCAGTACGTTCTGAGGATCTCACCTTGTGCCTCACACAGAGATTTTTACAAAGAAAATTGAATCCTGTTTCCTTAGTGAGTAAATCTCAGAAAGACAACAGCAGAATTCTGTCACAAATAAATTGTTATGAAACTATTTGCCCAGGCTTCAATATTTGAAGGTTCTGTTATGGCGTGGTGAAGTAGTAGACTACTCTGAAGGAAAGGGGTGCTCTGGTAATCACCAAAGACTACTCTGAAGGAAAGGGGTGCTCTGGTAATCACCACAGACACAACTAAAGATGGGAGAAATCCAAGTATTCGGTCAGTATTAGATGAGGGGGAGCTTTGTATCGCTAGATGTATAGCTATGGGGAGATGAAGTGTAAATACGAGAACACTCAAGTCCTTAGGGTGAAAAAAAATCAAGACACTCGGACAGCAAGGTAATTAAAGGGAGAGGATTCACCTCCCCTTTCTACGTCACTTCTTTTCTTAATATTCACTTTGGACAGCTGAGTTCTTCAACAGCAATCAGTGTTTAGAGAGTCACAGAGCAAGATTATAGCCACATAAAATTAATTGAGACATGATTTCTGACAATAACACATAAAAGTTCCTCAGTGTAGTGCTGCCTGTTTGGCATTCAGTCTATCAGTCGGATAATGGGTGGTGTGACCTTTCCAGATCTAAATTTTCTTTTCGATTTTTTTTTAAGTTTATTTATTTCTTCCAAGATTGAGAGAGAGAGAGAGAGAGGGATGGACTCCCAACAGGGTCTTCATGCTGTGCTCCACAACAGCCTCTGCCATTTGAGATCACTGATACACACACGCACACACCCCCAATGTGGACAGAGAGACCTTGGGATATGAACCCAGGACCTTCCTGTGCAGCTTCAGCCTTGTGGAATGTTGTGTCCACACTGAGCCGCCTCAATGCATAAGAGTGACCCTGCAAGGCACTTTACATTTTTTTTTCTAATTTTATTCCTCCCAATAAGTGAGTTAAATATCAATGTACCACCATTTCACTGACTCAAACCAGACTAAACAATGAAAAACTTAGAGCAGGTCACTTACACATGGCAGGACTGAAGATTGGATGTTTTTGTGACTGAAAGCCAATGGCTGTTCATGGGTAGGTGTTCTTCATTTAAGTAGTTCACGTAGCTGGTATGTTTGAAGTCACGGTTAACAACTTCCTCCTCTACCCATTCTGGAGCCATTTTATGAAGAAATGGAAACACAAGGAAAAACGATCATGAAGCCGTAGTCTCTCTCTGTAATGAGAAAGCTCACATGGAATGCACACTCACTTGAAACATATAAATGTCCTCTCTCTCCTTCATCCCACAGATGATGTGGATCTGCATATCTGGCTACCGGACAGGGACTGCAGCTGGCTGCAAATATTACAGTGCGTGGGGAGTCCGCAAAGCATTATTAGTATTACACTTTCTGATTATAGCGAAGATTAGCTCACAGCTTCCTCATATGTTACACAGTGTTAGCAAAATTTAGTAGGAATAAAGAGAATAAATCAAAACATAAGCTTCTTTTCAGGGATCTGCCAAACCCTTATAATTATTAAAAGAAAAAAACAATGTTTATATCACAGATTTCAGTTTTGAATCTTGTAAATGTTTCCATTTCTTTTTATTTTGCTCAATCTTTATACAAATTTATGCCTTAGGCAATAATCAACCCAGAGGTCAATAAACTTACACAAAATTAATGGCAAAATAAACTACGCACAGTTTCCGAATATTGTTAGCTCAATAGTTTCTTTACTTTTTGTGATTACTATAAAACCATTTGGAGAATAATGATTCTTTTCTAAATCAATAGTAAAAAAGAAATTAATGATGGAAAAAGATTATTTACTGTTGGAGAGTTGGAGGCAATCTGAGTCACCATCAGGAGGAGAGGATAGAAGGAAAGTTACCTGTGTGCACCGTGGACTGCTACTGAGCAGACAGGAGCAATTGGCCAGATACATGCAGAGCGCTGCAAAGAGACATTGAGTTGGCTACAATCTAAGGAGCCTAGGAAAAATACCTATCAAAGTCCTCTTTACAAATATAGCAAATAAAATAAACAAGAGGGTACATGTAAAAGCAGCAGTGCACATTTTACAAGAACAAAAACAGAAAGATAAATATTAAAAAGTTTAACGTCATCACTTGTCTAGAGGAATAAAATAGAGAACTATGAGAGGAAGAAGTGATTGATTAATCAGTTAATCAAGAGAGAGGTCAATGGAGATAATATGCCATGAAGTGAGATTTATGATGACTTAATTCCGCTTCAAGGGATTTCCGAATATGAAGCATGCTAAAAGTTATTAAACCTAAGTGTGAATACTCAACATCAGAACAGATAATCATCGAATAGACTTTTAAATATTTGCATCTGGATTCATAAATTTTTCTCATTGAGAAAAGGTACAAAGGAAACATGGGGGAAAAGAACTGCTTCTTAGATCAAGTAATGTTAGAATCCATATGGAAAGGAAATACACTGAGTTCTGCATGAAAGACAGGAAGCGAATCAGGAATTACATAACCATTATATATTAGTGATCAGTATATGATTAGGTTTCACGTTTTGCTGAGAGTGGAAAAGCCAAGACACATAGAACACATGCTAACTTACTTTTAGAAAAGAGACCTACATCAAAATGTGAATATTAGAAAAAAATGCAAGGGAGTTGGGGAAAAAAAAAAAAGAAAAAGAAAGCAAATAATCTACCAGAAGCCTGGAGACTGTTTAAAACACCTTATTAGAAGTCCAGGCAAAATGTGCGCCAAGGATCAAGAAGCCCAGGTGCTCAAACAAAAACCCTGCATGGTGAACTGGCAAAGCAAAAGAGGTCATTATGGGTGAGGGAAGGGGGATGGGCATTTTTAAAAGGTACAATTGGCCAAGGAAACAAAACAAGAAAATCCACAAAGTAAGCCAAATCAGGTGCAAACAAAACACCAGCTAAAAAAGACTTTAAGAAACACTATATTCCAAAGAAAATTTAAAAAGCTTTTAAAAAAAATAAATTGACAGTAGGATGCCAGCTTAAGAGTCACTAGGGCTACACAATGATGGTAGTGGAAAAGCTGACCTTAGGAATAAAAAGGACCCAGCTAAGAGAATCAATGGATTCTTTATTTTGATTTGCAATATGAAAATGTTAACCAAATAGCTAGCTCCAAGTACTTGTGAAAATAAAAAAGACCCGGAAATTTAAAAACTTGCTAAATCAAAATATTCTCCATATCAACGGCTTATTATTAGAATCAGTAGAGTCACATTTCAAAAGTTTATATTTAGTGGCCTCAATCTCAGAGTCTATGACTATACTTTTTTTTTGGGGGGGGAGGTTTTTGCTACAGGGCGCATGCGCTCGCCAGACAGACAGAGAGAGACAGAAGACAGAAAGCGAGAAATAATCCCTCCAGGGGGGGATAGCCATGAGGCAATCCCTTCTCCTCCATTCTCCTCTCGGGATCTTGGGCACACATGCACACGTGCCGGGCTGGAGTTTTAAGCCACTGAGTCCAGGACGCGAACCGCGGTCGACCACGGGGGAGTCCCGCGACAAAGCCATTACGCTAACTGCTGGTCCCAATGACTGTATTTTTAATGAGTTCCCACATGATTTTGTGAACTGGCTTATTTAGAAACTACTGCTATAAAACTAACCTAGAATTTCAATACAATGATTGGGTCAACCTCATGGCCTAGTGGGTAAGGAAGTGGAACACACATGACCGATCATGAGGTTCAAATCCAATGCCCAGCAGCTTTAAAAACCACACTGGGTGCATTGCATCTGTGCCCCAAGTTCCCAAAAGATGAAGGAATAAAGAAGGTGTTGCGGTATGATCATACTTCATTGATGGTGTTTTTCCTCCTCTCTCTCTCCCTGTCTTGTTTTGGCAAATGCATGTACCATTTGGCAAATTCAAAAAAGGAAACAAAACAATTATCAAGGCTCACCTGTCAAGAAGCGTTGCCCAGATCCATGTTCTACCAAAGGACCAGGACTAATGATCACTGTGATTCTTACCCAGAGAAGATCCTGAAAGGTACAAGTTGCTAAATTCCACCTCCACATCTGACTTTCTTGACCTATAAAAGGAACAGTTTACACTTACGCATGCACTGCAATGTAGTGAAAAGACAACATGGTAAATAAAATCACTATGTAGAGATCTGTTGGTAAGTGCTTTAACAACTGATCTTCAACAGGATGAATGGTTTATTTAGTTATATCCTGCAGGAACGTATAACATATCTTCAAATAAGTTATACGGTAGAGATAAATTAATAAATATTCATCTCACTTAATTGGCACAGACTCAATTCTGTTTAAACAGAATGTACTGTATGTCTAGTTACTTTGACCCTGAAATTAAAATGGTAATTCTGCAGCCATTGGGCACTTACTCAGTTTCGTTCCAGGTCACATTCAGTCATTTGTCCAAGTTTTAACTGTAGCTGCAGCCTCGGGTTATTCACCAGTTGAACAGTAGTACCCATGATGGTAACTCGCCTCACACAAAATGAGATCTGTTTATAATGCGACTTACACTTTGAAACTGGAATAATCAATACACACAGGTCTTATCCCTTTGTTGTTCATTGGGAAGTTTACAACTATAAAGCTACAAGCTTCAGGGAGAGGAAGGGAATCAAGAAAAATAGAGAGGCAAGACATTTAAGGGACAAAGAAGTGGAGGACTGTCTGTTGGTGATAACGAATACGATATCTTTAAAGAATAACTACAAACTTTGGACTGGAGTGTATATCTTAGGATGAAAATGCTAAAAGAACAGAACTACATAGAATTTGTTTTAACTAGTAGTCAATGATTGCCTTAGGGCTATACTGGTTGAGAGTGGGTTTCATCCTTTTGAATACGCCTAGGATTCATTCAAATTTTTTGTCTAAATTACAAGAACACCTTACATTTGCAGAAAAACAAAAGAAACAAACAAAAACAACATCCAACCATATTATTCTCTCTCTCTTATGTAGCTTAAAATGGCAACCTTATATGAACTGCTCCAGTTAAATTAATTGAAATTATGTACAAAAGGAAAATCAACTCTGTGATTTTAAAGATTCTCAAAAAAAAAGTTGTTAATGTAATTATTCTTATGCATTAAATATCTAAAGCAAGATATTTGTCTTGGCCAAAAAGAAGGATACCAAGAAAATGACCTTCTCTTCCCTCTGCCATAGTCCAGAAGATATATTTATTAGTTTTCAAAAGGTTAAGGATATTTTTAAGTTATTGAAACAAATTAATTAGTAATACTCTTTATTTTGTGTAGCATAATCTGCATGTCATTTTCAGCTCCTGTTTTTTTAATCATCTTCCTCATTAGGCTCTTTTAATTTAGTTCAGCTGTTGTTGTGCCTGACAATTATGCCTGAATAAAAACTAGAATGGACAATAGGTGGCATAGTGGTTACACTGCTGGACTCCCATGTGGCCAAGTGCAGTTCGAGTCCTGACTCACTGGCTTGAAACTCTTGCCAGGCACATCTATGTGTGTGTGTGTGTGTGTGTGTGTGTTTGTGTGAGGCCAAATTCCTGAAAGGAGAATGAAAGAAGGAATTGTGATGTGGCCACCCCTTGTAGGGAGTGCTTTCATGCTTTCTGTCTCTCTCTGTTTCTCTAATGAGCACTCATGTGCTGTAGCAAAAAATCTCAATAAATAAATAAATAAATAGATAAAAACTACAGAACTCAATGAATGAGGCAATTCTAAAATAGTAGATACACAAAGACTCTCAGAACAGGTCCTTTCTAGCTGACGACACAAGTCTGCTCACCTCCCACAAGTACACAAGTAAAGATAAGACTTTAGATTCAGCTGGAAGTTCCTCTAGAATGGTTGGTACAGTACAGACCCTCATTATTTAAATCAGCTCACATATCATTCCCCCGGAATGATAGCACTATCACTCCCTTTCCTTCATAGTTTGACTGAAACCATTCCACATTAGAATTTTCCCTTCAACAGAACATATTGGACATATTGATTATACTACTGTATCCCAAGAGATACACATTCACATCCACAAATCACTCCACACCTTACAATAATTTACAGTGCAGAGAAACATCAATGTGTGTGCATTTGTTCCTCTTAACTGGTGCTACACACTCAATTCTGTTCAGCAAATATTGATCAGCATCTTGGATTCAGTCAAGAACATGAACAAAGGTCAATCCATCTATCAGCTAGAAATGCCATGAAAAAAAAATCCAAACAAGATAGAAATCTACTGGTTAAATTAACACCTTTATAAAACATTCATAAAGTGGCGACATGGTGGGGAGACATAGGAAAATAAGCATATAAACTAAAACAGACTTTTCTTGCAAATATGTATATAGGGGAGTGTATATAATTACTCAAGGTTATCCAACATAAAATGAATGTAGTAGAGTTCCTGTAAATAAGTTTCAAATTAATGAAACCAATAAGCTAACTATATGCGTATTACCTGAGTTCATCTACAAAGAATAAATTTTGTTCTTCTCAGTGACATGTTTCTATACTTTAGTAATAGCTTCTTGAAATGTGAATGGGTTTGTACACAACTTTTTGAATGTATAAATAAAGAATATGATCATGAAAGCCAGATCAAAATACTTACTCTGTATTTATTTATCCATACCCTTATCTCTAAATCACTTTTCTATTAACATGTGGCTTCTACCTCAATAATTATTTTCATTATGGTTTTTACTTGCATATATTACTACTGGGATGATCCATATACAACATGGATTTTATCTGGATTCTTCTGTTTTCAGCTATTCTTAGCCTCAACAAGCAGTTCCAGGAAGAACCATTCATCAGTGTGAATGGTTTTTCAATGAAGATTTTGAAGTGATTCCAAGTTGGCTGACAATATTTCCACAAATGTGTGCAACCTACGTCTGAGATTAACATGTGTTCAGTGATCTCATTTGAACCTGCAAAAAAGATAAATATACCTTTAAACAATGCTATAAATGTTAGGCAAGTAAGCAACATGTCTTTTAATAAAGTATCTGCTATTGGTAACCTTGCCATCTTTCAAAAGATAATTACTTCACTTCCATGACCATAAAATTCATTATAAAGCTTTGTGATGAGTATCTTTTGATATAAGAGAGCAACAACATCATGTCAAAATTACTTGGAGGGAGAAACAGAAATAGGTTCACATATTAAATTAGGAAGAACCCAGAACATTCCACCTGCCCAAAATAATCTCCCTTAAAAATCAAATCTAACTTAATTCCACTTATTTGAAAAAGAGACCTCAAAAAACTTTTCCCCCTGAGAACATGTAGCCCTTTCTCACTTCTGATCTCCCTTTTATATCTGGTCACCCTGATAAATGCCTTCTATCATTCAAGATTTATCCTCTCTAGGATTCGATCCCTGAGAAGGTTTTGGGCCAGTGAATGTATCATCTTCCACCTCCATGTTACTTTTGACTCTTTGTGCTTGTGATTTTTATCATTCATTACAAAGTTGTCATTTTAATTGTTAGTCTCACTAAATTGAGTATCAGATAAGTGAAGGACTAGGCAGCTATTAATCATTGTCTCCTTATAAGAAAATCATTTATCACAGAGGCGGCAAGATAATGCTGATAGAGTCTAAATTCTACCTATAGGTATATTTTGTTTTCTACCTGCACAGCTAGAAAATACTAGGTGTCGCAATTAGAATGTTTAATTGGGAAACCTCTTACTTCTCTTTTAAAAAAATCAAAAATCTGACAAAACTAGACTCTTATTTCCACATGCTATTGTTAGGCTAGAATGGAATAACTTGTGTTGAAGATTCCTGACCTATTCAAACTGGTCACCTATACTACCAGAAGTTAAGTGAAAGAATAGAACCCATTAATAATAGCAGGAGCTGAATTTCACCATATATGGAGCACTGCACAAGGCCAATAGAACCCATTAATAATAGCAGGAGCTGAATCTCACCATATATATGGAGCACTGCACAAGGCCAGGCCTTATCTGGATGCAAAGATAGAAAATCTAGGCAGTAATGAACATGAGCAGAAAGTAGTAGAAAGTTATTAGACCCAAAACAAAGGCCAAGGTCACAATATAAAGAAGAAAATGCCAAAGATTAATTTCACCTTCTTCACAACTTTGCTTAAGGGCAGTATTAGTCATAATAACTAGTATTAAATTAGTAGGGACCAGCAGTTAGCGTAATGGCTATGTCGCTGGACTCCCATGTAGTCGACCGCTGTTCACGTCCTGGACCCAGTGGCTTAAAACTCACACCGGGCGCATATGCGTGTGTGCCCAAGATCCTGAGAGGAGAACAAAGGAGAAGGGATTGCAGCATGGCCATCCCCCCTGGGGGCTGATTTCTCGCTTTCTCTCTGTCTCTGTCTGTCTGGCAAGCACACGCACCCTATAGCAAAAACCTCTCCAAAAAAAAAAAAATTAGTAAAGCATACCTTAAAACACTCAATAAAAAGAATATTAAAAAGATATTAGGGGCCGGCAGGGGATGTGGTGGTTAAAGGTGCTGGATTTCCACATAACTGACAGCGGTTCGAATCCTGAACACAGAGGCTTGGTTTCTGGCTTTCCCATTCTCTGTCAGTGTCTCTCTGGTTAAATTAAAAAAAAATAATAATAAATGGAATTAATTGCATAAATAAATAATTCTTTAAAAAATATTTATATAATAGCACCATATGATCTCCCTGGTAGTCCTTTCTAAATATTATTGTACTTTTTATAGCACTTCAACTTCATCTCAGTTCATATTTTTATGGACATGATCATTTTTTAACTTATTAATCCTAGTGATCTTTGCTGTTGAATTTTATTAGGCTCTGTTTGTCTGAGATCCCCAAGCATGATGATCTAGTAGACGGTGTAAGTATGTATGAGCATGTGTGTGTGTGAGTAAGAGAGTTTGTGTGTGTGTGTTTCAGGAAAACTAGAATTAAGGGACCTGCAGTTGGCATAATGGCTATGTCGCTGGACTCCCATGTAGTTGACCCCAGTTCCAGTCCTGAACTCGGTGACTTAAACTCATGTCAGGCACGTGTGCGTGCATGCCCAAGATCCCAAGAGGAGAATGGAAGAGAAAGGATTGTGGCATGGCCATCCGCCTGGTGGGTGATTTCTTGCTTTCTG
The DNA here is from genome assembly GCF_000334495.1 of Tupaia belangeri chinensis. Lineage (NCBI taxonomy): Eukaryota > Metazoa > Chordata > Mammalia > Scandentia > Tupaiidae > Tupaia > Tupaia belangeri. The sequence goes on along the minus strand of NW_006159898.1, from coordinate 632,639 downwards.
TCTCTCTCTGTCTGTTTCTGTCTTTCTGGCAAGTGCACACGCCCTATAGCAAAAATCTATTAAAAAAGAAAACTAGAATTAAGGAAAAAATAGGAAACGAGCAGTGGTAAAGAGAAAGAAATAGCAATGATAAGGGTGTAGGCAGTTATAAATAGTGATAGTGAGGGCTCAAGTCAGTTGTTAAGTCTAAAAAGTGCACATTATTAAATAGTGGCTAAAATGGTCATTTTTCTGCTTTTGTTACTTTCGTCCTATAAATCAGGCAAATAGAACTAATTGCTTTGAAATCTTGAACTGTGAACTTTCATGCTGTTCATGTTTTCCTGTATAATGTTTCGCAACGGGGAGTGATAGCAAGGAATTAAAGGGCCCTGCGATGATAAGAAGTAGCAGTCACATAGTCCAAGTTAGATACTTTAGTAAAGATGACTATGGCTAAGATGCTGAATTTTCACATGTTCAATTGTGCTTTGAACCCTGGACACAATGTCTTGAAAATCCTGCCAGGATGGTGTGCGTGCATGTGTATGCATACCCAAACTCACGAGAAGAGACTGAAAGAGAAGGGATTGCGGTATGGCAGTCACCCTCCCAGGGGGTGATTTCTCACTTTCCCACTCTTTGTCTCTCTCCAGCAAGTTCATGTGCCCTTTTGTCAATAACAACAACAACAAAAACCCTACAATTACAGTAAAAGAAAAGGGAGAGAAGAGGAAATTGCAATACCCAAGAGAGCAGCAGGTCCATGCTTGTGCTTCTACAAGACCTTCATATATATTTTTATCTATATTCAATCACTGTACACCTTTACAGTGTACAACATGGTTTTCCCCAGCATGAATATAGTGCATATTAGTCAAGCCGAAGATATTACCATATGTATTATCATCCATAGATAACTTTTCATTTTGCATTTATTAAATGTTTTATTTAGTTTTTCCCTTAGACCCTCCCTCTCACCCCCGATTGCCCAACTCAACCCCTCCTTTACTGTCTCTATATCTATAGTTGGCTTCTCTGCTATTATACCTTCGAAACTTTCAGTTTCTGTGATGGGCTGCAGACATTCAATATATGCTAAGTGGAGATATATGATGCCTCTTTTGCAGTCTGGCTTGCTTTGTTTAGCATTAAATCTTCTATATTCATCCATTTTGTATCAAATATCAGGGTCTCATTGTTTTAAGTGATGAAATAGTATTCCATAATGGACATGTGGCTCATTTTTTGTCAATCAGTTCGTCTGTTCTTGGACATTTGAGTTGATGTCATGTCCTAGCAATTGTGAATGATGCTGCCATAAATATGAATGTACAGGTGTTTTTCTGACTGAGAGCTTTCTTATCATTTGAGTAGATACCTATGTGTGAAATTATTGGATCATATGGTCCATCTCTTTGTAGGTTTTTGAGGAACCTCCATTATGTTCTCGACATTGGTGGTGCTAATTTACATTCCTACCAACGGTGTAAGAGGGTTCACTTTTCACCACAACCTTGTTAGTATTTGTCATTCTTTATTTTTTTTTTACCATAGCCATTCTGACTGGTATTAAGTGGTATCTTATCATGGTTTTGATGTCTATTCAGCTCATTTCAATTGGATTGATTATTTTTTTTATAAGTAAACTACTTGAGGTCCCTGCATATTCTGGTTATCAATCCCTTACCTGAGGCATAGCTTGCAAATATATTCTCTCATTCTGAAGGTTATCACGTTATCTCCTTGGTGCAAATATATTCTCTCATTCTGAAGGTTATCTCCTTATCTCCTTACCCTAATTTTGATTTTTTCCATTTGTTTGGTTTTTCTGTGCAGAAGCAATTTAGCCTGATGTAATCTCACTCACCTATTGATCTTTATAAGATTTTAATAAATAATAAATTATTTTATATTTGTATCACTGTGCTAGGAATTTGGGAAGACATAGAAATGGATTCTTAGTTTTTCACTGATTTATTTGTAGAAATGAAATTACTGATGTTAAGAATATACATCATTTTAGATTGCAATGGTTCCTAACCACTATTATTATAATTTGAAACGGTATTACATGCAAGGTACAATAGAATGCATTTTGCTACATGCATCAGTTGCTGCCATCATGTGTCATTTGGAGATAACGTATTAAAACATTAGCATATGGGAGTCGTATTAGAACATTAGCATATGGGAGTAACGGTTGGAGTAATGCCTACATCACTGGACTCCCATGTAGTTGACTGTGGTTCAAGTCTTGGACCTGGTGGCTTAAACTCATGGGGGGCGCGTATGCGTGCATGCCCAAGATCTTGAGATAAGAATGGAGGAGAAGGGATTACAGTGTGGCCATCCCCCCTGGGGGCTGATTTCTCTTTCTCTCTCTCTGTCTCTGTCTTTCTAGTGAGCGCACACACCTTATAGCAAAAAGCTCTCCCCCAAAAAAGAACACGAGCGTAGAAGTAGAGAGCAGAATGGTGGTTGCCAGGGACTGGGATGGGAGGGTGTTGGAGAGATATCAGTCAACAGAGACAAATTTCAGGACCAGATGGTGGCAGAGTGGTAAAGTTCAATGCTCTAAAAGGCTAACCTACACAAGAAACTTCCGGGTTTGCCCTCCAAGTACTCATATGCCCATGACCCAGGACTGTCTGAAGCTGGGAAGGGTCTTGTCATAAAAATTCTGTCTGGGATGTTGTTTCTTTTTCCTTTCTAATTTGTCAGAGGGAATGAGCGATCACTAGAGGGAGATAGGGAGAGAGAGAAAACAAAAAAGAACCCCTCCCATGGGGCATGATCACACTGCAATCTCATATCCTCCATTTTCCCCTTTTTCTCCTAAATTTTGGGCATGCCACACACATGTCAGGAATGTGTTTAAACCTGTCACATCTGGGACTTGAACCACACAGCCATGTAGGATTCAGCTGCCTCAACCATTATGCAACAGGCTGGTCCAGTGCTGTCTCTTTGTTTCTATTTCTGTCTCTCTGGCTCATAGAAGAAAGAAATAAACTTTTTTTTTTTTTTTTTTTTTTTTTAAAAAAAAGTTTGGGAAACCCGAATTAGCGTAATGGCTATGTCGCTGGACTCCCACGTAGTCGACTGCGGTTGGCGTTCCGGACCTGGTGGCTTAGAACTCACGCCGGGCGTGAGTTCTAAGGGATTGCGGTGTGACCATCCACCCTGGGGAGTGATTTCTCACTTTCTGTCTCTATGTCTCTCTCTGTCTGGAGAGTGCACGCGCCCTATAGCGAAAATCTCTCTAAAAAAAAAGAAAGAAAGAATGCAAATTTCTGTTAGGGGAAATAAGTTCAAAAGATCTATTGTACAACATGGTGACTATCACTAACTATTATATATTTTTTAAATGCTAAGACAGTGGATATAGTGTTTTCACCATAAAAAACAACTATGTGAGGGAATTCATAAACTAATCAACCAGATTTAGTCATTCCGCATTGTATATATACTTCAAAATAATGTTTTACACGATAAATACATACAATGTTCTCTGTCAACTTAAAAAAATTAAAATGAATTTTCCTTTGATTTATAATTTACTGAAAGTTTGTTAGAAGTGGATATTGAATTTTTACCCCTCAAAATTAAAAGCAGTTTCTAAATCATGGAAAAATTCAAGATGGTAATCTAATCACACATCATCTGGAATTGCATTCCTGTAAATGCCCTAGCTGGGTATAATTAATTGATCAGGGATCCAAATATTAGCCAAAGATTCTTACACGTGAAGTGCGTAGTGGATATAAATGCATAGACGTCACACTGTCATTCTCTTGTTCTCTCTCTTTCTCTCCAAAAATCATACTTCATTTCTATTTGTCAGCTCTAACCAATAAACAAATAAGCCTTTGTTATGTAAATATCTCAAATAAAACTTATAGAGTTATATAAAAAGCAATTGCATTTGTGTTTGGATAATAAGCAGAATCACTGCATTTCATAGTCAATCTTCCCTCACTGTGTTCCATTCAATTTCTGGAGGTAGCTGTGCATAGCTCCTCAATCGGTGCTGGCTCTTTAATCTTCCTGAGCATTTATATAACACTTCATTCTTCAGCATTCTGAGGAACTGAATACATTTTAAGCAAAGCAACAAGGTTATAATGCAAATGGTTTCTATTCACAAACTGTAAGATATTTGAACACTCCAAAGGACAGCAGTGAATGATAATGATTTCATAACAATGTGTTAAATAAATCACTGTAGTTTTAAGTACACAGAGCATAAAATGGTGGAAAAAGAAGAATGAAAATGAAATGATTATCTTTTAGCTCTTACCTCCACCTTCTCCCTCTCCTACCCATTCCTAACATGGATTAGCTGATCAAATATAGAGGCTCATCTTTTCTTTTAATTCTTAGCATTAATTTAGGTTGAGCCAAAAGTAAAGTAAGTATGTCTAGAGCCACATATGTTAGATTTCCATAGGGGTCATTTATCTAACAACCAGGTGGTGGAGTAATAAAGCGATTGAGAAAATAAATAAATAAATAAATAAATAAAAAGCCTAAAGGAACTCACTTACTGGAGGGAGAAGGGGTGATAATGTGATAATGATACAAAATCATTTTGATTTTTTTTTTTTTTGGAGAGGTTTTCGCTATAGGGCACGTGCACTCACCAGACAGACAGAGACATAGAGACAGAAAGCGAGAAATCACCCCCCAGGGGGGATGGTCACACCGCAATCCCTTCTCCTCCATTCTCCTCTTGGGATCTTGGGCATGCACGCACACGCACCCTGCGTGAGTTTTAAGTCACTGGGTCCGGGATGTGAACCGCGGTCGACTATGTGGGAGTCCAGCGACATAGCCATTACGCTAACTGCTGGTTCCCACAAAATCATTTTGCATGGTTGTAGAAAGTGGTGTGAAAAAAAGAGCAGGAATTGGGAACTTATTCTGCTTATTACATAGAAACCAGTAAGGACATATTGAATGATAATAAGAATTTTAAAGGAGAAGAAATAATTCTAGTTGAGCAAACATGATGTGCAATATGCATATGCAAAGGGGAATACAGTAATCCTATTTGTTTAAAAAGAAGAACTAGAAATAGTTTGGAAAATACATTAAAAGTATGATGGAATTAGAGACAGTGAAATAGAGCAGGGTGTGTTTCTTTTTTAAAAACATTTAAGTTAATTTATTATAAGAATTTATATAAAATAATCATAACACAGTCATTAAAAATAAAACATACACAAAACTAAGTAAATAAGTGTATAGACAAAAAAAAGTGCCTAGAAGGAAAACTGCCCCATTGGCTCCAGCTGCCATCACATCCCTTGGAGCCCTGTGATTCTGCCAAAGATGAAGACTCTTTGATGCCCTTCATTTCTTCCCCTGTAAAAGCTTTGTACTTTGTCCAGTATGGCAGAGATCATTAAGGACTCAGGTCTGCTCTTTCCCAGATGTTGACCTCACTGAATAAATTCCTTTCCTTATAAAAGCAATTTGGGATTTGGGGCACACATGCACACACACCCCGTGTGAGTTTTAAGCGCTGAGTCCAGGACTCGTGGGAGTCCAATGATATTATCATCGCACCATCTGCTGGTCCCTCCAGACATTTTTAAATTTTATTTTTATTCTCAAGAATAATCTTGGTCTACTACATACGAAGTCTAGTTAGATAAATCTCTGACTCTAGCTTTCATGTAACCTCAGAAATCCTCTCCTCTTCCTTTCTATTTTTTTTTTTTTTTGGAAAGGTTTTTGCTATAGGGCGGGTGTGCTCGCCGACCAGACGGGAGGAGGCGTGTGTGCTTGCCAGACAGACGGAGAGAGACAGAGAGACAGAAAGTGAGAAATCAACCCCCAGGGGGGATGGCCATGCCGCAATCCCTTCGCCCGTTCTCCTCTCAGGATCTTGGGCACACACGCACATGCGCCTGGCATGAGTTTAAGCCACTGGGTCCGCGACGTGAACCGCAGTTGACTCCATGGGAGTCCAGCAACATAGCCATTACGCTAACTGCTGGTCCCAGCTTTCTTTCTGAGCCCTGACCCAGGATTGAAGGAAGAGTAAAAAGGTGAAAAGTTATCACTGACTTCAAAAAAGTGGGAGTATTCCACATTGATATGCTTCAGGGTGAAGACTGGAATAAACCATAGTACATGAAAATTACTGAGCCTTGGTGATACTGGTGAGTACAAATTAATCAAAGTTATATTTCAATGAGTTGAGATGTTTAAGAGAGAGAAGATGAGAGATGATGGTAGATGAAATCATCCCAAATGAAAAGCATGTTTTGTTTGACTTGTCATGGGGAACTGCAGAGTATAAATATTGAAGGTTCTAGAACCTTTGCATAGTCAGATTGTATTTCTTCCTGGTTCCAGGGAAGAGTTCACAGCTGATACCTCAGACCCCATGACTATGTTTCATTAATGCTTCTTTTCCCAAGTTTTATTCTGGTAACTTTCCTTCACATCTACAACCACAGTTCTGTTCAAAGTAAAATTGGTAGGGCTCGTGGTCCAGTACCAAGGTCCTTGTTTCTGAAATGGTTGCCTAAGGATCAGTTGACCCATTGCTGTCATCGCTATTTCTGCCCCCAGTTGAAATACGCTCCTACTTTCAGATGGGACTCCACCTATTTG
>NW_006159898.1:555364-625999 GCF_000334495.1 Tupaia belangeri chinensis | reverse complement strand
TTTCCCTAGACATGTTTACATCTTATAGGACTGCAAAGAGTTCACAGAAATATGGAATCAAAGTACAAAATTAGCTTGTCGCAAAATAATCAAAATCCATGCATAGTTTGTTCCCAGTGCACGTTTTCCTTGAACTTTTCGAAGTCCTCCTCATATTTTCAGATATTTTGCTTTGGGCTTTGCATGGTAGAATAGCCAGTCCCACTCATGCCAGCCCATGGCTATCCCAGTCTTTTCCTTCCTTTCCTGCACCACTAAAGGTGGACGCAAGGTCCAAAGACAGCAGGGCATGCCCTGCTCAGCAGATATTTCTAGGCCACACCAAAATGAATACTGAATACTTCGTTTCCAGATACCTGTTATCCTTCAGCAGCTAAACCGGGCCCAACATGTCTCTGACATAAAAATCTCTGATTTCTGTCTTAGTTGTTTATACCCTAGTGTGCTGGGGAAAACTTGCTACGTTTACAATGGAACTCTAATAGATGTATTATGTAACTGAAGTAAATTGTTTTCAAACATAACTCCCTTTGGGTAAAACCAAAACATTTTGTTACTGTTAATAACTTTATTAAAGGGAAAAAAAAAAGACATAAATAAGAACTGAAACACCATCGCTTTGTGCTCTAATTAGCTGTTTTTAAAAGACTAATTGGTTGCAAAATAGATCTTTGAATAGGATAAAATATCAACTTTTTTTCTCCCTTGGTAAATATTAATGAAAAGAAAAAAGATACTAATTCAGTCATGTACTGAATTTCAGACACCTAATGAAAGTCAACATCATGTATAATTCTGTCGTCTGTAAGATCTGGGTAGGGCTATTGTCCTTATGGGTCTCCTTCAGGTTTATGACCTTCCCAGAGACATAGCATCTAGGAAGTAAAAGACTTGTTTTATTAATTGTAGACATAATTAGGGATAATGATGGGTTGTGAAGCAGCCTGAAGTTTGGATTATCGCATATTTGTTATAATATATTACCATTTTCTTTTTTAAAAATATTCTAACACACCAGGATCCTAGAAAAATGGTTTGTTTATGAATGCATAATTTGAAATAAATGGGTTTGTTTATGTGTGTTATATAAAACACTCAAAAAAAATCAACTCATCTAGAAAATAGATTTATTCAAACACAGTACTCAAATGTTGCTAGTCCTCAATTTGATATTCTTAGTCTTATTCATTTTGTTTGTACACATTGAAATGCTTCAGCTACTCTTCCATTTTATTGTTTTAGTAGGTTACTTAGGATTACATGAAAATGGTGAATTATATAAAATGATATTCTACCATTTAAGAACAGTTTGACTAAATTTTATCATCTCCTTGTGATGTTAAATAATGCACACCAACCAAGGTAGAATAAATTAAAAAAAGTGAGTTCCAAACAGTTTTAGTTTACTTTCTTTGGATTTTCTTTTATTTTCTGTTACTTTACAAATTTATTTTTGTAAGTATGCAAGGGGGAAAATTATTTGAAATAGTTAAAAGTTGCATTTCAAAATTCTACCAACATCTCCTGAGCATTTACTGTGTTATAGGCATTATTCTGGGCACAGTGTACTGATTTCTGCTCCAGGACAGAGACATGTAAAATGATCGATCGTAGTGAACACACCATGGGCAGCCCCCTCAGTATTTCGTTCAATATCTATGCACAACTTTCTTTCAGACTCCTGGTTTTGCTTGTTGGAGCAGCTCATTTCCTCAGTATTCCTTGCTCCTCGCTGTGGCTGTATGACATAACTCTGAACAGAGAACGATTACAGGATGGGGAAAGGAAGAGCATAAGGAAGAAAAAGAAGAGAAGGAAGAGGAGGAAAAAGAGAAGGAATAGGAGGATGAAAGCAAAGTCTGCCCAACCAAAGAAAATGGAAATAACCAGACCATATTGTTGAGGTTCATATTTAAGTACATATCTGAAATTTTATAGTTTATGTTGGGAAATAGAAGGAATTCATACTACAGAAACATTAATCTTATTGCATAGTTTCTGCCATCCCATCAAATTTTGGGAACACTAGACAAGTCAGAATGAAATAGGTTCATCTCCAAGGAGCTAATGACAGCTCTACTGGTGGTCAGAAATGGTGCCAGCCCACTCCTGACTGTAGGCAAAGGTAAGAAAGAATGACAGAGCTAGAGCTAAGCCAGGCCCATGACAGATGCCAGGAAAACTGAAGAACACTGTGACCATATCCCAGTGCCATGTCATACCCTAATTTCCTTTAACTGAGCGTCTTTACCCTCAGACTTTTGATTCAAAAACAACAAGAGCAGAGCAACTTGAAAAAGCCATGTGTGGCCAGAGAAGTCACAGAGTGAGCAGGCCGGTGCAAAAAAATTGTTGCCAATCCAGTTTGAGCTCTGGGTGTAAAAGAAAATGATTAACTTTGAAGAGTTTTTTTGTTTTGTTTTATTTTTTGTTTGTTTGTTTGCTTTAGGGCATGTATACTTGCAAGAGAGAGAGAGAGAGAGAGAGAGAGAAAGACAGACAGACACAGTGAGAGAGAGAGAAATCATCCACTCAGGGGGGATGGCCACACCGCTATCCCTTCTCTATTCTCCTCCCGGGATCTTGGGCACTCATGCACATACACCCAGTGTGATTTTGAAACCACCGGCTTCAGGAATCAAACCACAGTCCACCATGTGGGAATTCAGCAATGTAACTGCTATGCCATCTGCTGGTTCCTGATGATTGACTTTTTAAACAAAGATAATAAAGCTGCATCATCAGAATGGACACTGTTTCCTTCAAAGTTGTCACTTTTTGAGGATTTATTCCAAAAGCATCTTCACTATTCAAAATACTTTAAAAAATTATCTTTAGACATAGTTTTTAGAATATATGTATATTTTTACATAGCCTCAGGACTGGTATCTACTTGTCTTTTGAAGTGAATTTGACTTGTGGAGAGAGTCAGCTATTGTATTTAACTAAGCCTTGTGATTAGGTTTGGTAATCAAGCTGTGAAATATATTGGCTTGTGTGTTGATTGATTTGCTCCCATAAAGATATGAATATTTAAAAATTTAACATTTAAGTGTGATTCTGAAAGGAAAGCACATATATAAATCAATAATTTACTCATATTCAGTAGAAGGTGCTTATTAGCAAACCTGAAAAGTATAACATTTTGAATAAGTCAATACTTTCCTGAATAATTAACATACTGTGCCTCTGGTCAAGGATGGAATCTTTCATAAATATTGCTTATTTCTAGTCAACATATTTAAGCTGTATTGCCTAAAAATCCTTATAAAATTCTATATTCCTCAGTTAGTTATTTCTAAGTTCTTCAAGAGAAAAATCAATTACTTAAGTACTATGTAGAATGATTTTTGCCTTACATATTATCTGTAATATTCAGGAAAGATTAAAAGTTAATCTTATTTCCTTAGTGATTTTTCAAAAGGCCTTAATTTTTACCTAAACAAATTATTCTTGTATTGTCTTAGAGTCTGAAATATAGAAATCTTCATACTTGTATACAGTAAATGTTTCATCATTAACATACAAATATTAAGAATTCTTCTCTACACATCTGTTCTTGAGAGAGGATAATTTTTTTTTCCTAATAGTAGCTTCAGCTGACTTCACAAAACCAGAAACATTCACCCACCATTCACCATCACATTGAAATTGTAAAAGGAATTAAATGTGCTTTCATTATTAATATCATTAGCTTTAATAAATTGAATATCTACAAAATACCATATTATAACTATTAATCCTCATAAACAATCTGAGAAAAAGAAAAGATATTAATCACCATCACTTTTCAGATGAGGCAGCAGGTTGAAGTCAGAGTTACTGAAAACGAAATGCATATTTGAACTCAGATCCCCTTGAATCCACAATTGGGTGATAGACAAGGGAGTCTAAGATTTTGCTCTAGCAATGATGATAGAAATAACTTGGTCTTGATCTTCATGTAAAAATAATGATCAGATGCTATTCTTCCAGGTCTTACAAGGACTTGCAACTAAAATAAAAATAAGGTAAGGACATAAAATTGACAGTGTGGAGTAGAAAAATAGCCAACCTGACTCCCATCACTGCTGCCTTTACTCGCTGACCTCAGTCCCAGTGGAAGTTTTGTGCCATTCCTTTATTTAGTCTTCTGTTCTTAGGATCTGAAGTTGATGGAATCAAAATTATCTTGAGCTATGTCTCATAAGATTCAGGAGACAACAAGTGCCACACAGCCAGGCTTCATCATGTAAGCTACACACAAAGCAGCCCTGGGAGCATAGCTTTTACTTTGCAATTAGCTCTGCTCTGCTGTCTTCTGTGCCTTTGTACAGACTCCCTCTGTGAGTTTGATTGGTTTCTTTTTCTTTTACTCTATATGTCTTTCCTATAACTCAAAGTCCTGTTTAAAACTAGCTTCTGTTTCTGGGAACCAGCAGTTAGCATAATGGCTATGTTGGTGGACTCCCACGTAGTCGACTGTGGTTCGCGTCCTGGACCCGGTGGCTTAGAACTCACGCTGGGCGCCTGTGCGTGCATGCCCAAGATCCCGAGAGGAGAATGGAGGAGAAGGGATTGTGGCGTGATCATCCCCCCTGGGAGGTGATTTCTCGCTTTCTGTCTCTATGTCTCTGTCTGGTGAGCTCACGCGCCCATAGCAAAAACCTCTAAAAACAAAAACAAACAAACAAAAAAACTAGCTTCTGTTTCTGAAATTAGTTACCTTGGGTCCATCCTACTCATGAACCCTCTGCCTACTTCCTGACTTCAATATGCTCTAATTTCTCTACGATTTTGATCTGGCATATTTAAATTGTATAGTTCGATAATCTCACTGGCCATCTATGAGTTCTGTGCCGTGTCAGATCGCAGGTGTTGTCCAGCTTGCATGAGTTCACTCTCTTTGGGTGAGGTCCATGCTGTTCCACATAGCTGTGCCAAGAGGGTATAGAGTGTCCTTAATATTAGATAAGGCTACACGGATGGCTTTTGCCATAAATCCTTTTGCTTATCAGTGAATATCATGATTATCATGTTTTATATAATCCTGTCCTTATCATCACTCAGCAGACTCCTTTGGACCCTTTCTCTAACTACTCCACTGCCTATCTCTCATTTCCATTGTATATTTTTCCAGGAAAAAGAAAAATATGTTGTTTCATAGACTTGAACTATGATAAAATGGGCTATATTTTTATTGTATTTTTTAATTCTCTCTTTAATTTCCTTACTACATGTTTTACCCATTTCTACTCAATACCTTTTGCAGGGCATTTTTTATCTCAAACTTTGAAGTGTCAGAGATCATTAGGGTTGTTCACAAATATTTTTGTGTTTGTCTCTTCAGAACACAAGGAAATATTGAATGTTCTCCCCACTTGTAATTAGGTACAGTCAGGTGACTTCTTTTGGGTCACTGAAATGTGGATACAGCAACATATATCACAGGTAGAAGCTTCAAGACTCTGCATGTGCCTCATCACATTCTCCTTTCCCCTGCCATGGTGATCTAGGAAGTCTCACATTAGTGGCTCCTCTTTCATTTGGGTTCCTAGATTAAGATAAAATGGAAATATATCCCATCCAGCCTACTCAGAATAGGTAGGGCAAATAAGAAATAAGGGGGGGCTGTTGGTTACTGCATTACTGCCAAGGTAATCCTGACTGATACAGAGCTATAGGGCTCGGTCATGTTCCTAATTCTAATACTAACATTCACTCTTTTAATGTTGTTATCTAGTTTTATCTCATGACTTTAAATGTGTTCTATATGTTGATGATGCACAGGTCTATATGTTTAGCTATGATTTCTCCACTAAAATCTTATTTTGCTATTCACTAGCTTTCTTTTTTTCTTTTTTTTTTTTTGAAGAGGTTTTTGCTATAGGGCGCGTGCGCTTGCCAGACAGACAGAGACAGAGAGACAGAAAGTGAGAAATCACCCCCCAGGGGGGATAGCCACTCAGCAATCCCTTCTCCTCCATCCTCCTCTCAGGATCTTGGGCATACACGCACACGCACCCGGTGCGAGCTTTAAGTCACTGGGTCCGGGATTCGAATCGCGGTCAACTACATGGGAGTCTGGCGACATAGCCATTACGCTAACTGCTGGTCCCTTCACTAGCTTTCTTAAGACCTCCATTCAAACTTAGTATTTCTAGTAGAACTCTAATTCTCAACTGTCACCTGAAAGTACACATCATCTGTGTTTTAAACTAGAGCACCATTCTTCATTCAGGTTTCCCGGCCAAAATGCTAGGGGCAATCCTCGTCTCATTCTCTCTCATATGTACACTTCTATATCCACTTTATAAGCAGGTTCTCTTGGTTTGAATCTTAAAGAATAATAAAATATGATCAGTTTTCACCACCTCCACAGTTACTATTCTCTTTTTCATTATTTTATTTTATTTGAAATGTATTTATTTACATTCATTCATTGTACATATGCAAAATGAGATTTTTCATCCAGAATACCTGTACATTGGCTCAATCAAGGATATTTCCATGTATTATCATCAACAAATAATTTTCCATTTCTCATTTCTTATATATTTTGCTTTTTTTGCCAATTGATTCCATAACTCTCACTCTCTGCCTTTTCCCACCCCCTCCCACACTGTCATCTCTCGTATCTACAGTTACTTTCCATGCCTTTCTCCCCCGCCCCACATTTTCCTGATTCCCAAAAGATCTTAATTAATCTAAATACTTTCAATAGCAAGTGCAACTGAAATATACAACCTATGAACACATCAACCTCAGTGAGGGGAATAAACATACTACAGAGTAGCACCTAGCTGGGGCTATTTAGCTTACTGCAGTCATAAATAGGTATTTTTAATGTATTTTTTAATTTCAAGAAAAACAGTTTTAGTTTTAATAAATCAAAATAAAAAAATGTTAAGAGAAATTCGCTAAAGACATAAAGCCAGGAAAAAGGCTAGATTCAGTTCAAACAGTAGGTAGACGAACCTATCAACAGTCAAAGAGAAGGAAAAAAAAATCCTTAAATCTAGAAAACAAAGCATAGAAGAAAATCAGTAATGTTTTAGTCAAAAGTCATAAAATTCTACTTCACCAATTCAGTCTCATGTAATTAATCTCTCTTCTGTTGAATCTGCAGTGTTACTATCGTCTGATCTTTCCATTTAAATTCTGGAAGTTAACATTCAAAGTTATTATTGATCTTTCTGGGTTTATCTCTACCATTAAGTTGGTCACTCTCTTGGTTGGTTTTTGTCCTCTTATTTCCGTATGTTTGACTAGACTTCCTGGTAGAGTACTCCTTTTAGAACTTCTTGGAGAGCTGGTTTGGTGTTGGTAAATTCTTCCAGGTTTTGTTTATCTGAGAATGCTTTTGTCTTTTCTTTCCATATGAAGAATAATCTTGCCAGGTATAGTATTCTTGGTTGAATTTGTTTTTCACTTAACATTTCGAATATATTTTCCCATTCTTTCCTTGCTTGCAATGTTTCCAATGAGAGGTCTGATATTAGCCTGATGGGATATCCTTTGAAAGTAATTTGACATTTCTCTCTTGCCAATTTTAATATCCTGTTTCTGTCTGTGGTTTTGGTCAATTTGGCTATGATGTGCCTTGGAGAAAATCTTCTTCTATATGGGGTCCTTTGTATTTCTTGGATCTGGATATTTGAATGCCTCTCTAGGTTTGGAAAGTTTCTATCCAGGATTATCAATACCCCAATTAGTTTCTTTACCTTCCGGGATACCGATTATTTGGGTGTTTGAGCATTAAATGGTATCTAGTATTACTCATATATTATTCTCATTTTGGGGGGTTATTTTTTCAGTCTATTTTGTGAATTTTTCTAGGTCAGAGATTCTGTCTTCTACCTCTGAGATTTAGTCTTCTGTATTATCTAATCTGCTTTTAATATTTTCAAGGGAGGTTTTGATTTCCTGTATTACAGTCTTCATCTCTAACAATTCCAGTTGGTTCTTTTTTATGGTGTTTATTGCCTCTTTCAGATCATGCACGAACTTCCTTACTTCCTGGAACTTGTTGTCTCTTTTCTTCTGCATTTTTTGGAGTTTGTTGTCTCTCTTCTTTTGCATCTCTCTTCTTTTGCATCTTTGTCACTATGAATATTCTAAATTCTTTACCTGATATTTGCATGAGTTCCATTGTATTGTCTGTGGAGGATGAGGAGTTACTCTTTTCCCTTGGGGAAGAGATATTTTTCTTGGCTTCTCATATTTCTTGTGCCTCTGTGATAGTTTCTGGTCATCTGATGGATTAGACATTTCTCTCTAATTTTGAGTTAAATCTGAGTGGTCAGAGGCGTGCTGGAGGAGGTGATCCACAATCACTCTGCAGTTTGTTCAGCAGATTCCATGGGAATTGAGGATTACTCTGACCCTGGCTAGATCTTGGGGTCAGGTGTAGTCTGGGCAGAAAATCTTTAGTTGTCCTAGTCCGTGAAAGGGGCCACTCAGACCACAATTACTAATATACCTTAAGGCTTCAACACCTCTTGGTAGATTATGATAGTAACTTTCAACCATATTTTCTTGTTTTATCTCTGGTTTCTCTCCTGTTAATTCAACTCAGAGATATTTTTTTGTTTTTTATTAATTTATTTATTTTCATTTCATTTTCTTCTATACATTCAATCACATTATTATTTGTCTTACAAAATGGATATTTCAACAGGTGAACACCTCTCCCCAGCACCGTCGATAAAACCACAAAGATCTTCAACAGATAATACCACACCTCTCTGTGCCATTAATGCTTTTCCTCCCTGTCCCTCCCCCAAATGTCCTTCCTCAGACCCTCTTTCACACACACTATATCTGGTATTTACATCTATATACTGCGTTTCTATATCCTTTAGACAATTAGTTTCAGTCATAGAGTGCAGACACTAGGTATATATTAAGTGGGGACATAGAATGCCTCTCTTTCATAGCATGACTTGCTTCACTCAGCAGTAAGTCTTCCATATTCATCCACTTCCTGTCAAAAGCCAGGATTTTGTTGTTTTTTTATGGATGAATAGTATTCCATTGAATATATGTGCCACAGTTTTTCTAACCATTCATCAGTTCGTGGGCATTTGGATTGCTTCCAAAGGTAAGTCAGGCCATTTTCTTGCTTAAACCTCTCCCTTTACATTTAACTATATCTGAAACTCTTGGCCCTGTCCAAATCTTCAATCCCATTTTCTATATTCTTCTTCAGTCTTGCTTTACTCAAGTCACGCTGGCTTCTTCTGGTTCCTCAAACATTAAACATGGTCTGCCTCAAGGTCCTTGCAATTGCTGTTCCCCTCAGCCTGTGATCCACATTTTTATATGTCAGCAAACTTCAATTCTGTGTTCATGCAGGTTTGTTCCGTGGTTATCATATTGTGAAAGACTTGAAGATGTGCTCTGTAAATCTCATTTTAAGGAAGAATACTTCCTGAGCTTTTGGGACTATGATCAGCCTACTGCCTCTGTCAGCTCATACAGAGTATGTCACCTTCGCAAAGGTCCACTCAAGGGTCTTGACCTTTCTGAGCCAGTCCACATGCATTGACCGAGTAAGTCAGGGATAAAATGGCCTGTGATTTTCAATACACAATTGAAACAGAGTTCCCAGCAGGTTGGCTAAGCCTTTTTCTGGTCTGCCTCACATTTTGACTCCTTCTACTGTCCATTTTTCTTTTAAATACTTGCCTTAAAAGTATTAAAAACTAATGAAAAATTGAAGCCCCAAGCTATGACTCAAGATCTGTTTAGTGTTTCACAGAACTTAGATCTTAATGCCTATTTTAAACTGTATCTCCTGTCATCTTGAATTGTTTCTGCTATTTATTTTTAAAGAATTATTTATTTATTTAATTCTGTTTGTCATTATTATTTTTTAATTTGACCAGAGAGACAGAGAGGGAGAGAGAGAAAGGGAAAGTGAAAAGACAAGTCTCCAGGTCTGGGCCTTGAACCACAGTGGGCCATTGGGAATTCAGCACCTTTATCCACCATGCCTCCTGACTGCCCCTCTGCTATTTATTTTTTATAGCAATGAAGGTACTGTTATGCTTTAATTATTTGTTTATTTATTGCTCTGTGTGGGCAAGGACTAATCCATTTTGCTCATTGCCATTTTCTAAGCACTTGAGATGTTGCCTGGCACATTAAGAGTGTCCCATAATGTATGAGGACTAAAGGACTGAAGGCTTTCTGGGCTGGCCTGGAAACCTAGCCACTTAACATTCTCTCATAGGAATACACATTCTGAATTGGTATATATTACCGACATTGAATCCATTTGTAAAACTAGTGATGGTCAGTGTATACTAATTAAAACTGAACTAATTTAAGAATTCAAACATTTCTACCTATTACAGACTTTTTCTATATTGTGCAAAGATGAGATGTTCTTGTCTTTCATTCTGTAAATGGTAAGTGCATCAGACCTTTGGCCATCTAGTTCATCTTTGCATCATTAGTCATGATGGATAGTCTACTTACAAAGGCAATTATATTATGTGTGATTTGGATCTTGATGGAAAAGATAAATTAACTGGAGGTTTATGCAACATAACAGCTAGAATTGCATTTGGAAAGGAGTTCCACCTTGAATAGCATCCAGACCAGTCAAGTCATCATCAGTCTGGTCTCTTTTGTAATACACTGTCAGTAGTTAATGCTGCTTTTATGTTTCCTAACTGCCTGCCCTGGATAGAACTGATAGCCCCTGAGTCACCCAGTCTTTTGCCTTTAAGTCAGAATGGGTTAATTTGCATCTAATTTGCATAAAATCATCTTGTACACACTTAGACAAACACTAAGACATGGCAACCACAGCATTCTGAGCAACTATTGGCGCCAATTGTGTAGTGCATGGTGTTCAAGTGATGAGTGGTGGTATTAAAATCTTTCCTAAAGTCAAAACCTGGCAGATAAAATAGCAACATAAGCATCTTTTTAATTTTTAAATTTTAATTATTTTTAGATTTTTGCCATAGGGTGCATGTGCTTGACAGAGAGAGACGAACAGAGAGGGAAAGTCAGAAATCATTCCCCTAGGGAAATGGTTCTGTCCTAATCCCTCCTCTTTCATTCTCTTCTTTGGGTTTTGGGCATGCATGCATACATGACTAGCATGTTTTTAAACACCTACGTCCAGGACTTCAACTATGGAGTTGGTCATGTGAGATCTGGTGCTTTAACCTCTACACCACTTGCTGGCCCCCATAAGCACCAGTTTCAAAAACATTTTAAAAATTAAGCATATATTTTCTTATTTTCAAAATTTTAATTGATTGTGCCCTACAGTTTCTCATAAATATGTCTCTTAATACTCTAGTTATTTTAATTGCTTCTTGTTTATTTTGTTCTTTGTATCTGTTTTCTCTTTGCCTTCTATCCCATGACTCTTTCTTCTACCTTAGCTTCGCATTTTATTTACCTTCTCTTCTTCCTTCTGATTCTTAATTCTTAATCTCCTTCTTAAATATGAATCATAAAGAATAGTGACTAAAGAATAAAGAATCAATGAAGAGTAGTACATTGGTCATGGAGTGACCATGTATGTCTTTACTCCACAATTCATATTGCATAGGATAATTGTCTTTTTTGTTTTATTTTATTGCACTCTGAAAAATCTTGTTTCTATTCAAAATATGCTATCCAATTTTTGTGTGTTTTGGTAGTCATATTATATATATTTTTTTTTTCAGGATAGATTGCAGACTGTCATATTCTCTTCTGTTGCAAAAGTTGTTTCACAGGGTGGCAAGATGTTATGAGAGAAAGGTCTGAGAATGAAGGTAAAGAGCAGAGATGGCTCACCCCAACCTTTACCTGCAAATGTCATGTCATATTTACTGTGAGCAAAACTAAAAGAACAATTTAAAAATCCGATCATCTTTAAGTGCTAATATGGATTAGCAGTTAATTAGATTAAAAAAATTATGCTCCAGGTACCAGCAGATGGCATAATGGTTATGTTACTATACTCCCACATAGTTGACCATTGTTCAAGTCCTGAACTGAGCTTAAAACTCACATCGATTGCATGTGCATGCATGCCCAAAATCCTGATAGGAGAATGGAGGAGAAGGGATTGTGGTGTGGCCATCTCCCCAGGGGGTGATTTCTCACTTTCTGTCTATCTGTCCCTTGGAGGAGTGCATGTAATCTATAGCAAAAAAAAAAACAAACAAACCTGTATTAGTAAAATAAATAAATAATTAATTTATATTCCTGATTAGACATTGCCGCTAATATTTGTGTATCACTGGCTTTCTTCTTCATAATTTAAATTAATAGAAACTTATAAATGAAAGAAAATCATAAACTATTTCTAGTGTATAATCATAATTTTCATATGAGGAAACCAACACCAGTATTTTAAATACTCTGGTCCAAAGACCCAGAATATTGCTTCATCTACCTACATATTCTAAAAACTTTTCCTAATTATGCAGTAGCATAGAATGGTTAGCAACAGGGTTAAGAAAACATTTCTGTCTGGGTTTAATTCTTAGCTCTCACATTTGCCTATTGGGAAACCTTAGACAAGTAAATTGATCTCTCTATGCATCGGTTTCCCTATTTGTATAATGGAGAGAGTAATTATCACAAATTCTCATTTGCACGATCAAATGATAGTTACTTCTATAGTATTAATAGGCTACTGCTGGAACTAGTAGGTGCTACGTTAAGTGTGGCTGTTACTACCTTCAAGTCCGCTTCTACTAAGACAACCCCTTTTAGGAGAATCAATCAAGCCAGAAAACTTGGAATTATCCCACCAACCTATCTCTGCTTTGCCCTCCATATTTACTCCCATGTCCTGTCATCTCCAAAACTATTCTACTTCAGAACTGTAAACATTTTCACTTTGATTCTCAAAGGTTTCTGTTTTTGGTGCTCTATATTTCTGGAAATGTAACAATGATTAAAGAATCAAATTCTTTTGCTTCAAAAACAATAGCTAATATTTATTAAGTAACTACAACATGGTCCATACCACATGGCTTTAGTTCTCACAGTAACTTTGAAAGTTAAGTATTTTGGGGGGATCAGCAGATGGTGTAATGGTTATATTGCTGGACTCCTGTGTAGTCAACCACTATTTGAGTCCCAGACTCAGCGGCTTAAAACTCAAGCTAGGTGTGTGTGTGTGTGTGTGTGAGTGCCCAAAAGTTCTGCGAGAACAGAGAAGGGATTGCAGTGTGGACATCCCTTTAGGTGGGAGGGGAGTGATTCTCTCTTTCTCTTTCTCTGTTTTTCTGGTGGGCACATGTTCCCTATACCAAAAAATATCTCTCTCAAAAAAAAAAATAAAAATAAAAATAAAAAAACAGGATTTTTACCACTGTTTTAGTAATGAAAGGACTGAGAGCCAGAAAGGTTTGGTTAGGCATACAAGGTCATATAACTATAAAGTCTCAAAGTCAGATATGGAATTTAGTCTCCCAGCATCCAAAGCTAAGATATAAAATTACACCATTAATGTAAAAATATTGTAGAATTTGGGACCAGCAGTTGGTTTAATGGCTATGTTGCTGGACTCCCACGTAGTTGACTGCAGTCGAGTCCTGGACACGGTAGTTTAAACTCATGCCGGGCGTGTGTGCGTGTGTGCCCAAGATCCTGAGAGGAAAATGGAGGAGAAGGAATTGCGGTGTGGCCATTTCCCCCCCCCCCCAAGGGAGAAATGATTCTCACTTTCTGTCTGTCTCTGTCTGTCTTTCTGGCAAACACATGCGCCCTATAACAAAAATAAAAACTCTCCACAAAAAAAGAAAATAATAATAAAATAAAATAAACTGATTTAAAAAATACATAATTTCAAGTTAATTTTTATTACTAGGTTGTAATTAACAATATATTCTATTACTATTTTTAAATTAAATAACTAAAGTTTTAATCAATCACTTTTTCATCTATACTTTTCAACATAAGAGGAAATATTTAGTGTTTCAGGAACAAAGCCTAATGCTTCGTCTCTTTGCAATAGTTGAAGTAGAAGGCAATCTACTTCCACTGGTTTCGTTTAACATTAAAAATGTAGAAAATACTTATGCTGGAACCATCAGATGGCATAATGGTTACATTGCTGGGGTCCCACATAGTTGATCATGGTTCAAGTCCCGAGACCCGGTGGCTTTAAAGCTCATGCCAGTTGTGTATAGCATGCATGCCCAAAACCCCGAGAGAAGAATGGAGAAGGGATTGTGGTGTAGCATCCCCCCTAGAGGGTAATTTCTCACCTAGCCCAAAGCTAATTTTATACATGGTTTTTGAATTGCAGTATTTTGACTGTGACCTGTCACATGAGGTCAGGTATAGAATTTTTTTTGCCTATAGTGTCATGCCAGTACTTAAAAAGTTTCAAAGTTTGGAGCATTTTTATTTCAGAATTTTAGATCAGGGACGCTCAACATATACCTGTATAAAATTTTCAGATTATATTACAGAGATGAACTGAGACAGGGGCTGTCTCCCTAAATGGAAGAGAAGAATTTGGAATTTGATGCGGCCAGAATGGATAGCGTTGTCATGCCACAGTACTGGAAGGGAGACAAAGGACAGAGAGTCTATTAGCACTCTATAGGTCTCCCTCATATCTGTCAACTGAATTTTTTTTTTTTCCTGTCAGGAAATCAGTCTATTTGCACCCAAAAGACACCAGGGAGAGTTCAAACGTGGGCAGCCCACAGGGTGGGTTTCTGTCCAGGCTCATCATCTTCTGGCATTGGGGCCCTGGCGAGGGAGGTGGTGAAAGGTGCAGAGTAGGGGATGGTAACCCCAAGCCATCCCTGCAGGGCACACGGGCCATCAGTCCAGATGCAGGCTTCCACACAGGCCACCTTGCGGGCTCTCCAGGAGAGGCTGGGCTCCAGTCATCCTGGATCTGGCCTCCAAGGAGTCTGGCACCGGCGGCAGTGTGCCGCGTGCTTGTGGCCTGGCAGGGATGGTGGCTTACCCTCAGCAGCCCGTCACCATGGGGTCCAGGCCTGAGTGCTTAGAGATAAACAGTTTGACTACTTCCTCAGAGCAGGGTGGATAGGTGCCCAACTTCTGCATCTCCTGCCCGTAGGAGGCCCCACACTTGACCCCTGCAGCAGATACTTGACTTGGGGCCGAGGAAGTGCAGGCCCAGCATTAGCTATATGGGCTCTCACCCGCACACCATCTTTAGGTAACACTGGGCCG
This sequence comes from Tupaia belangeri chinensis, assembly GCF_000334495.1. NCBI lineage: Eukaryota > Metazoa > Chordata > Mammalia > Scandentia > Tupaiidae > Tupaia > Tupaia belangeri. The sequence continues at coordinate 610,837 of NW_006159898.1, read as the reverse complement.
TATCTCGCTCAGCCACCGTGTATCTACTGAATATTGATAAGCTCAGTCACTGAAGCATTAAATAGAACACATCCTAGAACACATGTACACAAGGAAATCAGTCTACTTAGCAGCAGCAAGAAGGAAAACCTCATAATTCACAGAGCACTAAGCCATTTTACAAGTGCTTTATGTCAATAATGTGGCAAAATCTTCCCTGTCAAAATTCTGCTGTTAATCTGTTTTAATAAAGGTTAAAAGCAAGACTCAAAAGTGTAAAACTTTTTCCAGGTAACTTACTTGCTTATACCCAAAAACATTTATAGGAGTACTAATACAGACTATCTAGCAAGATGAAATACGGACACTCCGACAACTGATCAAAAACTACCAGATATAAAAATAAGCAGGAAATCCATCAAAAGGAGAATACTCAACAAATTAAAAGACTCAGAAACTACTTATGTGATAAAATTAGTATAAAAGCACATTAAACCAGTTATCATAACTATATTCTATGTGTTCTTAAAGCTAGACAAAAGACTGAACATTAAGTAGAGATATGAAATACATAGAAGAGATCCATATTAAACTTCTGGAAGTAAAAATGATAATGTTTTAGCAAAACAAAACAAATAGCAGATTAGATTACAGGCATATGAGATTTTATAAAAGAAAAATTAATTAGCTTGAAAACATAGCCAAAGAAACTATACAAAATGAAGTAAAAAGAAAGGAAAAATGAAGAAAATTGAAAGTATCAGATACCTGTGAGGTAACTTTTTTTGCTATAGGGTGCACATTCACCAGAGAGACAGATAGAAAAAGAAAAATACCACCACCCCCTGCAGGGGTGGCATGGCAATGCTGCAATCCCTTCTCCTCTATTCTCCTCTCAGGATCTTGGGCACACATGCGCATATGCCCTGCATGGGTTTGAAGCTGCCAGGTCCAGAACTTGAACCATGGTCGACTATGTGGGAGTCCAGTGATAAAACCGTTATGCCATCTACTCACTCCACTGTGGAATAATTTTATAGGTCCTAATTTATGTGTAATTAGAATCTCAAAAGAAGAAAAAATGAAGAGAAGAAAGTACACAAAAGTATTTAAAGAAATAAGAGCAGAAATTTTTCCAACTGGAATCTAGCAGAATAAACCTAAAGAAAACAATATTGAGCTAATTCGTAGTCAACGTCTGTGATTTCATTGATAAATACAACAATTTTAAAGCATCAGAAGAAAAAAACACACTCTACTTACAAAGGAACAACAAACAAGAGATAACAGCAGATTTGTTGTCAGAAACATTACAAGCCAGGGGACAGTGGAATAAAAGAAAAAAAAAATCAACATTGAATTTCTGAACCAGTGAAACCATGTTTCAAAATGAAAGCAAAAGAACAGCCTTTTCCCATTTTGAGGAAATCTGAAAGAATAACTAGCAATACTGCATTGTAAAAATGGTTAAAGAAAATTTGCCGAACAGAAGGAAAATGATACCTGATGGAAATACGGAATGATACAAAAAAATGTATAATTCCAGAAATTTTAAATATGAGTCAATTTATATAGTTCTCACTGTGGAATGCCTCCAAAATATAATTGAATACTTTGAATAAAGATAGCGATAATGAATCAAGAGTTTTTAAAAATTATTACTATGTTGGGGGACCAGCAGTTAGCATAATGGCTATGTCGCTGGATTCCCATGTACCCGACCGCAGTTCGAGTCCCAGACCCGGTGGTTTAAACTCACGCTAGGCGTATGTGCGTGCATGCCTAAGATCCCGAGAGGAGAATGGAAGAGAAGGGATTGCAGCGTGGCCATCCCCCCTGGGGGGTGATTTCTCACTTTCTATCTCTCTGTCTCTCTCTGTATGGGTGGTGAGTACATGTGCCCTACAGCAAATACCTCTCAAAAAAAAATTATCACTATGTTTTCAAGTACTGTACATCTGTACAACATGCAAATAAACTTTGCCACCTTGAATACAGTGCATATGAGTCCAGTCAAAGATATTATCATACACATTATTGTCTAATGTGTGAACTTAGTAAAGACCAAGAAGGATAAAGTAAGTATACACTGAATCGGGTTCTTATATGTAGACTGTGATAGTTAAATATGTACATTATAAACCCTAATGCAACCACTGAAAATAAAAAAAAAATGTAGCTAATAAATTAATAGTAAAACTGCCAGAAGATATATGTGCTTACTAGAGAGAGACAGAAAGAGGGTAACAGAGAAAGTACCCCCCCCCCAATGGAGTGTGGTCATACTGCAATCCCTTTTTCATTTATCCACCTTCTTGGGATTTGGGGCATGCATGTACATGTACACAGAGTAATTTTCAAGGTGATGGGACTGGGATTCAAACCAATGCAGCTGGTCATGTGGGTTCTGGCTCCTTCAACCACCAGGCCTTGGTGCCAATCCTTTTACACTTTCATAATGCAAATTTCTGCAGTTATAGCAGGGAAAAGCTTTTACACTAATGATAGATATACAAAAAAGTACTACTTTTAACCAAAGTAATAGCTTACTGAGTGAGTATAAGAGTTATATGCTTATGAAAGATAAAACTGAATTTGAAAAAGCCTATAATGTGTCTGGGTTAAAAGGTCAGAATTACATAGGAAGAATCAGTAGAAATGTTAGAACTTTTATTCTATAGGAGAAAATAATGATGATTAGAGAATGAATTTCTGAATATTTGAACAAATATATATGGAAGTAGATGTATACCAATATTTGTTTGAAATCTTCATGGTCATAGGTTCTCAGGAGTCTGTGTTGTGAAGGTCAACTACAGTCCCTGTGGAGAGCGACTGGGAGGGCGGTGCTAGTGGCCCTACTATTTAAAATTCCTAAGCTGTGACTCAGTAAACCTGAAGGATTCCAGCCTGTGAGATTTATTTTCAAGACTCTTAGAAGATCATCACAGAGCTTAGCCACTGACTCTCTCCCATCTATGCAAAAAAAGAGTATAGAGCAATTTGGGCTTGAAGTGAAACTAAAGCGATTTATATCAGATAGGAGAATTTTCTGACAGCAATGTTTATTTAAGCATGGAATGTGTAACCAAAGAAATTATAATCCGTTTATTGGAAATCTTCACATGCAGGTCACTTTCTCGTCTTTCTATTATGCTTTAAATTTGCTCATAAGCATGAGATGAACATAATGACTTATTCCAAATACAATATTCTTTTAAAATGCAACATTTCATTTATTCAACTTTATTCAGCAAATTGCTGTATAAAGCAAATTTTCCAGGTAAATAGTTTATTTTCAATGCCAATATAATACTTTTGTTATAAATCTTTCTAGTTACTTGCATTTATAAACTATTTAAAAGTCTATGGAATTATCTAAAAATTCTATCTTAAACTTTTGTTAGTTGGATAAGGTTTAAAAAAGGCTTCAATATGTTAATGTATTAAATAAATGGTCTCAAAAATTTTAAACTTTATTTTTCCATACATTAAATGATCCTACATTAAAACTTAGCCTTAGGCACCAGAAGATGGTGTAATGATTATGTTGCTGAATTCTCACATAGTTGATAGCAGTTCAAGTCCTGGACCCAGCTGCTTAAAACTCATGCCAGACACGTGAGCATGCCTACCCCAAAGAGGAGATTGCAGCATGGCCACCTCCTAATATTGCAGCATGGCCACCCCCTAACCCACAGAATAATTTCTCATTTTCTGTCTCTCTCTTTCTGTCCACTGGACACATGTACCCTATAGCAAAAATCTCGTTTTTACTATTGGATAAACAGAACTACATAAAACTGCTGGTGATATAGGTATATTATGAAGTTTTCACCTCCATTTGTTTTCTTTTAAATTATAAGAAGTCTAATAACTGGGTTCTTAGAATCGTCTCTGAAGTAAGAGTAAAATAAGAATTGACCAAGAAACAGAATATCAACAAACATGGTTTAGGGTCATTACATTTTTAAGTTTTTGTTTTGTTTTGTTCTGCTTAATTGTGTTTTTTAGTAAGTATTGAATAGTTTGCATAATTTTCATGTGGATAAATGTTAATGTTAGTTATCTCTTGCTGTGTAACAAATTACAGTAAGAATTTAGAAGTTTAAAACAATACACATTATCTCGGGACCAGCTGTTGACATAATGGTCATGTTGCTGGACTCCCATGTAGTTGACTACTGTTAGAGTCTCCCACCTGATGGTTTAAACTCATGCCGGGCACATGAATGTCCAAGATCCTGAGAAGAGATGAAGGAGAAGGAATTGTCGCATGGCCATCTCCCTGCGGGGGTGATTTCTCACTTACTACCTCTCTCTGTCTTCCTGGCGAGTTCATGTGCCCTGTAGCAAAAGCCTCTCTAAATAAGTAAACAAATAAGCAAATAAATAAACAATATACTTTATCTCAGTTTCTGTGGGCCAGTAATCTGGACACAGCTTAATTAGTTGCTGTGCATCCCACTCTTTTACAAGGCTGTGGTGAGATATGGAGGTTTCACTCAATGTCTTTCCTGAGGAAGGATCCACTTCCGTGATTACTCAAGTGACTGTTTGCAGAGTTCAGTTCCTTATGGCCAATGGAAAGACAACCTGGGCTCCTTGCTGGCTGATGGTCAAACAACACTCTTGGTTCCATGTCACATGGGCCCTCCAATGTAGTATGTACTGCATTAAAACAGGTAAGAGGAAGCCTGCCTCACTTATAACCTAATATAGAAATGATAATCCATCACTTTGGTCATATTCTGGTATTAGAAGCAGATCACTTGATTCTGCCCACAGTCAAGGGGGAGAGATTACACAGAGGCATAGATACCGAAAAGGGATGATCGAGAGCCTTGTCAAAAACCCCCTACCATAATTACTACACTCACCTAATAGCTTAGGCAGGCAGGTAAAAACTAAATTTGTGAAAGGCTATTATGTTTTTGTCTTGTTTTGATTGGCTTTTTAATTAGATTAGTGCTTTGCTGGGCATCTTTACATGCTACAATAAAATGTGTCAGTTCTAACAACAGAGATGATTAAATCAAAAGAAAGGTTGTTTTTTGGTTTTTGTTTTTTTTTTTTTTTTTTTTTTTAATTTTTTTCCTTAAGGTGTTTTTTTTGAGAGACATTTTTCCTATAGGGTGCATGCGCCCGCCAGAAAGACAGAGAGAGACAGAGAGACAGAAAGTGAGAAATCACCTCCCAGGGAGGATGGCCATGCCGCAATCCCCTCTCCTCCATTCTCCTCTTGGAATTCTGGGCACGCACGCACATGCACCTGGCATTAAACCTAGTTTAATCCACTAGGTTCAGTCCTTGAACTGCAGTTGACTACATGGGAGTCCAGCGACATAGCCATTACGCCAATTGCTGGTTCCCAAAAGACAGTTTTTGAACTGATATAAAGTAAACATGTATTTATGTTTCATCATTCAGTGAATACAGTAATATTTTGGAGTTAAAGACTATTACAGTGAATGTGGTATGGATGAGAGGATAACACCAAAGATTCTGTCTTTTGTAGGGTCAAGGATTCAAGGAGGCTTATCCTGAGGACTGAGTCACTTAAAGAAGATAAATAGAAGTTTTGAAAACAAAACAGCAACATAGTAAACTGGGGACGTACCCCAGATTAACAGGTAGCAAATCTATTTCTAACTGTAGTCTCCTTTTAGTTAAAAATATAACCTTGTATGTGCTAAGTAAAGTGTTCAGCCTCAGAAATAACAGAAAGGAAAAGTGAATTCATTTGCAGAATTTTAACTCTGGGTCCACTGATGGGATACATTTTACTTTAGCTCTCTGGACCGCAATTATACCACCAGCATGTGGTATGGCAGTCTTGGTCTTGCCTAGGCTTACTATTTCTCCTTGCATCAGGCTGCATTCAGAAGCACATACACAGCATGCATAAGGCTTTCGAACCCAAGTCCAGTTCATACTAAGAGTATTGGGACCAGCAGTTAGCGTAATGGCTATGTCACTGGACTCCCATGTAGTCCCCCGCGGTTCACATCCTGGACCCGGTGACTTAAAACTCAGGCCGGGAGCGTGTGCATGCATGCCCAAGATCCCGAGAGGAGAATGGAGGAGAAGGGATTGCGGTGTGGCCATCCTTCCAGGGAGGTGATTTCTTGCTTTCTGTCTCTCTGTCTCTCTTTGTCTGTCTGGCGAGCACATGCACCCTATAGCAAAAACCTCTCAAAAAAAAAAAAAGAGTATTTAAAAAATGTAAGTATAAGTTCAAATGAAGAAAAAAAAACTATTTTATTTTAAAGGCGATGGATGTATCCACACTAGAAAGAGATACAACGGGGCTTTAATCTTAGGCACAAGCCATCTCTTCCACATTTCCATTTTAATTTCAGGGGGATAATGCAACTGATCCTCAAAGGAGTTGGGAGGCAATTATGGCATAGCTCACAGACAATATTTCTGTTGCATTCTTAATAATTAAATGATGTAGCCAGCTAGTGGAAGGAAAAAGGTGAAGTGAGGTCTCTTCAGAATAAAACTTTATTCCATATATTGCATAGGATGTTTGCGACAATGGTACTAATGACCACAGATAAGTCCTGCTTAGAGCTATTTCCTAATACCGCTGTCTCAAACTCATATAATCAAATGCTGTCATGACAGAGCACAGTGCACGTTCAATAGAGTACAATGTTGAATTACTAAATAGCAGCTACCTGTAGGTATTTATTCTTTGCTATATATTTTTTTTTCCAATTAACTGAAGGAGGATCTAAAGCAGAAGCTACCACAGTTGGTAAAATTCAAAACGTAATTACTCTAAAAATGACATTTGGGTTGACGTTTGGCATTTTGGTACTTATTATTAGTTACAATAATATCTAGGGAATTTGTCTCTGTACTCACCCACCTTTGTCCTCTGGAATTTACCTATGCTACCAGGCTCCTCAGAATTCTAATCAGTGCTTAAACTCAATGCATTTCTGATTCTGTCTTCATTACCTGAAACAGAAAAAAAAAAAAAAATCAGTAAAGCCATCCCTTTAACTATATTCAGAATTTTATTATTTATTTATTTATTTGAGAGATTTTTAGCTATAGACAGAGTGCTTGCCAGAGAGACAAAGAGAGAGAGAGAGAGAGAGAGATTCAGAGAGACAGAAAAGGAGAAATCACCCCTCAGGACGTGAGTGGGAGGATGGCCACACCACAAACCACTTTCCATTTTCCTCTTGGGATTTGAGGCATGCACATACACATACGGAGTGAGTTTCAAGCTGCTGGGTCTGGGACTTGAACCATGGTTAGCCTCGTGGGAGTCCAGTACTGTAATCATTATGCCCTCTGCTTGTTCCTTATTTTTTTTTTATCATAATTTTCTCAGTAACATTTACCCCTGCAGATTTCTTTACACAATTAGTTTTTAAAAACACACAAATCTTCCTCTTTCTAATTGTCTTCTTAGAGACTTTCACCTCTCTTCATCTGTTCATTGTTAGGAAGTTGACTGGTTATCAAGCTGATTATTAAGTGCAGTTTGTATTCTAGGTCTTCTCTTCCCACTTTATGCCTTCTCTGTAGACAAACTCACCTCTCATCTTTGTAGCTCTCAAGCCAGTTTCTACACCTCTGGCCTTAAATCTCCTGAGCTCTAAATTAATATTTTCCCCTGCCAATTACATAACTATCTCAAAATCCCAGAGATAAGGGAGATTTGATATGTCTACAATTAAATTCCCTTTCTCTTTACTTTTTTTTTTTTTAATTGCCAGAGAGAAAGTGCTCTCACCTGAAGGAGACACAGAGTTGCTCTCACCTGAAGGAGACACAGAGGGAGAAATCCCTCCTCATTGGGATATGGCCAGTCCAGAGCCCCTTCTCCTTCATTTCTCCACCCTGTTGGAATTTGGGCACACACCCACATGCACCCAGCATGTTTTTCAAGCTGACAGGGCCAGAACTAGAACCATGGTTTGCCATGTGGGAATCCCACTCCCTTAACCACTCAGCTATGGAGCTGGCTCAACCCCCTTCTCTTTTTTTTTTTTCTTTTTTTGGAGAGGATTTTGCTATAGGGCGCGTGCGCTCGCCAGACAGACAGAGAGAGACATAGAGACAGAAAGCAAGAAATCACCTCCCAGGGAGGATGGCCATGCCGCAATCCTTTCTCCTCTTGGGATCTTGGGCACACACGCACATGTACCTGGTGTGAGTTTTAAGCCACCGGGTCCGGGATGTGAACCGCAGTCGACTACGTGGGAGTCCAGCGACATAGCCATTACGCTAACTGCTGGTTCCCTCAACCCCCTTCTCTTTAACTGTACTTTTCTTTTTACATTTCCTATCTCATATCGAATCTCTATTACTCAGGCAGGTTCCGTAACCATCCTTGACTCCGTTCTTACCACTGCCAGCCCATGTAATCCACAAGGACTGCTTACCTCCCACGCATCCTCTGTGCCGGTACCCCTGCCTGGTGCCCACTGGCACACCTTCACCCCAGGGCTTATCCTTTCCCCTCACTGCAGCAAAACAACTTCCCATTGCTCCCGCTCTCCTCTCAGGCTCTCCCTGCTTTGTGTAGTTCTCTTTCTTATCTTCAGAAACATCTTTTAAAATGTATGACTTACTTGTTTCAGATGCTCTTAAAAGACACCTTTATCATCTACAGAGGAAGTTCAAGGTCCTCAGGTTAAATAAGGTATTTCACATCCTGGTCCCAATGATTTTTTCACATTCATCGTCTGGCAATTTTCTTCTGACGCATCTTTCTCTGTCTACATAGACTTTCTTTATTTTCTAAATGTAGTCTATAGTGCGTGCCTTCATGCTTTTACAAATGGCTTAAGAATCTTCTTCCCTCCATCTACCTCACTAAAATCATACAACTCAGGAGAACCATATAAAAATGCCACCCTCTTCAAAGACTGTTTCCCTGCTTTGAAAGATCGGTTATTATCATTTGTTTTCACTGTTTGTACTTGGTAACACTTCTACCAAAAAGCATCATTTATATCACATACTTAATATTGGCTAATGGCTAGCCCCTCTATTGGACTATGGTCTGCTTATGGACAAGTATCGTTCCACGTCTGAAACATTATAGTTGGGCAGTAAATATTTTTGAACGAATAAATGAATGAGTACTTTTTTAAAAAATATTTTATTTTGTAAGTGATGGTTACTTTTTAAAATGTGTCCCCTTTCTTCTACTAAAGGGCCAGCTACTTTATAAAATCTTATTCAGATCAATGTTGGTAGCTACTTATAAAGTGCCCTTTTGGGGGATTCCATGTAATCTATATTTTAGCCTTTATGTTTCTAAACCCGAATATAGTAGTTGGCAAATAAAAAATTTGTTTTCTTGAATTTTTTCACATACATTATTAAGCATTAGAACATATTCGTGAGTGTGCATGAGGGTTGTATACACAAAGGACAAATATGCAGCCATCTGTCAGCAAGGACTTACCATCCACTATGTATAATCTGAGTACTTAAAACAAAAAAGACAACGATAGTGAAACATAATGATGGGGGGCCAACATGAGGCATGGTGGTTAAGATGCTGTACTCCCACATGGCCAATTGTGGTTCAAGGCCCGGACCTGATGGCTTGCTTTCTCACTTTCTCACTCTCTCTTTCATGAGTGCACATGCCCTCTAGCAAATTGAAAAAAACTGAAATAAAAAAAAAAAAACCTAGTAAGTTTTCAAAAAAAAAAATGTACTTAAAAAAGTGAGGGAAAATCCTCAGCATAAAAAGACCACACATATTGATTAAGTCCTTTTCAAATCCTGGGATCTTGGCACTGCCAGGTCTGGGATTCAGACTACACAGTTGGTTATGTGGGATCCAGTACCCCAACCTCCATGCCGCCTGCTGGCCCCCTGTGTAGTTATTTAAATTTAATTTTATGTACTAAAAAACTTAAATGAAAAATATCGTTCATTAGTTACAGTAGTGTTTGGCCAGTGCTCGACAGTCACATGTAGCTAATGGCTACCATCAGATAGTGCTGGGAAAAGGCATTTCTGGGGGCCAGTAGATAGCGTAGTGGTTATGGCACCGGCTCCACATGGTTGACCATGGTTCAAGTCCCAGACCTGGTAGCTTAAAATTCATGCCGGACATATGTGTGTGTCCAAAATCCTGAGAATAGAATGGAGCAGAAGCGATTGTGGCATGGCCATCTCCCTGGAGGGTGATTTCTCCCTTTCCCTCTCTCTGTCTTTCTCTCTCCAGCAAGTACAGGTGCCCTATAGCAAAAATATCTCTCTAAAAAAATATAAAGAACATTTCCAGTATTGCAGATGGCTTCATTGGATAGTGTTAGTGTGCAGTATTGCAATGAAACAGCACTGCAGACATTGCTTCTTTCCTGAAGCTAGCCCTACCCCTGGACTTCCAACCATGTGAGTCAATCAATGCCCTTGTTATTTGAGCCAGTTTGAGCTCAGCCTACAAGCCCTTCTGGCTGGAAGTATCCTGGCTAGTTAGAAAGCTACTTATTGAAACAAAAAATTAAGACATTTTGTGCATCAAATAAGAGCAGTAGTTCCCTTAAATGACAGCTCCTATCCTTACGTGTGGCCCTTTCATAGGTACTAAAATGTGGGGGTCAACTAACAAAGGCATGATCAAATACATTGTAAAGCTCTTTGCACTTAATAGTGTACATTTTTTCTGACAAAAACAGCTTTTTGGTTTGCTTTTTATTCCATTAAATTTGCTTATTTGGATCATTTGAAATAAAATACAACATTCTTCAAATTTTGTGTTGATCAGAAGTCCTACTGAAGCAACCAGGAAAGGATTCTTTGCTTTAACAAGACAGGACGCTTTCTGTTCAAAGCAGGTAGCATTACATGGTTTAACATCAGATGTCACTGTCAACCCTCCCACACACCATCCCTTCCTATTTGTCATATTGAGGAACTGGGTGGGATTCATTAAAGGGCAAGGTAACAATAGGGGGCAATTATATTCTTATCATGAAGCAATCACTTTTCTTGGAAAAGCTCAGGCACCCATCTGGGGCTCCTGCCCTAAGGGGCAGTTTTCTTTTGATAATCTCACCTATTGAACTGTCATGTTCCATGGCTCAATTAATTTAGCCTAGTAGATAGTTCAATAAAAATGTTCCCTCTATTCTGGTGATTGGATGACTCTCTCTGCCCTTTCAGAACAAACACCATGAAGTCATGAAGTCGTGGGCATGAGTTCCTGTGGCTGCACACAAAGCCACTCAGACTCCGGCTGTCCCAGGGTGTCCTTCCTGCGGCTTTGTGCTCTGAGGCAGATGGAGAGGGTGTGTCGCCGATCTTTCTTCCTCCCTCTGAGAGACAACCAGGCTGCTTTTCTGCAGTCAGGACATTTAGCTTAAACAAATAACTCGATTGAGATTTGAGCTCATAGCTAACTCCATCAACTGAAAAATAAAACCTTGCTTTTGGGACTAACAGAATGATCTTATCTGCTCTACACAATGACCAAAACATTTGTTTAGTCTTTGAATGACAATAATAATAATAAACAGCCGCTACATTTAACTATCACTTTAAAAATTGTCCTTTAGTAATGCAGTTAAATGTAGTGATGCCTGAAGTTAAAAATAAATAAAGATCTAGGCCCAGATGCCATGGCACAGGCCACAGGGCACTGAGGTTCAACAGTGGACCCTTCCAAGAAGGCCCAGAGTTGGATGCTCAGGCTGACCCGAACCCACAGGGTGCACCCATAATCCTGGCTGGCTGGGAGACTGTGTGGAGGATTATGGTGTGAAAAGATACTGACAGTGTGCCCACACCTCAAATCCCCCCAAAATATTTTTTTTAATTCAAAAGAATACAAAGAATAGGAAATGAAAGTCCTCTGCGCTCCAACCCTTCACCACCACCTTAGACCATCTCCCTTTAGACCATCATTATCAATCTATCAGGTTGCATTTACTTCCTGAGAGTTTTCTGTACATTCAAACATACATGTACATACCCAGACACCATGCATGTGGTAACCCTACAGTACACATTGCTACTCAGCTAGTTTTGTTCTACCTTTTTTTTTTTTTTTTTTGGAGAGGTTTTGCTATAGGGCGCGTGCACTCGCCAGACAGACAGAGAGAGACATAGAGACAGAAAGCGAGAAATCACCCCCCGGGGGGATGGTCACGCGCAATCCCTTCTCCTCCATTCTCCTCTTGGGATCTTGGGCACGTACGCACACGTGCCCAGCGTGTTTTAAGCCACCGGGTCCGGGATGCGAACCGTGGTTGACTACATAGGAGTCTAGTGACATAGCCATTACGCTAACTGCTGGTCCCATTTTGTTCTACATTTCAAGATGTTTTAAAGATAATTCCATCCCACACAGATAATACTCCTTTATGTAAAGAAGAACAGCTTCATGTCAGTCCGTATCAGAGGTCACATAATGCCTTAACCTTTGTGTTAATGATGACAATATAGATTATTTCTACTTTTCTCGGTATTACCAACAATACCATATAGAACATCCGTGGGCACCTGGAAATGCACATGTCTGTCGTTATCCTTACAACTAAATGTCCTTGGAGTTTCAATAGGCAAGCAAGACTACACATAATACATTTTCATAAAGACAATTTGCTTTATGACATATACCTCTACGCTCATTTTACACACGTAACAACTTCTAAATTTCTTTTAAAATCTAATGGTCAACAAATAAATTTATATTTACTTGATTAATAATAAGATTAACTATGTACATATATATTTTTTTAAGTTTCAAATAATCCTCCGGGAATTGCCTACTTACATATTTTCCCTTTTCTTCCATTAGGTTTTTTTTTCTGAATGATTTGTAAGACATATGATAAACATAATTTTTAGGATGGATTACAAGTCTTTGTTTTATCTGTGACATATTTATTTCTATCTTCTTTCTCTTTTTTACTTTTTATGCATATTATTGTCTCTCATGGATATATACACTTTGTTTATAGGCATCTATTTTCAGCTATTATTCTTTTGTTTTTTAAATTTTTTAAAATTTACAGATAAAATTGTATATATTTATCACATACAATAGGATGTTTTCAATTGCATACACATTGAGGAATTACTACTTTTAGATAATTAATATATTCATTACCTCACATAGTTACTTTCCTGTTGAAAACACTTCCTATTCACTCTCTCATCACTTTAAATAATATAATATTTTGCTATTAGCAATAGTCACAGTGTGGTACAATAGATCTCTTGAATTTATTTCTCCTATCTAACTAAAATTTTAAATCTTTCGTCCAACAATCCTAGCTCCTGATAACTCCCTTTTGCTCTCTACTTCCACAAGATCACTTTTAAAAAATTCCACATGGGCGAGATCTCTCTTTTTTTTTTTTTTAAGAGAGATTTTTGCTATAGGGCACATGTGCTTGCCAAAGAGACAGAGCGAGACAGAGACAGAAAGCAAGAAATCACAACCCCAGGGGATGGCTACACCACAATCCTTTCTCCTCCATTCTCCTCTCAGGATCTTGGGCATGCAAGCACACGTGCCCAGTGTGAGTTTTAGCTGCCGAGTCCAGGACTTGAACTGAGGTTGGCTATGTGGGAGTACAAACATGTAAACATCACTCCATCTGCTGGTTCCATGACTGAGGTCTTACAGTATTTTTTCCTTTCTGTATCTGGCTTTTTGTGCTTACAATAATGTCCTGAGTTCATCTGTGTTGTCACAAATGACAGTTTTCCCACTTATTAAAAACGTTTACTTATTTATTTCTTCCACGACAGAGGAGACATGACAAAAGAAATTGAACAGAGAGAGTCAGGAACCCCCAACAGTGCCTTTGTGCCTTCATCCATACCAGCTTCAGCCAACCCAGATCACAGACACGTATGTACTCAATCCTTGTTTTCAGAGCAGTCATCGAATATGAAGCCAGGACCTTTGCCATGTGGGTTAAGTTTGCACTACCAGTACAACACAGACTGGCTCAGGATGTCCCACATTTTAATGATGTAATGGTGTTCTATTGCAGATATATACTATATTTTCATTAGGCTTTTATCCGTCGAGGAATACTTGAGACAATTATGCATCTTAGATATTGCTTCAATGAACACGTGAAGGCAACTATGTCTGTCACATCATGATTTTTATTTCCTTTGACTGTATGTCCCTCAGTGGGATTGCTTGATTGTTCTGTTTTTAATTTTGTAGCAACTTCTATACTGTTTTCCGTAGTGGCTTTACTAGTTTATATTTCTGTGAACCGTAGGTTCCTCCCACTTCACCAACACCCCTCTTTCATCTTTCAGTTCATAGCCATTTTAACAGGTGTGAAGTGATATCTTGTTTTGTTTTTAATTTGTATTTCTCTAATGACTAATAGTGTTGAGCATTTTTTTCATATACACCTATTCTGGTTTCTACATTCTTCATTTTAATCAGGTAAATTCTTGCCATCCAAAGATAGTTAGCAAAAATGCATCATGACTTCCTCAATGACCTAAGTTTTTTTTATTTTTTATTTGACTGCATTTATTTATTTATTTATTTTAATTTGACCAGAGAGGGACAGAAGGAGAGAGCGAGAGAGAGCGGGGGCGGGGGTGTGTGTGGGTAGTGAGAAAGCAAGCCACCAGGTCTGGGACCGAACCACGGTCGGCCATATGGGAGTCCAGTGCCCTTAACCACCATGCCACCTGCCAGCCCTGATACATGCAATGACCTAAAATTAATCTGTAGGTTTTCTACTAAATTTCTAATTTAAATATGTGTGTGTGTGTGTGTGTGTATTTATAGCATTTGGAAATATATTTACATATAACAAGATAAAGATTAAAAATATTTTAGAAAAAATTTTTCTAAATGGATATTGTTTTCCTAGGTATTCTATTTCCTCATTGATTTGAAGTACTATCTACATCTACATCATCCTAAATGCCTGCTTCTATATTAGTGGTTTCTAAAATTTCATTTTTGATACATAGATATGTGTGTATTTCCTTATAAATATATTATCCTGGTTATTCTATCTTTACCATGTAGCTGTTATATTTGAATCCTTCAGCCTAACTCATCTTTTTATTACTTTCCCTTTTCAATAAGTTCTTGACTATATTATTAAATATTTTCCCTGCAAGGTGAACCTTATTAGAATTAACTTTGAAAATACTGTAAACTATTTTTTTTTGACATTTTGTATTTGTTTCTGTGCATTTATAACTTGGGGAAACTGACATCATCTAAAACTGACTCTTCTCATCCAGAACCATGTTATGACACTCCATTATTCCAGTCATTTTTCATGTCTTTCAATAAATTTTTATAGGTTTTCACATATTGGTCTTGCATGTTTTTAAAAATTTATTCCTGGATATTTATCATGAATAACTCTTGGGAATTGCTCTTAATAGGCTCTGACACAGACAGAAACCATCGTACATCTTTCCCTTCACATAGGAAGCAGATGGAATGAACAGACTGCTAATCTTTGTTTTATGCATATATTCTAGAATATTGGTTTGTCTTTTGCTGAGATATACTTGACAATTTTATAAGATTTTTCTCTTTATACATAAATAATTTTTAAATATTTTATATATCCCTGAGAAATGTTTGGACAGGTTCGCAGGAGCCCAAGAATCAGAATGTTCTTAACACCTTAGTGTGTGGTGGCCCACAGCTAAGCATAGTGCCGGTATCTGTTCCTGAGAGGGTGGATAAGCAACTGACCAGATCCACATGCACGAAGTTAAAGAACTTACAGACTTAATAATGAGTGGAGAAAATACAAAACAGAATAAGTGATTTAACATGATATGTATGGAAATTTAAGATACAAACACTAAATATCTTTGTAAAGATACAAAGGAAAGTATAAACATAAACACAGTAGAATGGTGGCCCACAAAACATAAGGAGAAAATAATTGGATTAGGAAAGGGTTTCATCAAGAGAAGCATTTGGACTCAGATTATTGTATATTTTTTTCTGAAAATAATACAGTAGACACATGCCGCAGTGACTTGGTGAAGTGACCTCTTTGCTGCAATTAGGAATGCAAAATTATTGTGGCGATTTGGGACTAGCATATGGCATAATGGTTATGTTGCTGGATTCCCACATAGTTGACTGTGGTTTGAGACCTGGACCTGGCACCTTAAAACTCATGTACCAGGGGGCGTGATGGCGCCCGCCCTATGGCAAAAACCTATGGAGAATGGAGGATTGTGGCATTGAGTCCATCTCACTCTCTCTCTCTGTCTCTCTTGGTGAGTGCACTATTTTGTAGGAAACAAAACAAAACAAAACAAAACAAAAAAACTCACGTACCAGACATGTGTGCATGCATGTCCAAGATCCAGAGAGTACAAAGGAGAGGAGATTGTGGTGTGGCCATCTCCCCTGGGGGTTGATTTCTTACTTTCTGTCTCTCTGTCTATCTGTCACTTTGGTAAGTACATGTACCCTACAGCAAAAATCTCTCTAAAAAAAGAAAAATTGTGATGATTCATTTAACAGAGAGAATGGTAGACAGAAGGATTTTCCTATATATTAAAAGTTATCTATAGTTATAATTATGTCATCTATATATCTATGAAAAAAGGTAATAAATTTCTTCAATTAAAAAAAAGAGAGAAGAATTTGCCTTACACTAATGATGACATTAACCAAACCAAAGAAATAGATTAATTCAGCACCCTCTTTTCACCTGAAATCAGGGAGCTAGGCGAATGAAGAGACAAAGAAAATGAATTTTAAGTATTATGGAATTTGAGAACCAGCAGTTAGCGTAATGGCTATGTCGCTGGACTCCCACGTAGTCGACTGCAGTTCGCGTCCCAGACCCAGTGGCTTAAAACTCACACCAGGCGCATGTGCGTGTGTGCCCAAGATCCCGATAGGAGAATGGAGGAGAAGGGATTGTGGCATGACCATCCCCCCTGGGGGGTGATTTCTCGCTTTCTGTCTCTATGTCTCTCTCTGTCTGTCTGGCGAGTGCATGCGACCTATTAGTGAAAATCTCTCCAAAAAAAAAAAAAAGAAAAATAATTATGGAATTTGTAAAAATATTATTAAATCTTATTTAATAATGTTGTTCAATTTAGATACTCTTCTTTATTTTGTGTAGTGCTATATGTAATCACATTTCATTATAACTCATTTAATTATGCTCAAAATAAAGGAATTTTTTGTACTTTTCATCTTTTATAATTGAAGAACTTAATATTGATTATTATGTAGTAATATTTAAAGTTTTTATATGGAATGAAGAAAGTATTCTAAAAAACAAAATTTATAGTTTATTTGTTTTTTGCTCACAATCAATTCTTTTTTTTTTTTTGGAGAGATTTTCACTGTAGGGCGCGTGTGCTCGCCAGACAGACAGAGAGAGACATAGAGGCAGAAAGCGAGAAATCACCCCCCAGGGGGGATGGTCACACGCAATCCCTTCTCCTCCATTCTCCTCTCGGGATCTTGGGCACGCACGCACACGCGCCCGGCGTGAGTTCTAAGCCACCGGGTCCGGGACACGAACCGCGGTCGACTACGTGGGAGTCCAGCGACATAGCCATTACGCTAACTGCTGGTTCCCTCACAATCAATTCTTATCACACATGATTGAATCACATTGATTCTTAAATCAGAACATTTCTTATGTGCATTGCTAAACACACAAAATACTCAAGAATCTAAGGATTTGTACAATCAAGTGCAACTTAATACTTGATGTTAACACGTGTAACACGTAATGCTAGTGCTTTAAGTGTAAGATTAAGGAGAGCATATTGTGAGCTCGCACACTTAATACGGTCATTGGAGAATAAGTTTGGCATATACTGTGTTTAGGCACGAATGATGGTTCCAATGAAAAAACTCATGTTTGCAGAGTAATTTTATTTTATTTATCTCTTAAGATGAAATATTTACATTCTTTTAGAAGGTTGAACTCAAGGTGACAAATTAGACATCTTAATAAGTTGGGAAAAAGAAATGAGGAGTATTAATGAGAAAAGGGCAATATGAAAATGTGAAAGAATCTAGAAAGGGCAGAAGAGGATGCGTATAGCAAGAAACAATCTGATTACCCTTCAAGAGACAGAGATTTTTAAGTGTTATGTGGATTATAGTCACAGGAGTTTGTTTCTTAAGGTATATACAAAAAACTTTCAAAACTATGAAAAAAAAATCATGCCAGCGAGTACCAGCAGATGGCATGATGATTATGTCACTGAACTTCTACGTAGTCGACCGTTGTTTGAGTCTTGACCCAGTGGCTTAAAAACTCAGGCCAGGCGTGTGTGCATGCATGCCTAAAATCCCAAGAGAAGACTGGAGAAGAAGGGATTGCAGTTTGGTCATCCCTCAGGAGGTGATTTCTCCCTTCCTGTCTCTGGCAAGTGCACACACCTGATCTCAGAAATATCTCTCTCAAGAAAAAAAAAAAAGAATCTTACTAATGAGTAATCATTTTATGTGGTGTGGGGAAAAAAAGAGTATGTATGTCTCTTGGTAAAAATCCAAGATGTCTTTTATACTGAAATTCAATTACTTTCTCAAAATCACTTAGGTTCTAGTTTGTTTATTTGTTATGAAAGCATATGTATGAGTGTGCAATACTAAGAGAAACAGAGATAAATCACCCTTGACAGGGTGTTGCCATAGTGATCCCCTATCCCCCAGGTCTCCAGATACCCAGGATTTCAGGCACCTGGGCAATTGCCCAGTTTTCAGGCTGACCCAAGGATCCCAACCCCTGGTCACCCATGCAGCTTCCAGCTCTGCAGTAGAGTGCATGGAACACTGTGTCACTTGGATGAGCTGGTTCTGGGTTCTTGATACTTGCACTGAGATCTTAAAAGAACTTCAGAACTTTCAAAGAGTCTTCAAGATAATTTTGTTCAATGTTTTATTTTTATAAAGTGAAAGATAAAAAAATAAAACAAAGAAACCTCACAATCCAAATCAAACCTGAGTTTTACAGCATGTAGATCGAGCATGATTCCAGAAGGGGAACAGTTCTGACACATATGTTTGGAGCCAACATAGACATGGCACTAAGGGGTGAAAGTTATACTTAGAAACTGAAGGTCTGAAATTTGTGCAACTGGAATCCCATTTGGCATACACTATTAAAACGGAGAGGGAACACCTTGAAGGGGCAATCGAAGTAGAGTTATTGCTTTAAAGCAATAAGGGATGCTTTGAGAGGAATTAATATACTTAATTGCCATATAGGACTTCAGTAATTAAAATATGCAATAAGAATGATATTAACCTCAATTGGATATTAAACGTAACTCAATCAATTTAAGTGATAGCAAATAACACCTATGATTCTTGAGGATTTAATTCAAGAATGTCAAACTACATTATCATATTATCATTCATGTTTCTCTTTTATTTGGCAAGTATGTGACTTGAATATGATTGCATGCATGTCACATCCTAAATAATATATTTAATGAATCATCCACATTTATAAGGTGATTTCCTGCTTTCCCTAGGTGAGCTTTTATGGAGTCTTTTTAATCCTATTAATCTTGATTAATACATCTGAGAATCATTCTGAAATAACTGGTATTAAAGCATTCTTAATTGTTACCATAATATATATTAAGCTTAGATTGTTTTTAATTGAGTAGGGTAGAGAGGAGAGTAATGTAGTAAAAAAAAATAGAATGTTTAGAATCAGAATATTTGTGTTGATTTCTTATTAATACTATTTTGCAAAGCCATACATTTTTTCAAATATTTGTTTCCTCTTATAAAAATAAGGATGAGAATGCTTGAAAATATTAGAAAAGTCATAATGTATTTTTTTATGTAAAAATATATCATGACTTTTCCAATGACCCAATATATATAATAGAAATATGTAAAGTCCTTTAAATTATAACTTGTCTCTTTCACTATTGAAAGTTACTGGAACTAATAGATAGATTCTATCTATATC
Organism: Tupaia belangeri chinensis; assembly: GCF_000334495.1. NCBI lineage: Eukaryota > Metazoa > Chordata > Mammalia > Scandentia > Tupaiidae > Tupaia > Tupaia belangeri. Next base: position 590,933 of record NW_006159898.1, on the reverse strand, counting down.
TATATCTATATATCTATATCTATATCTATATATCTATACTAACAGAAATAAGTAAGAAAACGCAAGGACAAAGACCAAAATCATCTCTTTAGAAATCAAAGCCTAAGGTGATCAACATGATAACTGGACTCCCACATAATGGTTACGTCACTGGACTTCCATAGTCGACCATGGTTCAAGTCCTGGACCCCATGGCTTAAATCTCACACCAGGCACATGTGCGTGTGTGTCCAAGATCCTGAGACAATGGAGGAGAAAGGATTGCGGCATGGCCATCCCTCAGGGTGGCGATATCTCACTTTCTGTCTCTCTGTCTCTCTGGCGAGCACACATGCCCTGTAGTAAAAATCTCTCTAACAACAACAACAAAGAAAAATCAAAGCCCAAGGATATTTGCTGTAAAGAGAACAACTCTTAACTTTGTATCTCATAGTGGAAAAACAAAACAAAAACAGAGATTTCCAGGATGAATTATTAAAGGACAAAAATGAATAATTTAATTCTCAATGACAAACTGATCTTAGTCATAAAATCTTGAAATAACTCTTTCTTGGACTAACAGGTGGCATGGTGGCTAAGGGGGCTAAAGTGCTGGGTCCCACATGGCCAACTCTGGTTCAAGTTTCAGACCTAGTGGCTGAAAAACACACTGGACACATGCATGTGCATGCTCAAAATCCGAAAAGGAAAATGGAGGAGGAGGGATTGCAGTGTGGCCATACTCCCGGGGTGGGGGGGATGATTCCTTACTTTCCCTCTCTCTCTGTTTCTCCAGTAAGCATACATGCCCTATGGCAAAAAGCTAAAAATAAATTAAAAAATAAAAAAATAACTCTTTCTTAAGAAAAATTAATATAAGATCTGTTATATGCTGATTAATTAACGATTCATTAGAATCTATTATTGTCACTTTCACAGATTTCACATATAGAAAAAGATTAATTTATTTAACTATAAAAAGTTTAAAAATTTCTACATGCCAAAAAGTAATTATAAAAAAGATAAACTAAAATTGAGGAAATTGCAAACGATACCATCAGTGACATCATAAAGAAATTTAAAATATCCTTTAAACTTAAAACGAGTGCTCAATGGCATTCTAGATAATATAGATGCGAATTTAAAATATAAGAACATTTTTCATCTGTTAGTTTGGCAAGCATCAGTTTATTAACAACTTGTATTGGCCTGATTGATAAAAGAAACATTCATATTTACTATAAGCATTAAAATTGTTACAAATTCTTGGGAAGAAAACTTGCCAGTATCTATGAATATTAAAACTGCACATGCATGTTAATTTTACAATTCAGGTTCTAAGATATTTAAACAGAGATCCATGACAGTAGAGTTTAGAATATCAAATGACTATCAAATAAATGTCTGGATGGCAAGACATTGGTTGGATAAGTTATATTACACCCCTAAAATAGAGTATTATGTATCCATTAAAATGAATGACTGTATATACTAGTTGGAACAATCTTCAAAAGATAGTACAAGCATGTATACACTCTGCCATTTTAAACGTTTACATTACCCATATTTCGTTTTTTATAAAAGAGATTAATGGTCATCAGGTGTTTACACACAGAATACCTAAAACAGTAAAGAAACAAAACATACTTGCCTCTGAGAGAGAGAGAGTCAAAGTTAGAAGGGAGACATCATTTCATAACTTCCTATACTATTTGCTACTATACTCATGTTTAGTAGCATTAAAATAGTTAATTTTTATTCATTGTATTTGGATTATTCACATAGCTCACAATAACAGTCTTGGGCAAACAGCATCTACATTGTATAGAGGTGCAAAGGCTCTAACCTTGTTGAGTTTTTAATGGGCTTGGAAATTCTAAAGTTATCCTCTGAATTTTATGCTGCACCTGATTGAAGGGAACCTGGGATGTAGTAAATTACCATGAAGTTGTCTGGTAAGACACAGATTTATCCTTATCTTAAAATAGTCACCGATTTGGTCTAGCAGATGGTATAATGGTTTCGTCGTTGGACTCCCACATAGTCGACTGCAGTTTGAGTCCTGGACCTGGCAGTTTAAAACTCACGGCAGGCACAAGCGTGTCAGTGCCCAAAATCCCAAGAGGAGAGTTGAGGAGAAGGGATTGTGGTGTGCCCATCTCCCCCACATGCACACACAACCCAGGAAGTGATTTCTCTTTCTCTGTCTCTCTGGTGAGTTCACATACCTTATAACAAAAATCTGTTAAAAAAAATAAAAGTAGATAGTTGGACCAGTGTTCTAAGCCTGGAATATAGAATATCCCCCAATCATAAACAAGAGAAAGAAAATATGGATTTAGTCCTATATTCCAAAATCCAGGCTATATGGCCATCATGCATTATCACACCCTTGACAATCCAAGAAAACAATTAAAACCCTCCTCTTGCATTTTGGAAGCACAATTGAAGTAGATACTTCATATTTTGTATACTACTTATCTCGTGAACATCTGGCAGTATTTTACAAAACAGTATGAGTAAATTTTTTGGAACACTGCTTAGTATATAAAAAACAACAAATAATGGCTATTACTGTAATTTCATTAACAGCAAGATAGCCTATACAAATTTTAAGAGTTTCAATTACTAAATTTTTATAAGATTAAAAAAATGTAAGAATGCTGTAGTGTCTCAAAATAAATGTTGAGTAGTCATATAAGTCCAGTAATGGCTCCTTTGAAAGAATATGAATATTTTGAAACTTTCTAATTTTTTTTTCAATTACTGTCTAATGAAATTTCCTACCATGTAGAGAAACTTAGAGGATTATGAATCTCTAAGAACCAATGTGAGTGATGCAAACTATGTTTACAATTTCAGTCTGTGAACCTCTGCAGCTGTAATTTTAAAATTACGCTAATGTTTATTTCTCTGAAATACAAAGAACAGCCCTTCCACTGGACTGCTTTTATAAACAGTGCTCCTTGTAGGTAGTGGGATAAATTACTGCCTAGAATTCTAAGGAGCAGTCCCCATGCATCAGAATATGAACTGTTAATGTATGAAGACAGAATTTGGCCCAATTCCCAACACAATTGATGACAGAAGCTCACCAAGGCTAATCCATTTCTATTTTTAAATGTATTTGTATACTAGTATTTAAGTTTGGCAACCTCTCTTCAAGTCTGTTATTTTGATAATAAATCTTTCCTTTATGCAATCTTTTGGGGGGCTCATAATTTTAAGAATTACATTGATAGTTACTAATAGAACATGGTAACACAAATAAAATAATTTCACCATTTTGGTAAGCCCTACTTATTTTATTTAGCCATAAATAGTACTAGAGTTTTCTATGAATTAAACATATTCTTGTTGTTATTGAAATAAATATACACATATAATTAATGCTAAATCATTTTTTGGATTGCATACAACAAAAAATTTATATAAGACCTTTATTTGGGACTTAAAAACACCACCAAAACAGTTTTTTAAGATAAGTATATTGTTAACAATATTTACAGAGTGTTCATATTGAAAAATAAAACTACAAGATTTTTAAATTCTAATATGAAATCCTGGAAACTTCTAAGAAATAGCTAATATTAACTCAGTAAGTATAAGTGGAGGGAAAAATATAGTTTTTCTTCCAAAGGTTTTGATGTTCTAACAGCATCTTCTATGAGAAACTAAAAACTTTCTGCAAAAACGTTGATATTAAGGCACACATGAGCAGGATGAAGGAGCCACTCTTTCATGGAGATATTTTTGCAGGATTCCAAAGGAAATAGTTGTAGATAATTCATGCAAACACACCCTAAGACTGCATTTAAAAAAAGCTAAAGAAAATTCAGAGACCAAAGCCACAATGTTAGCAAAGCCTTTTTTGAAATATCCTACAATTCCTTAGAGATTAAGTTTGTAGCAAAACAACTTGGTGTTAGATTCCAGTAGTGAAACATACAGGTGACATTTCTTTTTTGTGTGTTTTCTGTTCTTCAACGGGCTCTTAGGAGAAAGTCACAAATAACATACTTGGTCAAGGTAACTTTTTAATTCCTTTTTACATTTGCTCATAAACAACACATCTCCAGGATCATTTTGGATTGTCTGCTTAGAGTAAGGGTGTAAATTCTACAAACTACCACTTTATAAGAGAGTAAATTTATTAGTATGTTTATAGGTCAACTTTGCCCATTTACAAACATATCACAGTGCCCAGGAGTGTGATTACAGCTTCATTCTTTGTGACAGTACAAAAAAATTAATTTTTTAAAAAGGCACAACTATACTAAGTAATTTCCCTGATAAGTATTTGTTGTGGAAATCATTATTTTAGAAGTTAAAATTATATACACTGTATTCATGCTGGGAAAATGTATGTGCTGTAATGTTATATAGTGATTGAATGCATTTAAAAAGTGTATATATAATTTTTTTTAATTTCTTCTGAATTTACCAACATAACCATTCAATCATGCTCATTTTTGGGGCTTATTTTTCTAGTCTTTGTATAATTGTGATGTTTAAATGCTGCACTTCTTACTTATCTGACTTCTTCCAGAATCTTTCCAAGAAAATACATTTCCCATTTTGACATTTTATTTTATTTTTTACATTCAATCAACGTATCACTACGGCATATCAAATAAAATTTCCCATCCTGAATACACTGTATATTGGTTCAATGAAAGATATTTCCATTTTTGTGTCCCTTAAATGTTTTTCTTCTCTCTTTCTCCCTTTCTTTTCTTGATCCCCTCCCTGTTTTGACATTTCAAAGTATTTTCTTATGCCCCAGCCTGGTGTTGCAATCAGTCACAAACTGAATTGCAATTCTGGAAGCCATGGGTTTGGAATATCAGGTCGGCTTGAAAACTCTCTGCGGATCTTGAAGACATGGAGGGTTAGGGAAAAGTGATTGAAGGGTGACGAGGCCCTGATAAAAGTGATTTTTTCTCTTTCACTCACTCTGTTGTGAACACATACACACTCTCTATGATGAATAAAAGAAATACAACTTTAAAACAGTATTCTGTATCTGTAAATGTCTATACCAGAGACTATAAGTAGGTGGTGTGGGTGGTAGACAGTGAGTGGTAGAGGGCAGGTGTGAGGGGCAAAGAGAAGAAACATTTAAGAGACAAATGATGCTAAGTTCTCTGTTTACAAAAAAAAAGTTCTGTAATTTTTGCTTTATAAAAATTTAAAATTAACAAAAAGTATTCTTTCTAGCCTTTCTAACTATTTGCTTTATGAAGGCAGTTTTCTATAAGTTGGATAAACCATTATGCATTCTATATGTTCTGAAAAATAATTGATAGGAGTCACTTGAACACTGCTCTTCTTAGAGTCAAGTGAGAAAAGAAAAATGCTCCACTGTTTAACAAAGAAGAAGAGGATAATCTATAGGATCCTCTTGTTTTGTCCATGACTAGCAAAAATATGTGTGGAGCTATCAGTGAGTCTGAACTGTCTTTGATAAGTTTAATATAATTGTCATTATGTATGCAATCATCCACATTTTAGGGATGCTTCTGTCGTTCTTAAGAACCTAGGTTGGGTAATCTAAAAGAAAATCTGAACACTGAATTAGACACTGGAAAATACAGGCACTGGATTCAATATCAGATAAAACCGTATCATACTGTCCATCCCATTGTGTCTTTTTGGTTGCACAATGAATGGTAGGCAAGGAAGAAGCATGGATAAAATCTTGATATGACTCTATGTGACACCGGGGATTTCGACACACTCTGAGTACATTGTTTCCTTTATTTATTTATTTTTTTTAAATCACCGCTATGATAAGCATCAAAACTGTTAATGAGTATCTTCCTTTGTGCTTCTTACCCTTCCATTGATGTCTTTTCCTCTTCCTTTTCACAGTCACCACGGATCTGCTAGTAAAAGGCAATGGAACAGTATTTGCTTGTATTTCTCAGTGGAGCAACAACCTCTGGACTTGGTTCTGATATGACTTAGGGATAAATCTCAGACCAGAATGCAGCCTTGTGCTATCCTCCGGTTCTGCCATCCTCCAGTAACAGAACACCTAGAAAGAGCATCCCATGGCTAGGCACCATAACTAAGCATGAGTGGAGAAGGCTTATGAAATCTATCAGAAACAATTTCCTCAGAAATGGCAATGTGAGCTAGGGTCTGAGAAATATTGTGTTTTACTTTGAATCACTGAGCTGCAATTAGACTTCAGTGTGGACAGGAGTAAATTGGAATTCCTGCTCCCACTTTCATGTGTATGGCCTAACATTATTGCCCCATTCCGAACAAACCGGTCAATGAGCAGCCTGAAGGAAGCAGGATTTACAAGAAGGTGAACAATCATTTGCACTCACCTAAAGTTGTCCTGCTAATAACCAACTACTTACCCAAGAGAGAGAAGGCTGTGACCTTTTCTATCACACATTGTGGCACAAGTATAAAATGCAGAATCATAACAGCAAAAACCGATTGAGTGAATCTTTCATGCCCTGTTGGTGGGAATGTGAATTGGTCCAGCCACTATAGGAAACACACATGGAGGCTCCTCCAAAAACTAAAAATAGAACTACCAATATATTATGATCCAGTAATCCCAGTCTGGGATAAATACCCAAAGGAAAGGAATTCAGTATGTCAAAGAGGTGTCTGGTCACCTGTATTTACTGCAACATTCTTCACAATAGCTAATATGTGGAACCAATAACTGATGAACGAATGAATAAAGAAAACGTGGTATATACGCACAATGAAATATTATTCAGCCATAAAAAAGGCATGTATGTTGCTCGAGGCAACATAAATGAGCCTGGAGAAAATAATACCAAGTGAAATAAGTCAAGCACTGAAAAACAGATAACATGCGTTCTTACTCACTAATGGAAGCTACAAAATTTGATTCCATAGAAATGAAGACTGAAACTGTGAATACTGTAAGCAGGGAAGGGGAGGGAGAGGAGTTTGTAAGAAGAACTTGATTCACAGATATGAGTGCAAGTAAATACGAGAAATGGATTATGAACTGCTGCAGCATAGTAGAATAACTACAGGTGAGGGCAATCTAATGTACACCTTGAAAGAGCGTAAAAAGAGACTGCAAATGTTCATTAAAATAAGACAGATATTCAAAATGGTGAAGTTGTGTAGTTCTCTGACTTAATCTTTATACATTGTATTCAGATGCTGTAAATATGTACGACTGTTACATGAAATGTAAAATTATAATAATAAAAAATTCAGAAAGCATTTCTTTCATCAGTTCAAAAAGGGACAAAGTGGGATTCTTTTCTTATTATTTTAATTTACTTAATACATTCCATCACTGTGCATCACTACAGCTTGTAGAGTGAATTTACCCAACCCAAATACACTTCACACCAGCCCAATTGAAGACACTATACACGTTGTCATGAACAGATAATCATCCATTCTGTGTCCCATAAATGTCTCGCGTCTCTATTAAAAGAGCAATGAATCTAGATATGTGCTGTTTTATTTCTCTTTGAAGACTAACATACATATTTGTTTAATGAACAAAGAGAAAAGGAGGAAGGTTTGTCCACATTCTGTCCTTAGGTTATTGATTATCACACATACTTGTTTTCAAAGGAAAATGTGGATTACGGCACAATTCATGCAGCGGCCTCTAAACGTGTAATATATGTCTGACATTGAATGATGGGGTAATAAAAATGGTAAGACAAGCTCTTTGCCCTCAACTTTTCCACATTGTAGGAGATAGAGAGGCACTCAATTAACCACGGCAGAATGTGGTAGCACTTTTATTGAGACGTCTGCAGGACAGGGGGGAGGGCCTTGGCTGGGAGTGCAGTAAGAATCAGTAACCATTCATTAAGGGATTCAGGAAAGTGGCTCTGACTGACAGGGGTGATCTGACACCTGCCCAGGGCTGAGCAAAGCCAGGGCAGGGGCTGAGGCTAGATAGGAAGTGGATAGCCCACTAAGTCTACCAGGCCCCTATGTGCCAGGGGTCAGAGGTTAGATTGGTGTACTTGTGGACCCCAGAAACTGCTTTCTTTTCACATTGTCTCAAAAAAATCAATGTTTACATATCTTTCCACAGTAAGCATTCAACAAAGTCAGTTCTTTAGCATCATCCTCTTAACTTCTATCATCCCCAAGTATCCATTCTCTCAGAAATTTCTGTTGGTTCTGTCTGCTAAATGTTTCCCAGATTAGTGCAACAGTTTCTAAAATATTATGTATATTTTCAAATCCATGCAAAAACAATGAGAGTAGTGCAACCTCCCCATATACCAGTTTCCTATATCAAAACTTACTATATTGGTTTATGTTCTTTTTTGCTTGCTAGTTTTCTTTCATTTGCTGAAAACTTTAGGTAACATTTTACCTTTGTATAGCTCAGTGTGTAACTCTGAAAACCATAGATAATTTCTTACATAGCTATTACATTATTGACATACCTATCAGGTAATAGAGGTTATTTATTATCATTTTATATCCATTCCCTTATTAGTTAAATATCTTTAGTTGTGTTACATGTATATGTTTTTTGTAGCCGGTTTGTTCAAGTCCAGTTACAACCAAGGTCCATCCATTTCATTTAGGTTCATTTACTTACTTTATCCTCCTTAGCATAGCCTTACTTTCTTTTGTTCCCTAAGTGTTTGCTTATCCCAGAAACTCAGTTACTATCTTGAAGACTGAGCCTGAATTTTTATTAATTCTAGTTCCTTCCTTGTGGTGTCTCATGTGTTCCTCTAGTTGTTTGATTTCTAATAAATGGAGATTAGTGCTAACGATCCGAATAGATTCAGGTAGACTTTTACCAACTGAAAGTCATTGCTCTTGTTCTCTTTATTGTGTCACGTGAGGATATATTGCAGGCTCGCCCTGCTTTTTAGTGATGTCACACCCTGTCTAACATGTGGCAGATAGGGAAATGGGTCCCAGTTTATCTCTAAACTTCACCTAAAGTGATGATGAGGTCACAAAGTCTCAGTTGATGACAACCTGGTTGCTCCATTGTGAGGATCCCAGTTGTCAGTTTGGCGGTGCTGTAGCAGTGGGCTCCCCAAGTGCTACTCTATCTACGTGGACAATGTGGATTTGGTTTCCCTTTCATCTTGTAATTGTCAGATGAGTGTCCTCTTGATTCTTACTGACCCGGAAGGCTGGGGCTAGAACTGCAGCTGGAGACCCTGTTGAGGGTGTCTATCTATCCTTCTCTCTCTCTCTTCACTCTCATGAAAGAAAGAAATTACAAAAGAAAACACAAGCAGAAAAAGATTCCAATTAAACTTCCCCTAGCATCAAATCGGTAATTAATACCTGAATCAGTTATTTCATTAGGCTTACAAAATGGTTATTTTCTAATTCTACTTCCTACCATTTTTTGCACATTATATTTCAAATACGGTGGGGGAAAAATTGTTCTTTATTAACTAAGGAAACTAGAGCTGTTGGTTATGATAAAATGGAGTTCATAAAGGAAAAGTAAAACAAATGCCTAATTATGTTCTTTCAGGTGTTAACTGCCAAAAAAGGAGTTGCTGCCCTGCTTATTTCTCTTGGTGTAAAATAATTATTATTGTTCTGTTAGCATTTGAGTGAAGGGGATCTCCTTCTTTCTTGTTGAGTACCAGGACAAATGATTTTCTGTATCTTCCATTTGTTACAATAAATTGCATTCATTATTCTTGTTGATGCTGAAAGTTTCTGCCCTTGGCTTAGGGCTCCTGTGTGTTTTTGATATGATGGATTAGCCTTTGAGAGTTTCTTTGCTTTCTGGTGCAATGAGATGTCTCTGACTGATCTTGTGCTTACACAGTTTCTTATACAGGAGAAACTAATTGATAATCACTGCAAGGATAAACCCAGTTTGGTGACTTGCTTCACATTCATGTGTCTCAATACTTGCTGCCTTTGAGATTCTTCTCTCTCTGGGGATATTTGGTAAGTTTCTTCTCTGCTTAAATTCTTGGTTTGGTAGTAGAATGTTAATATCCACACTAGTGAGGGAAAATGATTCCGACAGCCAAAGTTAGTGGTCAGAAAAGAACAGTTAATGAGCACCATTAGAAATAAGACACTGAAGCTGGGAATGGGTGCCAAAGATCAGTACCGAGATGATAGAAATCTGAGTTGAGCACAAATCACATCTGCTTGAGTCTTAGTTCTTTTCTTCCTTGCAACTTGTACAAAGTTATGTGAGTCATAAATTTCTCCTTGTTAAACTATAAAAAAATAAATTCACTACTTTATCTAAATAGGCCTTTTGCTGTTTGTCTTATTTTTGTCTTATTTTTAAATTTTATTCATTTCACAAGAGAGACACACAGGGAGAGAAAGAAGGGGAGAGAGAGGTACTCTCACAGGGTCTCATCCTGCAACCCTCCTCTAAACCTTCTCTGCCAGTTAAGATGATGGGCACCAGAGGGAAAGGAGGTGTCATAGTGATCAAGGCACTATGCTCTCACGTGGTCAACTGAGTTTGAGTCCTGGAATTGGAGTTTGAAACTCACACCAGATGCATGTGTGTACATGCTGAAAATCCTCAGAGGAGAATGGAGGAAAAGAAATTGCAGTGTGACCATCCCTCTGGGGGTTGATTTCTTGCTTTCTGTCTAGCAAGCACATAAACCTTATAGCAAAAATCTCTAAAAGAAAAAAAAAAAGTGATGAGCATGAACATGTGCACCTGATATTGACAGGTTCACCCAGGAACTAAACCCCAGTCCTCCAAATGGCCTCCAGCTCTGCAAAGTGCTGAGCTACCACAGCTTCACCATGGCTAGGCTTAGGCTGTTTTGCTGACAGTTCCTTTTGTCAATCTGTATTTCTGTCATTCCTACTAAATCTGTTTGGCATCCTTATATCTATTTCCATATACTTCATTTTATGGCTTTAATTTTCTTGCACGACCCCAGGTCTTTGTTTACTTTATCCATTCTTTATTAGCAAGTGATGTTCCTTCCCACTTGGACTTTCTGTCTCACCGTATCCAAATTCAACATCTATTTCTTTTAAGTCTCCCCTCTCTTACTGGAGAAAATAGTGCTAATGGTGTGACTTCTTCACAATTTCACACAAAGCCAGACCATTAATGCTAATAGAGAGTAGATTGGAGCATATACTCTTGGATACTCTGGATACTCTGCAATTTGTGGAGGTAAATGCAGTTGGGATTAATTTATGCAAACTATGTAGCTTTTCAATCAGCATATATATTACTTGATAACATTTGTAAATATAAATAACACATTGCAGGCACTGCTAAAGTATTTCTTATTTTGTTATCTTGCATTTCAAAAAGACTTTTTAATAGCAGCTAGAATTATTTGTGTTTCCCTTTTGTATGAATCTGAAAAGCCATAATATTTACCAGAAGACATGGCTATGTTTGTATAATGAGTCTCTAAACCGAGTACAAGTAGTGAGTTTGGTAAGATGAAGTGTCTCTGCTAGTGTCATAAACGGTGACCTTCCTCACCTCTCTTTACTCTTCTAAATTTATCTCTGTTTCCACCATCCCTGCCTTCCATTCTTCAGGCTGAGTAGAAGCCTCCACTCCATAACAAAGCTCTCCATCTGTACTTTTCTCTTACTTTTTGCATCTCATTCAGGACTGCAATCCACTTATATCAACTCTTTCTATTATCGGTCTCTCATTCCATTTTTTTTCCCCCTAAGGTCATAAGCGTAATAGTCTCTACAACTGAAAACAAAACAAATCCAGCTTTTACTCAAGCTAGTGATCTATAACTTGAAACCTTTCGAAAAAAAGTCTTTCAAAAGAGTAGCATATATTTTTCTTACCTACTACTTTTCACCTATGGCCTGATTATAGGTAGTATAATCTTTGTTCATCTTTTAGGTTCCTTTTGGGTTCTACATTTTTTTAAAATTCATGATATTGCTTGTGTGGTGGAGAGAGAGAAAAAATAATGAGCATCCTTGAGCACTCTTTTTTTTGGGGGGGGGAGTTTTGTTTTTTTTTTTTGCTATAGGGAGTGTGTGCAGTTGCCAGAAAGACAAAGAGAGACAGAGAGACAGAAAGTGAGAAATCACCCCCCAGAGGGGATGCTACGCCGCAGTCTCTTCTCCTCCATTCTCTTCTTGAGATCTAGGGCACACATGTACACACACCCAGCTTGAGTTTAAGCTACCAGGTCCAGGACTCTAACCGCAGTCTACTACATGGGAGTCTAATGACATAGTCATTAAGCCAACTGCAGGTCTCTTCCTTGAGCACTCTTTACAAGATCCGGCTACACCACAATCCCCTTCCTACAGTCCTCCACCCAGTGAAATCCTGGACATTTGTGCATATACTTGGCATGTTTTAGGCTGAGTAGAGCAGGGATTTCAACCACCATCTTCAGATGACATCCAGTTTCTCTTGAGCAGCACGTTATCACTGCCCCACAGAACCTGTTTGTTCTAATTTGATTTTCTATCATTTTAAAATTTCTTTTATTTTATATATCATCTATTTTTTATTTTTTATTTTTATTTATTATTATTATTTTAATTTAACCAGAGTGAAACACAGAGAGAGAGAAAGCAAGAAAGCAAGCTGCCAGGTCTGGGACTTAAACCGTGATCAGTCATGCAGGAATCCAACACCCTTAACCTCTACACCACCTGCTGGCCCCGATATTCTATCTTTTAATGATAGATAAAGGTTGTCCTTCTATCATATTCCTAGTCCCTGTCTACCTGTTGTGTTTCTCAGCACAGCAAGTTCATCTTCTCTGACTTTTTTGTCCTTTTGGAACAAGACCGGGCATAGGCATGCCCTCTAGAAAAAGAATCAAGAACTGTGAGACAACTTAAGACGGCAATGAGAAGAGCTTTGCTTTCTTGGGATACACTGGTGATCAGTAGTAGAACTGATTAGTTATGTGAAGTAATGTGACCAGGCTCTTCACAGTTATTTACACTGATTAATCAGCCATTCACTTGGTTATTCTTTTCTCTTTTTCCATCACTCAGTTAAATAATAGGTTTGAGTGATTTTTCTGGCACTGAATTGGCCAAATTGGACAACTGCACTAAAACTTAGGCATACTTAGCATAATTAAGAGTGGCTTTGACTAAACTTGCCCCTCTCAGTTATCACTGTATCCTGTCTAGATTAATTCAGTAGCCTTCTAGATGGCCTTAATGCCTTTTTTCTTTGAACTCACACCAATAATTCTTTTTTGTTCCATATAACAACCAAAGATTTAAAAAAAATTCAACTCTGAATACCTCACCTCTAAGCTTATTGACTTGAGAAGTTTCCTACTGTCCTTTTGTAAAGTCAAAACTCTAAGAAGACTACATATCTCTAAGAAGAGGTATTTTATTCTGTTTTGTTGTTCTAATGATTAAGCTCTGGTCTCCTTTTCTCATGAATACCTCCCTAATACTCTGTGCCACTTAAAATGTCTTTGTTTCATCAAGTGTGCATATTTTTTACTCTCTTTGCTTGCAACAATCTTGGATGTGTCCTCACTGGAAAATAAGCTGAATAGGGATTAGCAGGTGGATTAGTGACTGAGGTGTTAGACTCTCATGTGGCCAGTCATGGTTCTGCTGTCTCCTTTTCTCATGAATACCTCCCTAATACTCTGTGCCACTTAAAATGTCTTTGTTTCATCAAGTGTGCATATTTTTTACTCTCTTTGCTTGCAACAATCTTGGATGTGTCCTCACTGGAAAATAAGCTGAATAGGGATTAGCAGGTGGATTAGTGACTGAGGTGTTAGACTCTCATGTGGCCAGTCATGGTTCTGCTTCCCAGACCCTTTGAAAATCAAGCGAGGCACATGTGCATGTGTGCCCAAAGTCCTGAGATGTGAATGGGGGAGAAGGAATTATAGTACGGCCACTCCTCCTGGGGGGGGGGGTGATTTCTCACTTTCCAGTGACTGAGGTGTTAGACTCTCATGTGGCCAATCACGGTTCTGAGTCCCAGACCCTTTGAAAATCAAGCAAGGCACATGTGCATGTGTGCCCAAAGTCCTGAGATGTGAATGGAGGAGAAGGAATTATAGTACGGCCACTCCTCCTGGGGGGTGGGGTGATTTCTCCCCCTGGGGGGGGGGGTGATTTCTCACTTTCCTTCTACTGTCTCTCTCCATTTCTCTCTCTTTCTCTCTCACTCCAGCAAGTACATGTGCTATATGGAAAGAACCTTTTAAAACAAGCTGAGCAATGATGACACATCCTCTATGATTAATTTAGACTTTATCTTTGAAAGTATTTCTGAGCCATCTTAGGTGAGTGATAGAAGACAACCATATACTCATGCTATATTTTAGTCTATTATTTCCCTTTTTCTGTGTTTCCTTCCCTCTTCAGTTCAGATAGGGTGTCTTAGTCTGTTTGCACTGCTATAACAAAATATATAAATTCATAGAAAATAGAAATTGTTTTTTTTCACAGTTCTTGGAGGCTGGAAGTCTAAGAACAGGCCATTGGCAGGTTCTGTGTCTGGTGAGTCCTTCTCTCTCTGCTCTTGTGAACACTGCATATGCTGGAGGGGACAAATACTGTGTTGTCATCTTATGAGTCATCTCAACTTATTTCAAAAGAAAAAGTTCAATCCATTCCTATAAAACAAACAAAACTGCTTTTATTTTCAGGAAGAAAAAAATTCCAATAGGATATGATTTCATCCTAATGTTGCTTTGCAAGTATACCATGGATTTTTATTAACTATTTTTATTATTTTAAAGAATACTATAAAAATTACTAATTTGCATTAAATTCCAACAATTGAATTTTTTTATGGCTTTTTTTTTTAAAACTTATTCCAGGCTGTGCTTGTTTCATTAAAACTTATCCAGGGTTGAAATACATGTTTGGTTGACTAAGGATAGTTGACGAATGTACGATAATAGATAGAAAAATAATAGGAGAAATTGCAAAGTAAAGATTTAGACACTAATTTAATTTGTAATACTTAAAAATATGAATTATACATGAAGTTTAATGATACTAAATGCAACCATTAATGCATTATAAACATGTAAAAAATAATGATAATGAAGTTTAAGACACAGCCAAAATAGCCACAAGAAGGCGAGCTAATGAAAAATAAATGTTCTGTTCATAGTATTATTTAAATATGTGTAATTTATCGAAAAGGAGATAGAATTTAATTATTTCAATAAACATAATTAAATGTAGCGTATATAAGCAATATGTGAAATTAGGAAATGTAAAACTAGTTGATGTACATTCTGTGTGATTAATGCAAAAGTGTTAAATCCACAAAGCACATACTTATAAGTATAGTTCAAGCTACCCATTTTTAGATAATTAATTCCTGTGCCTAATATAATAAAACCATATGCATTTCATAATTATTACTAATTTCATTATCTTTTTACACACTCATTATGCTCTTTTCCATACTTCAATAATTTTTTTTTATAATTTCTTCTACTCATATGAGTTTAGAGGACTAAAAGTCATTTTACCTCCAGAGATTAAGAGCCATGGTGACGTGTAGTGCCTCATTATTTACAAGCAGGCAGAGTTCTGTATTGCAAAGCACACTGGAAAGAAGTCAATGCCCAGGCCTGCCATGCCTTCAATGTGCTGGACATATACCTTCTTTGGCATCCCTTTCCTCATCTGAGAAATGAAACAAAGAATTTTCTCCTTTTTTCTTTCCTTGTTTAAATATTTACTGAACGTCTCCCACATGAGAAAAATTGTGCCAGTTACTGAGGATATAGAGATGAACAAAATAGACAGGGTTCTTGCCTTTTTGGATTTTACTATATAGCACAGAGGTACACTGATCACTATGATTAATATATAGTTATAATTATGGTAACTATTTTGTAACTAAAAAAAAGAAACTACAAAATAAAGAGGAACTAATTTGGATTGGGTTGGAGCAGTGGGGAAAGCCAGCAATTGGCTTTTTAAAGAAAATGACATTTGAGACCTAAAAAATGAATGTGTGCACTAAGGCATGAGAAAAAGACTCTTAAGGTCAAGTTGCACAGTATACTGGAAAAGCCAGATTGTGGAATAACAGACTAGTTTGAATACCTCAATGAATTTAGGGAGCTGAGGCATACTGAATGAGGATATATGTCTAAGATGGGGTTAGAAAGCAAGTGGTGCACAATTTTTCCTCTGAAATTTTATGATATTGTAGAGTTAGTGCTCAGACTCTGGCTTTTTATGTACTATTTCATTTCTTTCGTGACTTCTAAGTAGGTCCCAGGGTTTGTCACTTCTGTTTCCAAGAAATGTTTCATCAGCCATAGTAGCTCAGTGAATCCTATTCTTTCATATCTGTTCCTCTGATGACCTTTTACAGTATTTATCCTACCTAAAAGAGCAACTTTGTTTCCCTACCAATTTCAAACAGACTTGGAAATCTTCACCACAATCCAGGCTTTTAAGATGGAAGAGTTTTGGAAAAGTTGGAAGGAAGGAAGGAAGGAAGGAAGGAAAGGAGGAAGAAAAGAATGCAGGGAAAATATTGCCTTTGGAAATTAGCAGTCATTTACAAGGCTTTCTGGTATACTCATTAAACTGGACTAGGGAAAACTTCATCACTCACTGTTATGAGAGATTCCAAGTATTGATTGATTCCAGTAATTCGTGTGTTCTTTCATTGAACAGATATTGAATTTCTACTGTATACAAAGAGCTTCACTTTATGGATGGGAAATAGGAGCTTGTAGATGGTCACAAAGGTAGTAACTGAATTTTCTGTCACCATTCCATAAGTACTCTGGCAGAAGAGCAGTTGTCTCAGAAGACTGAAACTATTGAGTACAAAATGAATTATCCATGTGATTATTTAACTTTGATATCTCATTGACAACCTGTCACCTCCCACATCCCACTCTCCCAGATAATTCAATACTGTTACTGGGTGATATTTCTTTCTTAAAAATGGATTTCTCCTACTAACAATATAAGAGCTATGAAAATCCACAGTTTGGCCAATTTCTTCTAGTAATTCCTTTTATAGGGATTACTTGGCTTCAAATTTCATCATATATCCAAGAATCTGGCATACTTTGAGGTGCTTAATTCTCATGACACCCTAGTGATCTAGTTATTATTTTCCTGTTAAGGGTTAGCTCATTAAACCTGAGAACATGTGCATGTAGGCAGGTAAATTCCTTCTCCACACTGATGAAAGAATAAATAGTCTCTTGACTACTATTGCAATGTCCTTTTTATTAGAGACACAACATGCCAAATTGGATAATCTGCAGGAAAGACAGTGATGATTAAAAAGATACAGTTTACAGCCTAGAATTCACCTCATTATCACAACCATTCATCACTTTTTCATTTCAATTAGCTTCTATCTTCCATCAATTAAGTCCTGCCATTAAGAAATAAAATGCAGAATTATATCTCTACAATGACAGAAAAATAGCGATTGTGGTTAAAAATAAACAAGATGAAAGTGTTCAAGCTGCTCTGTCTTCCATTTTGCTTTACATGGGAATTATTTTGTTTTATGTGAAAAATAACCATACCAAATGCATCATTCTTTAGAAAGAGTATTTTCAAATAATGAAATCATTATAGGAAAAAATGAATTCACCAGTATAAGCATACAGTATACATTTAGTATAATTATGGAATAAAACAGACCTGATTTATTAAGGTTCCCAAAATGCTTTGTCAGTCTAACCTGAGAGAAGAGTAATTCTTTTCACTCTTTTCAAATAGAAGATTAATGTAGGTGTAGAAAATCTGAAAAATGCCTACAAGGGAAGCAGAAAGCTTATTCTTTCATCTAAAATCCCTTACATTTAATATAACAAAATGACATAAAAGTATCACACAGGAACTATCTGAAAATGACCAGACTGACTGTTCTCTAAAATTACAGGAGCTATTATAGTCAAATAAATTACATAATCAAGGGGAATGGGGCAAAAATTTTTCAAACTAAATGTCCAAGTGGTTAGAAAATGTGATATTGCTCTTATCTACAGCCAATAATAATTTTTGAAACAGTTACTATTTATTAAACACATACTACATGTTATCTGGAATGAAAATTACATTAATTCATATATGATTTTTATACCTAGCAGCCTTTTAAAATATGTATGTTATTTAAAACATGGAAAATATCTTGAAAACTGAACCTTAGTAATGTTAAATAACTTGCCTAAAATCACAGTGTTTTGAATGGTAAAGCTGGTAAAAACACATTTATTTATTTTAATATTCATTTAATATACTCTGAGCCAGGCAAGATAGCATATACTGGAAATATGGTGGTTAGGTGTACACCAAAGTTTCTGCCGTCATGATGGCTTTATACATAGCATATCGTTTTTCAGATTAGTTTCCCATTTTATATAAAGTCCCTATCTTGATGTATACAATATAAATTCTTTTTAACAGAGAACTGTATTTTTTGTCTGTTAAATGTATTTTCAGCTTTGTAGCTCACATCTGCCCTCTACTACTGACCCTCTACCATCCAAACTGTGGATTTTCCTAGCTCTCCTCCCTTACAGTCTCTAGTATCTGCACATATCCTCTCTAGCCCCTATTTTCAGATCTCTCAACCTCTGCCATAGAGTACAGATATTTGGTGCAAAACAAGTGGGGATGTACAGAGTGTATCTTTAAAAGTCTGACTCACTTCATTCAGCATTAAAACTTACATATTCATTCATTCCGAATCAAGCAATAAGATCTTGCTTTTTTAAAAATATAGGGGAGTGATATTCCATAGTATATATGTGCCACTGTTTTTTAAGCCAGTCACCAGTTTTTGAATGCTTAGTCTAGTTCCATTCTGATCTTAGCCATTCTAACTGGTGTTAAATGGTATCTCGTTGTTATTTTAATCTGCATTTCCCTTATGACCAGAGATTTTGAACATATTTTTTAATATGCCTTTTGGCCATTTCTAAGTCTTCTTTGGATATGTGTGCTTTAAATTCATTTGTCTGTTTTATTTTTTCTTTTTGATTATTCACTATTTTTTTTTTTGGAGGTTTTTGCTATAGGGCGTGTATCCTCGCCAGACAGAGAGAGAGAGACAGAGAGACAGAAAGCGAGAAATCACCCCCCAGGGTGGATGGTCACGCTGAGCTTCCTTCTTCTCCATTCTCCTCTTGGAATCTTGGGCACGCACGTACACGTGCCCAGCATGAGTTTCAGCCACCAGGTCTGGGACTCGAACCGTGGTTGACTACATGGGAGTCCAGCAACATAGCCATTACGCTAACTGCTGGTCCCAGAATTATTCACATTTTTAAATGGGTAAGCTGCATAAGTTCGTATATATTCTGGATATTAACTCTTCGAGTAATTTGAAAATATTTTCTCCCATTCCACGTGTTGTCTTTTCACTCTAATGATTGCTTTCTTTGCTGTAAGAAAACTTTTTGGCTTGATGTAACCCCATTTGTCTATTTTGGGGATTATTGCCTGTGCTTTAGGGGTCTTATTTAAGAAATCTTTGCATACTCCAATGTCTTCAAGTATTTCTGCTGTTTTCTACTAGTAGTTTTGTAGTTTGAGGCTTTATATTTAAATATTTGATTCATTTTGAGTTTCTTCTTGTTAATGGTGAGAGAGAGGGGTCCAATTCAATTTATATGCAGGTGAATATACAAGTCTTCCAGCACCAGTTTTTATAAATACTTTCTTTTCTCCACTGCATTGTCAAAGACAGCTGTATGATTTAAGGTTTATTTCTGGAATCTCTATTTTGTTCCATTGGTCTTTGTGTCTATTTGTGTCAGAACTATGTTGTTTTGATTGCCACCACTTTGTAAGATATTTTGAAGTAGCTTAATGAGATGCTCCCTATTTATTCCTTTTGTATAGTATTGCCTTGGTGATATGGGATCTTTTATGATTCCAGGCAAATTTTATAATTGATTTTTCTATTTCCATAAAGAACATCACCAGCACTTGGATCAAAATCACACTGAATATGTAAATTAATTTGAGAAGAACTGACATTTTGGTTGTATTGATTCTTCCACTCCAAGAAAACATGATGTCATTCCATTCTTTGTGCATGTGTCATATTCAATTTCCTTTTTAGCGATTTAGTTATTCTTATAGAGATCTTTTACTCTTTGGTTAAGTTTAATAATAGATATCTTATTCATTTTGTGGCTTTTGTAAATGGGATTGCTTTCAGCTTTTCCCCATTCACTATGATGTTAGCAATGGGTCTGCTTTATATGACTATTATTGTGTTGAGGAATGTCTCTTTTATTCCTATTTTGTTTGAGAATCTTGATCCTGAAGGGATGTTGTATTATATCAAATGTTTTTTTCTCTATCTGTAGATATGAGCTTATGGTTTTTATCTTTCTTTCTCTTAATATGATCTATTACATTTATTGTTTTGCAAATGTCAAACCATCCTTGCATCTCTGGGATACAGTTTGATAGTAGCTTTTTGAAAATCTTTTCATCAATATTCATTAAATACATTGGTTTGCAGTTTTCTTTTTTGTTTTGTCCCTTTCTGGTTTTAGTATCAAGGTGATGGAGACTTCACAGAATGAGTTTAGGTGGGTTCCTTCCTTTTGAATCTTTAGAAGTAGTTTGAGAAAAAATTGGATTAGCTCTTTAAAAGTTTTGTAGAATTTGGAAGTAAACTCATCAAGACCTGAGCTTTTGCTTTTTTGTTGTTGTTATTGGAAGACTATTTACTAATGATTAAATCACATCACTTGTCATTGACCTATTTGGGCTTTCTATTTCATCCTGATCCAGCCTAGGTACCTTGTACATGTCCTGAAATTTTTTCCATCTTATTTAGTTTTTCTAGTTTGTTGGCATATAGTTGCTTATAGTATTTTGTCATAATTTTTGTATTTATGATATATTGATTATAATATTCTTAGCTTCATTACTGATTTTTATCTATTTGGTTTCTTTCTCTGTTTTTATTGACTTATAGCTAATGGTTTATCAATTTTGTTTATCTTCTCAAAAAGTCAGCTTTTTGTTTCATTGATATGGTTGTGCAGTTCTTTATTTAATAAAGCTTTGACTTTATTTGGGAGTAGCACAAAAACACTCAGTTACTTCACATACAGTAACTCAGTTTGTGTAAATAATAACATGAGTTTTGAGAAATATAAGCTGTCAACCAGCGATTTTTAATATGGAATAGATATTTTGCAAGATGATTAAATTTTACATATGGCCTACAAACTGAAAGATAATTTTAATTTCATCTTCAAAACACCAACATTATGTATCTAAGAATTAGTTCCTGGGTTCTGTCAAAAAAGAAATTCTATCTTTAAGCACTATATTGTGCGGTGATCTAAAAAAATTCAAATTTATGTTTAACTGAGTGGTAATGGTGGAGTAAAGAAGGAAAATGATGTACATAACTGCATTGATAAAAGAATCCCAGACATGTATAAATCTGTGCAAAAATCTTGATAATCCTCAGTGGTCAAGAGCAACTTCATGCAACCAAATAACATAAAATTAAATAAATAATTTGAAAAAAGTCAAAATGTCAGGACCAGCAGATGGCATAATGGTTACATCACTAGACTCACACATAGTTGACTGTGGTTTGAGTTGAATCTGGCAGCTTAAATTTCACACAATCCTGAGGAGAGGGAGAAATAATTACAATGTGGCTATCCCTTGCGTGGGGGTGATTTCTTGCTTTCTGTCTCTTTGTGTCTCTGTCTCTTCAGTGAGAGCATGTACCCTATAGCAATAATCTCTCTATAAAAGGCTAAAAAGTCTTTTTCCCCCAAATACAACAAAAAAGAATGTGAATATTGTATATATTAATTATCAGTAACAGCAGAAGTTGTGTTGGCTCATAACAAATCCAAGAATTTTAAACAACCATATAACCTAATGATTTCTCAGAATATGTCGCATTCATTAAGTGTTGCTATTGTCAGCAATTAGTGTATTGTTGTCTATATCTCTCTTTAGATCTAGCAGTCTTTATTTTACATATTTTGGTGTCCCAGCTTTGAATGCATAAATATTTATGATTGTTATAACTTCTTGATGCATTAAGTTTTTAAAGCCATATAGTGTCCTTCTTTGTCTCTTTTTACACTATTCTAAAGTCCATACAGCTTGATATCAATATCATGACTCCTGACTTTTTTCATTTGTTTGCCTGAAAAGGCTTTTTTTCAACCCTTCACTTTCAGTTCATGTATATCTTTGTCAATGTGTGTTTCTTTTTTTTCTTTCTTTTTTTTTGGAGAGGTTTTCGCTATAGGGTGCGTGCGCTCACCAGACAGACAGAGAGAGACATAGAGACAGAAAGTGAGAAATCACCCCCCAGGGGGGATGGTCGCGCCGCAATCCCTTCTCCTCCATTCTCCTCTTGGGATCTTGGGCACGCACGCATACGCGCCTGGCGTGAGTTTTAAGCCACCGGGTCCGGGACGCGAACCGTGGTCGACTACGTGGGAGTCCAGCGACATAGCCATTACGCTAACTGCTGGTTCCCAATATGTGTTTCTTGTAAGTAACATATGGAGGGTTCCAGTTTTGTCATCCATTGAGCCAACCTGTGTCTTTTAGTTGGGAAATTTAATCCATGACATTCAAAGATATTTTTGATATATGTGCACTTTGTCATGTCATTTAATCTTTATTTTTTTTCTACTTGTTTTATGTTCTCTTAGTTATGTTTATCTCCATTTAGTTTTCCAGGTATAGCATTCCTTTAAGTATTTGCTGAATGGCTGGCCTACTTTTGGTGAATTCTTTCAGCTTTTGCTTATCTGGAAAGGATTTTATTTCTCCTTACCATTTAAAGGATGATCTTACTGGGTATAGTATTCTTGGCAGAAACGGTTTTTCTTTGAGAGTTTTCAATATGTTTTCCTATTTTTTCCTGGCCTGCATTGTTTGAATTGATAAGTCTGATATTAGTCTAATGGCTTAGATTTTATAAGTAACTTGGCATTTTTGATGTGGCATTTTTAGAATATAGTCTTTGATTTTTGCCAGTTTGGCTATGATAAACCTTATAGAGGTTTTTTTTTTTTTTATGTTAAATCTATTTGGTGTTGAGCCTCACTGTAGAGCCTCACTGTGTCCAAACGTTTTGGATTTTATAATGCCCAAATCCCTCTCGTCCCTATGTACCTGAAGGCTGAGTTGAGAACCTAGAATGTAATGTGGTGTGCACACCCTAGGTTGGACAAGGGGCTTTGAGCTGGTAATAAGTGGACTTGCTTTCCCTTTGTTCCTGGATGGGTGGAAAGTAGAGTGGAATCAGTACCAGAATGGTAGCCCTTCCTACCTTCTAACTCTTCCACTGCAAAGACTGGGATGGTCTTGAAGGTCAAAGCAGATCCTCCTCCCATACCCTAGGTTTGGCAGGGGGCTGTGGTGGTGAGCTGGGGTCAAGCGGCCCTGCCTTCCCTCTGTTCCTGGATAGGTGGCAGGGTAGAGATTGACAATACACATGTTAAAAACTAACTTGATTAAATTAAAGCAATAATGAATATAAACTTCAGTTCAGTGTAAGTAGCTATGAAGTAAATGAAATGTGAGAATGGGAAAAGAGTGTCTGGGCATGAGTAAGGGCAGGTTATCAAGGAAAGCCTATTAGTAGAGTAGACACTTGAGCCAAGACAGAGTGAGGAGGCTGAGAGCATGTGAAAATTTAAGAAAAGTTAATTTAATAAAAGTCTGAGACATTTCCTGAGGCAGAACTTACCTTCACATATTTGAGTGATGGAAAGAAAGTACATTTGGAGCTCAGTGAACAAGGGAGTGATACAGAGCAAGAACTTGTCTTAGTTCACTTTTGCATTTCTAACAAAAATAACTGAATACACTAAGAACAAATTCCCCAAGATGAAACTTTTGAAGATATACAATTTTTCAAACTATAACGGAGCAATAAGAGAGTCCGTGTGTTTCTACACAATTATCCAAGGTAAAAATCTAAGACAATTGGTTAAGCCAACAAAATTCTGAAGGCCACATGTAAAGACGGTATAGCTGAGTTGGATTGGCATTCTCAGTTTCCGTTGTGGTAAGGCTGAACATAGCCAGCTGTCACAAAACATATGCTATGGCTGAGGGTAGTACACTTTCCTTGGTGCAGCAAATATCTCCTTTGTGTAAAGCTTACTGTACCTGATATTTTCACAAACTAGTCCAGAGAAAAGTACACTCAACAAACTGTATGATGATGGATTTATTTTTTTAGAGGTTTTTGCTATAGGGCACGTGCACTCGCCAGACAGACAGAGACAGAGAGACAGAAGGCGAGAAATCATCCCCCAGGGGGGATGGCCATGCCGCAATCCCTTCTCCTCCATTCTCCTCTTGGGATCTTGGGCACACATGCACACACGCCCAGCGTGAGTTTTAAGCCACCGGGTCCAGGACGTGAACCGTGGTCAAATACATGGGAGTCCAGCGACACAGTCATTATGCTAACTGCTGGTCCCATGGATATTTTTATTAAAGGAAAAGTGACCAAACTGTCCAAACATATCACTTCCGAGATTGAAAGAACAATATTATCAATCATGCTAGGAGAAGAGTTATACATCTTGGATTGTCTCAGGCAAAACACTATAAAATCACCATCCGGAAACTTATTTATGAAGTAGAACACCGAAAGGAAATTTATCTCTCAGAATACGAAAGATTGCATGCAGTTAAAGTTTAAAAAAATCCTTATCTCCTAAGTTCAATCTATTTATAATAAAATTTCAGATAAAAATCATTCATTGTACCTGAATAACTTGTCAAAGGAAGACCAGGAAGAAAGTGAATGCAGTGTTATGGTAGTGCTAAAATATCTATCCATCCTCTCTTTAGTACTGACCCTCATTGTTCACCTAAATTCTGATAAATCCCTCTGCATTTACTTTCATTTTCTTCACTGGTCCCTCCCAATTGCATTCCACCATAGCTCAGTATTGTTTTTTAAATGAAAATTTGCTCAAAACACAACTTGGTTTGAAATTCTTAACAATCATTGTCACTAAGATCAAGTTCAGATCTACAATGAGGAGTCTCTCAAGACTTTCCTTTTGCCAATTTACATCTTCCATCTTTTAACACTTCCATCTCTTCCCACTCAACCTTATACCTACCCCCCCTTGACTTGCCCATTTGCATATTTAGGCTTACTTTATTTTTTTGTAATTTTGCTATAAGATGCATGCACTTGATCAAGAGACAGAGAGAGGGAGGGAAAGTGAGAAAGAGCCCCCCCACAGGGGGGTGGCCACTGCCACAATCCCTTTTTTTTCTTTCAGGCTGAGATTTTGGGCATACACACACACACACACACACACACACACACACACACCCCCTACATGTTTTTCAAGCCCCTGAGTCCAGAGCACAAACCACACAGTCAGCCATGTGGGATCTAGTGGCTTTCACCACCACACCACCACCTGGCTCTTCCTTATTTTTAATTATTATTATTTTTTCTTTTTTTTTTTTCATTTATTTCTTATTGGCAATATAAGTTAGTTAAACTATAATCAAGACAGCCTGTCCCCTGTCTTATATGATGTTTTGTGTGATTTCATTACAATGTGCAATTAATATTTTTTATACTTTCAATCACTGTGTATCATTACAGCATACCAAATGAATTTTCCCATCATGAATACACTGCACATTGGGTCAGTCAAAGACATTACAATAAACATTGTAATCAACAGATTTCCATTTTGGATCCCTTAAATGTTTTGCTTCTTCCCCTTATTGCCTCCCTCTCACCCTCCCCTATTTCCCATCCTCCTCCCACACTGTTTCCAGTATCATCATTGCTCTCCCTGATGTTTTATTTACATTTGATTACTGTACATCTCTATAATACAAATATGGTTTTCAAAGAATACGTAGTATGTGACAATCAATCAACGATATCACTGTAGACATCATTTTCAACAGAGAACTTTACATTTTTTTTTTGAGAGGTTTTTCACTATAGGGCGTGTGCACTCGCCAGACAGACAGAGAGAGACAGAGAGACAGAGAGACAGAAAGCGAGAAATCACTCCCTAGAGGGGATGGCCACACCACAATCCCTTCTCCTCCATTCTCCTCTCGGGATCTTGGGCACACACGCACACACGCCAGGCGTGGGTTTTAAGCCACCCGGTCCGGGACATGAACCGCTGTCGACTACGTGGGAGTCCAGTGACATAGCCATTACACTAACTGCTGGTTCCCGAGAACCTTACATTCTTATGTCTGTCAAGTATTTTTATCCAGAGCTCCTCCCAACAACTCTGTACTATCTACACTGCCTCCTCCCTCCAGTCTCTGGTATTTACATTTCCCTCACTCTGATTTTTTAGTCTCCATCTCTTCTTTAAAGTTAACATCCAAGTTTGTGTATTTCCTATTATTTCATGGGAATTTTACATTTATTTTCCACAATAAACTCTGTTAGAGACTTGATTTTTAAGGAATTAATGAATTTACGTATTTATACTTTTATATAATATCATAGAACAGCTTTCTAGTATTTGTTTTATTTTGGGGAGGGGTTCTGCCATAGGCCACATGCACTTGCCCAAAAGAGACAGAAAGACAAAAAGAAGTAAAGTGAGAAATCATCCCACACAATGGATGGCCATGCCACAATCCTCTCTCCTTCATTTTCCTCTCAGAATCTTGGGCACACACGCACATGTGTGAGCATGATTTTCAAACTGCTAAGTCTAGGACTCGAGCCACAGTTGGCCGTGTGGGAATCTAGCACCTTAACCGTCATGCCACTTGCTGACCCTACTTAGTATTCATTTTAGCACCTTTTAGATTTTTTTTATGTGACTATATTTCTTGAATATATTTTGTTAGGTATATTCCTTGACACTGTAGAAGAATTATTGCTTTTGAAAATTAGACCTCTTTTTATTTCATTTTAGAGTAAGTAGCTGCTATATAGACATACTACTGATTTATGCTTGTTGATTTTATAAGCTACTCTCTGACAAGTCTTCTCAGTTCTAAGAGTTGTCACTAGGTTCAATTGATTATCTGCAAATAAAAATTTTATGTCTTCATTTTCATTCCTTATAACTTTAATCTCTGTGACAACAAGGACCTCCAATATAATTTTGATATATGAGATGATAACATGCATCCTTCTTTATTATTTACGTCATTGCCATTTTAGAGAACGCCTCTAAATTTTACAATAAAATACACATTTTGCTGCAGTGTTTCAGTAGATCACCTCTGTACAGTAAAAAAAAAAAATGCACTTCTAATTTTCTAAGATATTTAAAATCGCAAGTGGAGATAAAATTTTATTCAGTATTTTTACTGAATTGATTGGGAAGATCCCATTATTTTGTTCTCTCTATCAGTTCATGTGATCAGTTATGTTAGAGATTTTCTTTTCAAGTTTTACACTTAATAATAAAATATTTCAAATATTCAGAAAGCACTAAAATAATATTATATTAACAGATGGTAATATTTTGCTATCTTTGTATCATATTTTTCTTCTTATAGAAAAATTATATCCCATAAATATGTCTGAAGCATCATTTTCTTCTCCCTCCTTCCTCCATCTTTACCAGTGTTTTTTATATTGTTACCATGTATGTATATATATGTGTGTGTGTGTGTGTGTGTGTGTGTGTGTGCACCAATAAACAATATATTCATTTGCATAGTTTGTACATACTTTTCTGACTTTCTTTTCCTCTCGATATTTTACTTTTGAGATTTATACCAGTTTATACATAAATTTTCCATGTACTTTTTTATTCTTTCTTATTCCTTTATTTGTTTAAGGCACTATTTATTGCCTTACTGATAATAGTTGAATTATTTCTATTATATTTTCTCTTGTTTCAGACAGTACTGCAATAATATTCTAATACAAGTTTCTTTATTCACAGTTATAAGGGTTTTTTTTGTTAATTTTACTTATCATCATTATTATTTTAATTTTTTTTTTTCCTGCTCACCAGAGAGAGAGAGAGAAAGTAAGAAAGTATGTTACCATGTTCGGGACTCAAATCAATTTCTGCCATGTGGGAGTCCAGTACCTCAACACCACACTCTCTGCTGTCCCCTCTAAGGTTCTTTCAAAGTGAAGGTTACTGGATACAGACTTGCTGTGTCATAGAATAACAGCATCCTCAATGTTTACAACTACTGATTTGATTATTCTCCAATGTGGCGGCATCAATTTCCAATAATAACAGTTTTATTTTAAAATGTCGATATCAGTGCTTGTTGCTAACAGATTTAAGTGTTGTCAATCTATTCTCTGTGAAATAGCATCTCCTTTTAACTTCCATTTCTCTAGTTTCTCTGTGACACCAGCAGTAAACCTTTATATATGAGATGATAATACGCACCCTTCATTTTTCACTTCATTGCCATTTTAACTTTTCTTTTCAATGG
This sequence comes from Tupaia belangeri chinensis, assembly GCF_000334495.1. Lineage (NCBI taxonomy): Eukaryota > Metazoa > Chordata > Mammalia > Scandentia > Tupaiidae > Tupaia > Tupaia belangeri. The sequence goes on along the minus strand of NW_006159898.1, from coordinate 562,607 downwards.
TAAGGAAACTTTTCTTTTAAATAGTAAGGAAAGGTTTTTGCTTTCTCTCTACCCAATTAGAGAAAGGCATTTAAAAGAAAGTATTCTTGGTGTCTATCCTATTTCTAATTTATATTTATTGTGCACAAATAGCCTTTGGGTACACAGTTTCAAGTTTTATCTCCTAAGAGTTTGTTATCTCAACTTTTGCCAGCTTCTGTATCATGTGATTTCAGTGAAAGTTGCAGGGTCTAGAAAACGGCCCCAGAAAGTTGACAACTTTTTTTTCGCGTCTAAGAGGCTGCTCCTGGTGATTCTGAAGCCACCGCCATGCCACAAAACAAATACATTTAATTACACATAAACGCTATGGATACCATTTGGAGTACCACGAGAAAAAAGAGAAAGAAGGAAAGTCGGGAGGCTCATGAACGTTCAAAGAAGGCAAAAAAGATGATTGATCTGAAAGCTAAGCTCTATCATAAACAGTGCCATGCTGAGAAAATACAAACAGGAGAATGATGAAAAGACTCCAGAAGGAGCAGTACCTGCCTATCCATTGGACAGAGAAGAACAGTCCCAAGCTAAAGTACTTTCCAATATGATTAAACAAAAATGGAAAGAGAAAGCGGGAAAATGGGAAATCCCTCTACCCAAAGTTTGAGTCCAGGGAAAAACAGAAGTATTAAAAGTTATTCGAACAGGAAAGAGAAAAAAGAAGGCATGGAAGAGGTTGGTTACAAAAGTCTGCTTTGTTGGAGATGACTTTACTAGAAAACCACCTAAATATGAAAGATACATTGGGCCAATGGGCTTACGTTTCAAGAAGGCCCACGTAACACATCCTGAACTGAAAGCCACTTTTGCCTGCTAATACTCGGTGTAAGGTGAACCCCTTATCCCCACTATATACAACTCTGGGTGTTATCACCAAAAGTACTGTCATTGAGGCGAACGTGAGCGAGTTGGGTCTTGTGACACAAGGAGGCAAGGTTATTGGGGGGATATATTTGCAAGTTACCAACAATCCAGAAAATGCTGGAGGCATAAATGCTGTCTTACTGGTTTGATAGTAGCTGCATACAAATAACTCCTTGTAATTATTGAAGATGATACACCAATCTGGAAAACCATTATGACTGATGTGTCTGAATTTAGCCAGTCTTACATGTCTGCAGTCATCAAGAGATTATTTATTAAATTGAACAAAAACACTAAAGTGGACTGGTTTTACAAAAAAAAAAAGAAAGAAAAGGCCCCAAATAAGGGCCAACCTAAGAGAACAATTACATTTTTGGTATCCACTTTCACGCTGATTTGGTCCTTTGAGTAATTTTTAATGTATGGAGTTCTTCATTTTCTTCCATCAATATGAAATTTAAAATATTTTTTAAAAAGCATCCAGCATTTATAGTGCTCACAATGGGCAATCTGCCCACACTGTCAGAAACAGCACTCATCATTCCATCTGGCCCCCAACGCTGATGTCACTATATGCCAGTGTGTCCTGTCATATCGTAAATCATCAGTGAACATTTGGTGAAAATAAACTAATTAATAAATCAGTGGATGAGGAAATGTAGCATGGGAGGAAATGACATCTCAAATTATCAGACAAAAATTATTCCAAAGAAGTTTATCTGAAATCAAAGTACTAACAAATAGAAAACTGACAGACTTTATGTTAGTGATTCTTATTACTTTCTGATGAGTTGGTTTGGTGTGCATGAAAAATCTCAGAATCACATGTATTAAGGAAACATTCTTTCAGCAGAATTTCAGGGTTTATGTCTTCTGATCATCTCTATTCCCATAATCTTGGCTGCTCATTCAGCATGAGTACCAGTTTCTTAATTCCTAAAATTTTAAACTCAAGGTATTATGAGTATTATATTAAACAACAAGCATTAAAAATAACAAGTGAATTTTATCACAAAAGTGTAAAAAGCACTGTTACAGTATTTGAAAAGAAGCATTGTCTGATCAGAATTTTATAACTTACATTAAATTCATTTCCACCATAAGTATGAGAAAATAAGATTCTTAAATGTTGTTTTCCTCTTAGAAAATCATGAGCAATTACTATCATTTCTCTTTTTTGAAAATATCATATTATTTTATTGATTTTTTTATTTATAGTTATTTTAAAGTAATTTTACAAGTATAGATATGAGAGTTTCCTATTTTTTAGCACTAATAGAATTCTATATAAGCCAAATTAACTCGATGGGAAGTAATGGATCCTGAATACAGTGATTTATCTTTTTCTCTGAATAATAGTGACAAGAAACTGATATTTAATTTACGGCAAAGGAAAATTATGGGACCAGCACTGGCTAATGCTTCTGTCAAGGAGAAATGTAAGTCAGTAGGAGCATTATTATCGGATAGAGCAAAAATTCATTAAAATCCTACTATATGTAAAATGACTGTATGGTACCAAAAGATTACTGTGAGGAATACGCTTTCTGCTCAGGGAAGAGACAGAGAACCCGAGGTAAGAAAGCTCATAATAAAGTAAGATATAATAGGGAAGGAATAAGGTGGGTGCCAAACAGAAGTATAATTAAACATACTGGAGACCAAACGGTCCACAGATAGGCCAGGTTTGACCCTGACCTTGGGTGGTATCAGTATCTGAAAAAGTGTTCTACATGTATGGCATTCGGACTACACTTAATAGGCTGAGAATGAGCAAGCTAAGAGAAGCTTACAGATGTGTATGGGATTTAGGCTCAGTCTCAGTAACAGATGTTTGGAAGATTCTACAACATTTCAAACAGAAGGTGGAACAGATGATTAGACAGACAATGAAATGGAGAGAGAAAACGAATAAAATATTTGAAGACAGAAAGATTAAAACAAATCAACAACAAAATGATATTAGTGGAAGATAATAATAAATTTATATCTAGCAATTTTTATTTATTTATTTTATTTAGAAAGAGAGAGAGAGAGGCAGGTATCCTTGACAGGGTCTTGACATGCTGGGGTACTCTCCCTGGCCTGCCAGCCAGTCAAAATAGTAGGTACATGTGGCACACTGGAGTGTCTAGGCCAACCTGGGATATGAACCAGAGTGTCCCACGTGGCTTCAGTATCACAAAGCAGCACCCTGTGCCACCACAGCTGGGCCTCATTTTTATATTAATCCTTAATTTATCTACATTATTTTATGTTTAAAATATAATAAACTTGATTTTTGGTGCTTTCTAGATAAACCAATCTCTTGTTTTTAAAAAATTAGCATTTTGAGATTTTTACTGCAATCCATATTTAAAATAAGTTTTTATCTGTTTAAATTTTAAATGTTTTTGGACAGAATTATATTTTGCATTCTGTGGTGAATGCAACTTACCTAGTATTATCTTGAAATCCTTGACTGTGATGAAATGACAGAAGCCACTCAGTCCAGACATCTTATGACAAGGCATAAAAATAAGTTTATTTTCATTTTTTTATTTTTAGTTTTTTATTTTCTGTATTTTATTAGGGATTATAAATACAGCTTCATAGAAAAGAGGTGAGAGATCTGGCAAGAAGAGTCATATGTCTCTCTATTACACTACATTGTTTCCATTTTCTAGGGATGATTACAATCATGTTTTTCTTTTCTTTTATTTTTTTTGCCTTTTTATATTTTATTTTATTTTACTTTCTTTTATACATTCAATCACATACCTCACTTAGCTTGTAAAGTAAATGCCAACATGAATACATTTCTCATCAGTCCAGTTAGGGATACTATACACATTATCATCCACAATAACCCATTTCTTTGTTCCATAAATGTCTTGCCTCTGTATTATTCTCCTTAATCTCATTCCTTAGACTCTCCATCTTCTCTCACCTTCTTCCCACACTGTATTTGGTATCTATCACCATTTTCTATGTTTCTGTGTTATCTAGTCTTTCAGTTTTGGCGGGTTTTTTTTGTTGTTGTTTTTTTTTGTTGTTGTTGTTGTTTTTGTTGTTGTTTTAGAGTCATTTATTTACTTAATCCCAGAGAGCATGTGCTCATGTAAGGGAGAAAGAAAGAAAGCACCCGTCAAGGGAGTCTGACCAAACCACAATTCTTCTTTCTCCAATTCTTTATGTTGTCAGAGTTCTGGTCATGTGTGCATGCATTTGGCGTGAAGCTGATGGAGCCAGGATTTGAAACCTGGTGGGCCATGTGGAATGTGGCTTTCTCTGCATAGCGCCTAACTGCTGCACCAAAAAGCTGGTCTTCTTTTTCTTTTTTTTTTAATTGGAAATTTCATTAAGAAACAGCACGACTATTCTGTGGTTAGATCTCTTCACATTTTGGTATTGAGTTATGAGCAAAGTCTCTCATAATCACCATGGTACAGGGATGTTCTGATACCAACATTAATGCCTTTTAGAGGAGCTCTGATGTGACTGATTCTTTTTCTCCATTTTCATCTAATTCCTCTTCTCAGATTACTATGTGTTCTGGACATTTTACTTATCCTGTCCTGTCCTTGACCACTGGTAGTTTTATTCTTTTTTAATTTGCCCATCCATATTTCTACAAGACAGAGAAAGAGAGATTCATCTCCAACAGCATTCTCACGCCATGAACCTCCTCCAGCCAGTCCAAATCATAGGCACATGAACACACACCCAGCATGCAGTGGGAGGTCCTAGGTTGTGAATCTGGGGACCTTCCATGTGGGTTCAGTCTCGTTATAGCTGTGCTAACTTCTAGTCCAACATAGCCTGTTTTTCTGAGTTTGAAAAGCTGCATGGGAACTGATTTCTTTATGAAAATGTGCCCTCTTCATCTTCTTCATTCCTACCAACACACATTACCCAAAACATTTCATTTAGTGGTTTGTCTTCTGTTCAAGAATTAGGATGCCTTTGTATTGGAAATGATAATAGGGAAGAGAAAAAATTAAAAATAGAGTGCTATCAGAAGGGAAACATGAAGGGGTGGAGCACAGGAGACTTTAGGACAGTGGAAGTACTCTGTAAGACTCTGTAATGGTGGAACACATATCATTATGTATTTGGCAAAACCCATTATATGTAAAACATAAAGAGCTAAGAACTCTAATGTGAACTAAGGAATTTGGCTGGCATAGGGGAGATCCACTCACTGTTGCTAGTGCATCACACTTTCTAAAACAGAATCCACAAATTCTACCAGAAGAGATTCAACAAGGCTGACTTCAAAAGCCAGTGACCTACATAGCTCTCCTTTGCTTGATGTAATGCTCTGTGATAGCCCTCTTGAAATTCTTATAATTTTAACTTTGTTCTTCTATTTTCTAAGGAAAGGCCCTTGGCCAATGGAGCATGCAGCCTGAGCAGAGGAGATACTGGTCCTCAGTGCACATAAGGCTCAGCCCGCAGGTGTGAGTGCAGCAGACCACAGGCAGATGGAACCCAGAGCACTGGTCTGGCCATTTGCTGTGCCCATCTGGGTCTGGGACAATGCTGGGGAATAGAGTGTCCCAATAGGTCCTACAATAGCAGCCTCAGCCATCGGTGACAGCCACGACCCCAGCTAAGAAGGTCCTCCTCAGCATGGGGTGGCACCAGGACTCTCCACTGAGGGACACTTGACCACTCACATCCAAAGTACACTCTGGTATCAGCATTAATTTGACTCTCTGGTCTGAATGTTAGAATGAGAACTGCTGGCTTGTAGGGAGTAAATTTTATGAGTAGATTACTACAAAATAAAAGTATACATATGAGCATTTTAAAAAAGCATATGAAGTTGTCATTAAAATTCTTCAAAGACTTTAGAATCTCTGGTTTCAAATCTACTTCAATATCATGAAGCAAATGTCACAGGCTAAGAAATAGAAATTAAATTGAAAATTTCTCCTATGCAGGGTACAAGAATACTACATTATATGAAGCCTCAAGAGCTAATTTTAAAAATAAAATTAATTTAATATATAAAATAGAATGCATAACCAAGCATTTTGAATTACACATAACCCATACAGTCATTCCAGTCTCTTATACAACTTCCACAAGTTACAAGTTACAGATGTGAGAGGAAACATTAAAATGTCATTATATAAATGTACACCCAAAATTAAATTCAGACTCATATAAAACCAGGTTTTATGAAGAGTCAAATCTTTTTAGAAAAATTGTCCATGAAACTAATAAGATAAAGATGTACTAAAAGGTGTTGTAACCTATTAATAGTTACTACCTCCAGTAACAAATTCCATAAGCAGAGAGATTCTTCTAGAAAGTAAAACTTAAAATTTATTTATGGGAGGTGGGAAGGGACCAGAAGATGGTGTAATGGTTAAGTCACTGAACTCCCATGTAGTTGACTATAGTTCAAGTTCCGGACCAGGCGACTTAAAACTCACGTCAGGTGTGTGTGCGTGTGTGTCTAAAATCCCAAGAGGAGATGGGATTGTGGTGTGGCCATATTTCCTGGGGGATGCTTTCTCACCTTTTGTTTCTTTGTCTTTTTCTGTCTCTCTGACAAGTGCATGTACCCTATAGCCAAAATCTCTCTCTTAAAAAAAAAAATGAAAAGGAAAAGAAAAATTTATTTATGATCTTGCCATGGTTTGAGTCCCGGACCCGGTGTCTTAAACTCACACCAAGCACATGTGCATGAGTGCCCAAGATCCCAAGAAGAGAATGGAAGAGAGAAAGGATTGTGGCGTGACAATCCCCCTGGGGAGTGATTTCTTGCTTTCTATCTCTCTGTCTTTCTATCAAGCACATGGGCCCTATAGCAAAAACCTCGTAAAAAAAAAAAAAGAAAATAGACACTGATATTGCTTTCAATTCTATTAAGAGATAATTGTTAAAAGTACAAAATTTGAGGATTAATAAACAAATTACAAAAATGGAAACTTGAACAAGCTTAAGAACAATCAAGATCAGGGGGTTGGTAGGTGGCGTGGTGGTTAAGGGTGCTGGACTCCCACATGGCCGACTACAGTTCAAATTCGGACCTGGCAGCTTGCGCATTCTCAGTTTCCCTCTCTCTCTTTCTCTTTCTCTCTCTTACTCTGTTCCTCTCTGGTCAATTGAAATAAACTAATAAAGTAAATAAATTTAAAAAAATGAACAATCAAAATAAATCATTAAAAGTATTATTACACTACATACCATGCTGTCACTAAAAATACTCTTTTGTAATATATGTACAACTCTTTTTAAAGAGAATTATTTATTTATTTTATTTGTTATTATTATTATTACTTTTAAATTTGACCATGGGACAGAGAGAGAAAGCGGGGCGGGGGGGGGGGGAAGAAGAAGGCCAGTT